>NW_008825316.1:1531817-1541163 GCF_000699105.1 Pygoscelis adeliae | reverse complement strand
ATACTGTGTTCGGTTTTGGGCCCCTCACTACAAGAAGGACATTGAGGTGCTGGAGCGTGTCCAGAGAAGGGCAACGAGGCTGGTGAGGGGTCTGGAGAACAAGTCTTATGAGGAGCAGCTGAGGAAACTGGGACTGTTTAGCCTGGAGAAAAGGAGGCTGAGGGGAGACTTCATTGCTCTCTACAACTACCTGAAAGGAGGCTGTAGTGAGGTGGGTGTTGGTCTCTTCTCCCAAGTAACTGGCGAAAGGACGAGAGGAAATGGCCTCAAGTTGCGCCAGGGGAGGTTTAGATTGGACATGAGGAAAACTTTCTTTCCTGAAAGAGTGGTTAAACATTGGAACAGGCTGCCGAGGGAAGTGGTTGAGTCTCCATTCCTGGAAATATTTTAAAGACATGTAGATGAGGCACTTAGGGACATGGCTTAGTGGGCATGGTGGTGTTGGGTTGACGGTTGGACTCGATGATCTTAGAGGTCTTTTCCAACCTTAATGATTCTATGATTCTATGATTCTTTGTTTAGCCCAGATATGAACACAGATCTGCAGCCACTCTACTGCCTTAAAAAGTTGATTTATACCTTGGAACACAGTTAAATCATTGCTTTGGCACTGGCTTTTCAGTCTAACTGGTGATTTCCACCACAGAGGGAACCAGCATAGTTCTGTTATAACCCTGGTTATTATAACACCCAGCTCCTTTCTAGGACTATCCATTGAAAATCCTCAGCTGTCAGATAACACTAGAGCTCTTGGAAACATAAAATGGACATCAGTAGCTAATTAGTAAGTGAGGGAATAAACAAGTAAGTAATCCAATAATAATTAAGGGAGCAACTTCTTGCAGCAGACTTGCTTAAAGCAGAGGTCTTAGTTAGCTAATTGGTTTTTATGCCATCTTTATTTCTTTGACTATTATAAGGCTACATATGGTAAGTGGCTCATGGCCATGCTGCTTATATCCACATCTATTGATATGAACTCAGAATGAATGATTTCATTTGGGAAACTGAATGAAAGTATGGAGGTTAGTGCTCCAGGGGTCCTGGCCATGGTGTTGCAGAAGAGGAGGCTGTAATGGGTTCCTGTGGTTGTGTATGATTTCTTTGATTCTTTATGGTATTCATTTTCCATTAATCTTTAGAAATACCAATGTATTCACTCCACTTTCAAATTTGGGTTTAACTTAGTTGGTTGCTTTTGTAGATCTCTTATTTCTTCTATGACCTGTGGCTAAAAGTTTCATTGATATCTGGTAAATGAGATTTTTGCAATTGTCTGTCTTGCACCTTTTTTTCTTCAAAGGCATTTTTCCTATTCATTCTCATATTTCAGTCATGTTCTACATCTATATATGTATGCATTCAGGTGCAAATTTACCTTTTGCTTTGCAGAATTGTTTCTTTACAATGTATGTTCTTAGCCAACCATTCTCTCATATTTTGAATTTCTGTTGTATCAACCAAGCTTTTTCAGAGCACAGTGTTACCTCCACCACCCCTTTGTATCTCAATTAATTGCTGCATCTATCAGAGACTGTTTCATACCTTAAGATTTGTTTCTCTGAATATTGCTTGATGGAAGGGAACTTTCTTTTGCATGGGACTTTTGCCCTAGACTGGGCTGAAATCCAACCAGTTCTTTCCTTAGGTGCCCTTGAAATGGAGGTATTTTAGAGAATCTTTACTTCTCCTTGAAAGGAGAGGAATATCACAGCGGTTACCACACCTTTCTTGGCATATGGAGTACTATGGCTCCTTTTTTAATTATTCTGGATGTTATTTCTGGCTTGTTTCTTAGAGGGTCTGTAAAATATCTGTGAAAGTGTCATCATCACAACATGTACATCCCAGCATTTCCAGTATTACTTTTCCTCAGTGACCGCCTTTCACAAGTATTTTAAGCCTCTTTCTCAACTTCATCCATGATGTGTGAGGTTACTACACGTAATTGTGGTGGTTGCATTTCTTTCTCAGTCAATAGTTGTCGTGACTGATAGGAGACACAGAATATAATTCTTCCCAGTTCTTAGCTCATTTTCTTTGCTGGTCTTAAGATCAAGTTTTGACCTACCTTACATCAAAATTACTTTGGCTGAAGGTTACTTGGAGGCTCCGTTTTCACTCCTGTGTCAAAGGTGTTTCTATAAAAATTCTCTGATCTTGTTTCCAGGCTTTTGATGTTTTCATGGCTAAAGGTAAGCTTTTTTTTTTTTTTTAGCATATATAATTTCCTATATTACATTGCTAGATCATTTAAGGATTGGTTTGCAGAACTTTGGGGGGTTTTTTGCCCTATAAAGCTATATGATTCCCTATATGCTGACTAAAGTAGAGATGTATCAACGAAGAAACATCAAAGTGAATTGTTGCCAGGCTGTGAGATGAAATAGAAATCAGATTTATTTGCCTTCAAAAGAGTTTTCTTTAAAAAAAAAAAAAAGATTGTGTGGATTCAGACATTAGGTGAAGCATAGGCAGGTTTAATTCCATATTTTATATTAAAATATCTTTTTAAGGATGACCACTTGTGCATATACCTCCCTTTAGGGATTACCTATTTAGATGGGGTACAACACAGAGAGCCAAAGGATAGTTAAGAACACACTCATCTCAGAAAAGACTGTTCTCCAATTATTTCTAAAAATGTAAAATTCAGCTCATGCTCATGAGAGGTCATTGTGGAAACTGAAGAAGCTCTGGCACTAACATATTTCCTAAAAAATGTGTTAAATATTTTCATATTTATTTATAGATATTTTTGACACAGATATCTGTAACTGTCTCTATTTCACAAATAGGAAAAGGAAGGCTTGAGATAGTGACCTGATGGTTGAAGGTTTCTCATCACGTTCAGGTAGTCAGTGGATGGAACATATGATCAAAATCAGCTTTAACATTTCTGCAGAAAAAAAACCATTTCTTTTCTTCTTCCACAGTTTCCACATCAAGAAAATCCACCACCCTACTAAAAACATCAGAGTTCCAATAATTCTTTTCTTTAACCCACAGTGGTACTCAGATTCAAGTTAGGTGGGACCAGCTCTGCTATATTAGGGATATGTCTAGCTCTGAATTGTGCCAGTTTTGGAGCAACAACATATGCAACAAGCACACAAACAGCATTTGCATTAAGATATGCAATGTTATGTTTTTGGAAAAATGCAGACTGTTAAGTGTTATTACCATAAGCAGATTTAATATCCTCTTGAATTAATTAACATTCTTGAGCATTAACATTCTCTTTTTTTTTTTTCTATTGCTTTTATGAGTGTTGTGTTCAGTAAGATTTGTTAGGGGAATACATGTAAAAATGTGTGTAGATTTTGTGGAAGTGGAGTTCTAAGAGGCCAAATAATGCTAATTAGGACTACCACACTGAAAAGGAAGGATATGTAGGTTGTTACTTGTATAGAGATTATCCAGGGCTGCAGGGAAAGCATGGTGGAGAAAGAAATTGTCACACATTTCTGACAGGGTATGTGATGAAGGCTACAGACAGAACAATAACTGTTGACTTTGCTGGAGGAAGGTTATATGATGAAAAGCTTTAGAGAGGACAAAAGCAAGGGATGGTAAGACTAGCTGAGGTATGTAGGACAGAGAAAAAAAGCACAGACAGACATGCCTGCTGGTTGTCTTCTTCTCTTTATTCAGAATTTTGGTATGTGCCAATGTATTAAAAAAATACAATCTAATAGGAAAGATAAAGTACTGTGCAAAAGAAGGCCAGATCCCATGCTTTGCAATACACATTTTCTGTTTGTGAACTACAGAGTACACATCCACCTGAATTATGCAGTATTTATGAGACCTGAAGTCAGATCCAGCAACAAATCTTGATGTTTGCTTAAATATTGAATCATTCTCTGTACTTCTGCAACCTATTTTATATACTTGTATTTGTTTAAGATAAAAAAGACTTGTTTCCTTATTGTGTGTAATGGGTATATGGATATATCTGAATATACTGTGTGTGGACTTGTTCATGTGTGTTTTAATAAATTTTATTTAATGTGTAAGGACCATTCCTTACCTGATAAAAGTCAAGTGATCCAACGTAAGTCACAGGACCAGATCCATGAATATAATGATTCCATGGATGTGAAAGGAGCTACCATACTATTGAGTTCAAAGGTTGGGTTATGATAAATGTGTGTTTTCTGCCTATATATGTATACACTTCTGTATATACTTGTGCATATTTTTATTTATGTACATTTTAATGTATATATTTCTACTTATATACGCATGTACCTATATATTACTTACATACATTTTCCCTGAAATGTTATATATAATTTCTTTCCAAACTCTGTGCCTGCAAGTAATAAGAAAAGACAATTTGAAGCAATTTATCAAACTTCTGTAGGAACTGAGTTGTTCAGTCCAGATGATGACTCTTATTTTTCTAAAATTAGAACCTAGTTCTGCCATCCAAGCATTTTAACAATAAGAGTTAGTAACTACTTCTCTCTGTGGTGGATTTATTTACTAAATAACTTCTGGTAAATTTTAGACTTTTTTGTTTAGAAAGTAAATGAAATGAAAAGCATCCATTTCTAATTCGGTAGAAGACTGTTGTAAAACAACACAGCAGCAATGAGGAAGGTAATGCATCTGGTCATAGGAAGCGTTATAATGCAGATGAATTTGCACAGTGTCATTTTCTCAGACCTAATATTGTGAATCAGGAAAATGGTAGAAACTATAATTGTGAAACTAAAGTCTATTATAAAGCATAGGTTAATACAGGTATTTGGCCCTTCAACACAATATTAACTTTGAAATACTCCACACAGTGATATGTTAAGGCAATCTAGCAGAATGTGAACAGAATTACCTAGGCACTGGCTAATCTTGTGTGCAAACAAAGGTGGCCTTTGCATAATTTCATTTTTAGAATACGCCTTTATATTAGATTTCAAAGCATTTCTAACATGCCATAGGGAAATATGAGCAGCTGTTAGCACTCAAAGTATGGTGAGTTTGCATGCACCTGCTAATAAATTCTGGAAGGGAGAGGCACCTGTGTAACAGCTCTGCTGACCACCTTACAGCTTTGCAATGTTACTGAAGCTGCAGTAAGATATAAAAAGTCTGATTGTCCCTTACCAGGACTTTTATCAGTGGTAACTTTGTTAGTTGGTGTTGGATGTGAAGCAAGTCATTCACTAAAATGAAAGAAACTGCATCTTCTGTGTCTCCCACTGTGGGAACAAATCTGTCAGGTGAAGGCAAGTGAATGGCCTGGTGTGTCCAAGGGTTAGGCGCTGCAGAGAAATCAGAAAAGTTGAGATCATCCACAGTGCAACATGTAGAGGCACTAAAGATCTGTGCAGCTTCCTATGGGAGTGTGTGAGGAACTCTGAATCACTAGACAAAGTCAGACACTAATTCCAGGATTTAGACAATAATGCAATTTACAAAAACAGATATTAAAAAAAACAAGTAAGATCATGGATGTTGTAGAGCTATGCTATAAAGCTAAGCTTGTTAATTTGAGCAGTTACCAGAGCTTATAAAGTGTTAAGGTATGCAGGCAGATGACTTGGCCCTGGCCTGAGGTTCAGCTAAATGAGCAGACCCTGGGAAATGACTGGGCATAACATGAAAAAACACTGGACATAGCACATAACAAAGTGAGGTAGTGCAAAAGGTACAGACAGTGCTGTGAGGGATGGCTGTATTGCAGAGGGGGGTTACATGAGAGACAATCAAGCTTCACAGGTAATAGGAGGGGAGTGATGGGGACCTTTTAGAGGGTGTAATCTTGCAAGGCCAACAGGGTCTTGGTAACCTATCAGTAGCACTAGGTAAAGCCATGATGACTTTGGTAACAATATCAGAAATACCAAATTTTGGTGCAGATACTGCAAGACTGGAACTAATGGAGAAAAAATAGTTAGGGGCAGGATGTTTACTTGGCTGGCAATTACAGTGGAGAAAGGCAGGGGTCAAGGTTGAAGAAGAAGGAGCCTGGGAAAATGAAGAGAAGCGGGATGAAAGGGGCTGGGAGCCAGCAGCAGCCATGTCCATTGGGCTAGGGGAGGAGAAACTCCTGGATGTGAGGGTGCCCCGTGCCAGGCTGCGATGGGCCAGAAAGGAAAGATCCTTTCAATCCCAAAGCCTACTGGAGTTGGCAACTTCCTTTCTGCATAAACAGCAATTCATCGAACTGAGGTAGCTGAATATAATAAAAAGTGACTTTCTGGTTAATGAGAGACTGAGGTGGATCTGCTGAAAATTTTTCTTCTCACATGTGTTAGCCATCAATAAGAAAACAGGAATTCATGCAGTTAATAAGGCAAAATGAGTCAGAGATAAAGTATGCAGTAATAAATGAATGAAATATTGGGTGAGTAGACAAAGAAGAGGGAGATAGATACCTGGTAAATGAAGACGGTCAGTGATGTTTGTTGGTGCCCATTAGCAGTCGTTCAAGGAATACATAACAAGGCTTTCAATAAAAGCATTCTTGTCAGACACTACAAGCTACTAGCAAACTGAAAGGCAAATTCATGAACATATAGCTAGAAGACAAATGGATGATGATGACGTAGAATTCTTGCTGGAGCACTTAATACATTCACTAAACACGGCAGTGCAACAGAAATAGCCACTTGTCACGTGTCAAATGAAATAGTTTAGCAAAAAAAGGGATTTTTTTTTTTAAAATACTTGCTACCTATGGTGCATCATCACAGCAGGCTTATAAGAAAAGATTAGTCACTGCCTGATGTTCAGATAAAATGCTAGTGGAGGTGTTCACAAAGACTAATTTTAGTCCTGTAAGATTAGGCATCCTCTCTTGTTTAAGGCAGGAGCTTATGCCTTCTGGAAGATCATCCATCCCCACATGCAACTAAATAAAACTGGTAAAATGTCATTAGGCAAAACAGCCCTGCTGAGCACTACCTACCCTAACCCTCCTCCCCTTCAAACCATGGTGACCATCTCCAAACTGCTACCGTGCTGTTGCCATTGAACAAAACCTGGCCAGTGTCTGGGACGGTGCTGTCCGTCATGGGCCAAAGTTGCACCAGGGCATTAACAGTGAAGCACCAACTGTCATGGACAAGTGCTTGAGACAGTGTCATGACCCAGATACTGTAGGCATGTGTCTTACCACTGGTTTCGGAGGACACCTGGGAAGATTAATTGTGGCTTCTATGAGGTAATTATCTTATCTGCAGCCTTTTTAATGTCGGATGTAATTGTCACTAGCTTTCTGGGCTTTGACAGAAAAGAGTGAGTGAGCCTTGTCATTCATCCAGAGGTCAATCTGGAGATTATACACTCTTTAGATTTCAGTGCAAATGAGGAATGAACCAGGATAGGACCCTGACCTTGCCTTTCAGGCATACAAGAAGAGCATGGGATGGATGGTGTATCACTTCATCACTCCCATTCATCAAGTGTGGGCGCGGCAGCATTGTGGGAGAAAATACGGTATTATCACGTAAAGTACTGGGAAGTGAGAGAAGACTCAGCCACTGCTTTCTCTACAGTCTACTCCTGAGACAACACTGCTGCAAATTAACTGTATGTGAGGGCTTGTAGGAAAGCTCCAAGCCTGCCAAACAGAAATGCTGAATGACACCTTTCAACAAGGCTGTTACGCTTGTGAATCTGATGGGGAGAGATCTTCAAATATGAAATGGTGAATTGGGAAGTGCTTTACCCTCTTCAGTTGAAGAACAGGCTGATAATGCAGAAGACTTGAACCATCTACAGAATGAAATGAGAATGGCCTAAAGGGACATGTCAAAATGTTAAATTGACCTTACTGATTTACAGTGGCCTTTAGTGAGAACTGAAGAAATGATGCATCATGTTGTTGCTGAAACTAAGGTGACACTTCAAATACATGTAAAAATATATGTGCCACGTAATGACAATAAAGTAAAAATACAGTTTTAAGCAAGAAGATTAAAATAGTGAGTGGTGATGTCTGCTGGGTGAGATGTGGTCTCTATCTCATAGAATCAAACAAGTATAAGCAATATATGGATCCAGAATGGTTTGAACAGGTTCCCAGCTGACCACCACTTAGTCAGTTTTTCCCTGGGGACGAAAGCTAAACTTTTGGCTATTCTGACTCATTTTACTCTATGAGATACTTTTTAGCGTCACCATTGGACAAAGGTGACATAAACATATCTGTTTTTTTGACTGGGATGGAAATGGTTGGTAAAGATCTTAATGCCTTTGTGAAAAATGATCAAAAGTGGAATGACAGACAATGACACTATATTCTGCTTTTTCTCAATAGGAAGAACACTGCCATTGAAATGGCCAGATTGAATGATGTTGGGTGTGCTGGACACACAGAAACATGACAAAATATAGACATGTGGGTGTTTGTGTGTGTGTGCGCGCATCCAAATAAAACTATCCCCTAACTGGGAAAATTCCATGTGATTAATGCCCACTCACATCTATGCCAAGTCATTTGTGACTTACAGGGCTTAATGCTATGCTTAGATCACTGCTTGAGAACGTCCAGAACAGACGTTGTCAGGGAGCACTGGCTGAGGTGAATCACGCATTACACAAAGTCCACAGTGGTGAAAAACACCAGGAGCAGGAAAGACTGCAGGTGGAGAATCCACTTCTCTCTCTGAAAAGGCCATCAGATATAAAGAACTGCTTTGAGAACAACAAGCTGTCAAAAAGGCATCGTGGTCTAGCAATAATTACCAAACTTTGTCCACACAGGCAACTGAGAGTTGTGACAAGTAATCCTCTCGGTTGTCAGATATACAAGCTGTGCACTCTAATCTCCTGCCTGAGACTCTCTATGTGTGAGAGACCCTCCACGACCCTCTGTGAGCGTCTGTGAGATTCCCTTTGTCTCTCTCTCCATTAATTGCATGAACAACAGTTTGTGGTTACTTTTAGTTAGCATTGCTTTCTTTACATTCAATTAAAGCAGAATAAAAGGTACAGATATGGAAATAACAACTGATATGATGGAGGGTCTGGTCTGCCATGTGACAAGAACATTACTTTTTTGAAGGCTTCAGATCTGCTTTCAAGTGAACACATTTACAAAAGATCATTATTTTTACTTGCAGTTTTCCTAGTCACACCTCTATGAAATTCGAAGTCTATGTAAGATTTTCTGTGTTAAATTTGTGGTTTAGGGGAAATGTATTCTGTTCCTGAGTATATTTTTCTTTAGTGTTGTAGAGAAGGTTTGTACTTCTAGAAGGCACGTTAATAAAAATGGAATAAATTGTGTAGTCTCTGGGAGTTTGAGCTGAGTAATAAGTTCAGGGTTTTGGAATAACAGTAGCAAGGATTAATATCTCATAAAATGGTCATTTTAATCCTCCCCCCCCCC
>NW_008825316.1:1528038-1531608 GCF_000699105.1 Pygoscelis adeliae | reverse complement strand
AAATATATCTAAAAAAGCGTATTTTCCACCCCCCCCCCCCCCCCCCCAAACACCAGAGTGCTCTGACCCATTTAGTAATGGGGGAATTAATATTGTTTAATCCTAATCACTTCATTATTGCTGCAATACTTTAGAAGCCTACTTATGACAGAGATGGCCATTTAGGCAATATTAAACAAATAATAAATAAAAAAGACCCAGGGCACTGCTTCATTCCCGAAGTAAGCTTTTGTCTCTGAACACGATTGACACCACCTGTCTTCATGACCCTGTAAGCACAGGCAGGAGTAAACAGGGGTACATTCCCCTTGTGACCCTTTAGCTTTCCACCCTTAACAATGAATGAAGTTATGACACCATGGTGAAATACCCCAAGACATGCATTGAACTGTGGCAATTCTCCTCCTCCTTGACAAGGCAGTTGGCTGTGGGCCTGATCCTGAGCCAGAGTTGATTTCAGGAGACAAAAACTGACAACCAGTAAAGAAGCTGCCCCTGGAAGCCAGTAGACAGTAGCCTTCTCCTTACTTCCCAAACAACATTCAGCAGTAAATCTGTTGTGATCACGCCTTGTTTGTCTAACCTTAATCCTACCCTCCAAGCCATGAAGAAGCACAAAACTGGAGCATTCCTCACCCCCTCAAAAAAGTAAGGCACTTTTAGGCCCAGGTGATGTCTTAATCCTATTCTCAGCCCTGGAAATGTGAAGCGAAGCTAAGTTGGGGCACCTTTCTTTCTTCCCACAAAGGAACAGGCAACTTCTGCCGAAAGTGACACATGCCAAACTCTTATTTCATAGCATCAAACTTTTGCAAAGCTCTTTCTGCATTTTCAACCCTAGCTGAATTTCCTTAAGAAAATCTGATCCAGGGCTATCATCTTTTGGTGTAAATTTGTATCTTTTGGTGTAAATTTGTATCCATCTTCAGCGTCAGATGCCACTGCCGAACCCAAAAGCTGCGGTCCTTTGAATTTATTGCTGCAGTTTTGCCTCTTGAACCTTTTGTTAGATTACCTAACATAACTAACCTCAAACCCAACCCCAAGATGATGTCTTCCCAGGCCACAGCTCCTCTCCTTTTGGTCTAACTAAAAGCATCAGCCTTTTTCCTAATTCTTCAGAAAAAACCCAAGAAACTTTACCCAGGTTCTAATTCTTTTCTAAGATGAACTAGAGTGCAGTCCCAGGTAGATATAGAGCTATATTTCAATGATTTCTCACCAAATGAAATATTTCTTTGACATCTAACCCTTCCTCTGTCTGTGGGCCTGAGGAACGTCTGTATCAGTCTCTACAAGCTATTACATAGGCTGAACCAAACTCTTTCTTCTTCATCATTTTTCCTAAACCTAAGCCCAGCCTTAACCCAAGACTAAATCTGACCTTAGATGACTAAGGTCATGACTAACACAAATGACTAACATTTCCCACTGATACCATTACTATCATTGGGGACAGATGATGTCTTTTACTTCTTCAATTCCAGGAACAAACAAATATTAATTTTACCTTCTGAACTCTGAACTTCCCTTTCATCTGAGTCTGACTCGGTGCATCAAGGACTTTCTAAGAAGTTCTTTGCACTTAACCAACATCAGCTCTCTTCCAAATCATCACAACTCTCTTGACATGAAACACTAAGATCCTTTGTGGAGCCTTTGTTTTTTTATCATGAACAACATATACAACCTAAAATCTAAACAGTTGCTGTGGGAGACAGCTCCTTCTCTTAAATCAGCTATTCAATTTCAGGTCCAGGTAACATCCAGACTCTTCCTCAGCCTTCAAACTATCAACATACTGAAGTAAACTCAGCCCTTGATCCTTTAGTTTTCTTGACGCTAGCTCAAATCTTAGCAGTAGCCCTAAATAGAGTCTGAGCCAGAGAAAACGCTCTTTCCAACTAGTAACCCCCAAAATATATAGCAAGAAATTCTCCTCTTTAATTAAATTTTTCTAATCCTGATCTAAATCTGAACCCTCATCTCAACCTGACACTGTGAAACTACTGATTTTAAAGTTCTCACTGCTAAAAGAAAATACTTTTAAATAGCATAGTATTTGAATTCACTATCAAAGTAATTTTACATGGCTTTCTATTGTGTACCAGATAAGTAGAAGAGAGACAGCTGTGTTGTAGCTTTGGTAGCTGCAATCAGCTCTCATCTGTTTTCTGGAAAGGTAGATTTTGTAATAACCTGATGAAGCAGAAAGATCATTGGCTATATTTGCTGGGATAGTTCTTTTTTTCTCTCTCGGTACTTTGTTTTTCCTTTTTGGCAAGTTTGATTTTTTGCTTCAGAACATAATAAATTTCAGATAAACACAGTGCAAAACATTTATGAATTGCCATAAACAACACTTCAGGATGTTAAAGCCATATTCTCTTTCCTGTTCTGAATCTGTTTTGTCTCTGGTGCCACAATAATCTGTCTCACTCATATGCACAGTGGCAATGCTAATTGTTCTTAATTGAGACTAGTGGTATCTAATATGCTACTGTGGTTTACTGCTGAATTTTGATCATGTGCATACTGATGAGGGAATCCAGACTCAGGCAGTATACCTGCCTATTGCTGTTTGGACAGTCACAAACAATGCAGCATGAGAGACCTCGTCCCTTTATAGGCAATATTTCCGAACTCACATAATTGTCGACAGTTATCTAAAGATTTTAATATTCCCTTATTTCTTTCTGACTGCTGAAATGCAATCCCTGTGAATATAATGATGAGGAAGCAAATTAGGTTCTTTATGTGGAACTAGTTTTCCTCAACATTTGTGCTGGGTATTAAGAAATAGAAGGATAATAAAAATATTTCTGCTAAGGAAAGTTGATCTTAGCAGAGTTTTACATCCTCCATATTTCCCAGGTGGGCATATAAAGGAAGGAAAAGACAGCATCATAGATTTAGTAGTTTCCACTAACACACATTAAAGCCTGATACAACACAAGTAATTTCAGCCAAGTATGATTTATATTTCAATGACATAGACAGTGGGATCGAGTGCACCCTCAGCAAGTTTGCAGATGACACCAAGCTGAGTGGTGTGGTTGACACATCTGAGGGACAGGATGTCATCCAGAGGGACCTGGACAAGTTCGAGAAGTGGGCCCGTGTGAACATCATGAGGATTAACAAGGCCAAGTGCAAGGTCCTGCACCGGGGTCGGGGTAACCCCAGATATGAATACAGGCTGGAGGATGAAGGGATTGAGAACAGCCTTGTGGAGAAGGACTTGGAGGTACTGGTGGATGAAAAGGTGGACATGAGCCAGCAATGTGCGCTCGCAGCCCAGAAGGCCAGTCGTATCCTGGGCTGCATCCAAAGAAGCGTGGCCAGCAGGTCAAGGGAGGTGATTCTGCCCCTCTACTCCGCTCTGGTGAGACCCCAGCTGGAGTACTGCATCCAGCTCTGGAGCCCTCAGCATAAGAAAGACATGGACCTGTTGGAGCAGGTCCAGAAGAGGGCCACGAAAATGGTGAGGGGGATGGAACATCTCTCCTATGAGGAAAGGCTGAGAGAGTTGGGGTTGTTCAGCCTGGAGAGGAGAAGGCTTTGGGGAGA
>NW_008825316.1:1505752-1527484 GCF_000699105.1 Pygoscelis adeliae | reverse complement strand
ACTATTCTACTATTCTACTATTCTACTATTCTCAACCCAAACTATTCTATGATTCGATGATTCTATGATTCTATGATATTGATACACTTAGGTTATGATGGTGGCAAACTCCTGTTGCCTTCAGTAATCTCTGAAAAAGTTTTAAATAACAAAAACATTCCTGTTGATAGCAGACTCATCTTTTCTCCTTTCTTTTTCTATATGTTGGCTACTCAATGTGCATTTTAGTCATGGTATCTTGCCAAGGAATGCAATGCTTCTCTTTATCTGAGCATGCAGGTACAATGCAGAATTTCTTTGGCATAGGTTCAGTTGGTCAGAGGTGTGAAGAGCTGTCACTCCCTGACACTGCTGGGTTGGCAGATGGCTTCAGTGCAAATTCAGTTACACCAACCTCAGGCAGCATATTTCACTTTTAAAGTATTGATATTCTGTACAGATACTAATGAAGTTTTATTGTTATTGCTGAGTCCACTACAGGAGCACTTTGCAGCTCTGAAGTAGTCTGATATCGCCAATCAGATATTGCTTGTTTAACACAGCCTTGTTTTCAAGTGTAATCTTAGGTTTTAATTTTGCCTCATACTCGGCACTGTACATGGGCACACCTAGCAGTGAGAATTAGGGTGAAAATTTTGGAGCGTTGACTTCTCAGCACCTTGATAATGATAGGATCGAAACATTCGCAGCAGGCATCTGAGTGTGTGACATGTGATGTCTGCAGGAGATACATCGAGATGTTTTCTTAGTGGTGTCTATGATACCTCAGGAAGCACCAGAAAACCAAAATACATTAAAACGTGCTTTTATATGGAATATAAGAAAAACAGAAATTAAAGCCAACAGTAACCCAGAATTATCCAACTTTTCTCTTCCTAGGCAACTTCTCAAATGAGAGACTGTTTGCTGGTGCCTGGCTACAAACAGTAATTGGAGAAGTTTTCCAGCTTCAAAGATAATTCATAAATTAATTCACAGAATAGAAGGTTATCTCACCAGTGGGATAAGCATTTGGGCTGGCCTAAGTACAGTATCAATTCCTCTGGCATTAAATAACCTTTCTTTTTCTGACAGACATTAATGGCTTTTCAGGTAGTGGCATGTAGTTTTCTCTGCCATTTACTTTCTGAGAAAGCTCTCATATTGTTCCCAGTTGTTACAACTCAGTTTAAAATTCTGCTCCATACAGGGTAAAGACGTATATATCATCAAGTCAAAGCCCCATTAGAGAATCCAGTGGTAGAAAACCAGTGCTAAAAGTATATGGCTTTGGTTAATTGCTCATTTGTATTCTGCCTTAGTGATGGAGGTTATATTTTCTGTGGGAGGGTTAATACCTCTGTTTGAGAACAAAATCAGAGATTGGGGGAGAGAAGTCTTTTTGAATTTGTAAAGGGCAGGCAATTAATTTATCTTATAGGCATGGCTCTGGGTGCAATCTGAAATCAAACAGCTGGAGCCATTTTGGCAGGTGAAAGTGGCACATAATAAGCAGGTTATAGTATCAGATATAGGATGAATAGGCTGCATTAAAAAATAATAAAAAAAAAGGCTAGTAAAACATCATGCAGAGGAACTTAAAATGTCCTAAGGGATCCTCAGTGTTACACAGAGTATGGAAAAATGAACTGAAAATTCTAGCTCTTGCCATCATTTAAGAACATACATTGCAACATGACACATCCTTTCTTTAACAATATAGGGACCAAAGTTATCAATCTGTTCTTGTGTATAATGGTGCAACAAAAAAAAAAAAAGTATTTGTCCAACAAAATGCAGAGGTGAAAAGCAAAGGCCAGATACAGGGAAAAAAAGGCTTAATGGCTCAAAAGCCATCTCTGTTCTGCTACGGATCACTTTTCATGTGGGGTTACCAAATCTAGCACAGTTTTCATATACAGCCCTCAGCAAGTAGCTTTGTTCAGTTTACCTACAGTGGTTATTACAGATCAGGTGCTTTGTAAGTATTAGCTGTGAGGCTAAGTTCACTTTCTCTTTGTTTTTGGTGGGATTTTAATTAGCAAACCTTAATTTTAGAAGTAATAAAAGACTAAAAAAAAAAAAAAGATTTGACAGTGTTGAATGGTATTTCATATGGCTTATGTTTGTGGGTTTTTTTCTGTGAAAACAATTTTTGCTTTGAAAATCTTTGATATAATTAGCATTTAAGATCAGAATTTTTATTTTGTCTAAATGAAAAGTTTTGATCATTTTGGTTTTCCCCTGTGGAGAAATGTATTCTTTTCATGTTTAGTTCAAATGTGAAGGAAAGAAAGTTAGAAAACTCACAATACTTTGTAAGGGCATGTATAAAATAGAATTCGCTACACTGTATAATGCTCACAAGTATTTGTCATAATGAAGAAATAAATACTCAAAACAGTGAAGGAAAAGATGTTATAAAAGGTATGTGCATGCATGCTTTTCCAGAGAGCATAAAGCAGAGTGATGGTTTTTATTAGTATTTTATGCTGTTGGTTTCTGTTTTGAAAACATGCCTTCATTGAGAGAGCACATGTAAGAGCTTCCAATGGTCTAACACTCATTCTGTTTCTTATTTGCATTTCCTCTGTTTTTGTAAGATTGCACTAAGATGATGTTCCTGCCTTCTATTGCAAAGAAACATGAAAATCTGGGAAGTAATTAATACTGCTATCTCAAATGAGAATTCTATCTGTACAAGTCAGGAAAGACATATAGGACACTGCTTTATAAAACAGAGATAACGGGTAAAGAACGGCTCTGTTTTTCTACCCACTAGTGTACCGAGGTACGTGTCACTCTACACAACATGAAAATGTCCATTGAGACAGTAAGACAAAAAGCCATCTTCTCTTTCCCCCACTTTTTTTTTTTTTCCTGATATATTATTCAAGCTAACTTTTTAATGTCCTATATCTAGATCTCTGTGGGGAGAAGAGAAAACCCCAAATGCCAGATACTCTTGTCAAGAGAACATGTCTTATATTTGCTGCCATTGTGACCACCATCCCCCACCCTTTCTCCTCCCATGAGGATGCAGGCTGGAGACAGCACTGTAGCAACGATTGCTTACACACCATGGCCATCCAACAGTGGCTCCCTGCACCTCCTGCACCTTCAGAGCCTTTTGCATACACAGTGCTGAGACCCAAATCCCGTGGTTCAACGTGGTCTTTATATGATTGCTGACCTTCTTGTAAAAAGCCCTATATTGTTAAGAGCCCACCACACCAGCAAGACTTCTTGCTCACAGCACTCTTTGTTTTGTCTCAGCTGACAGATAAGGTGAAATCAAACAAAATGTGGGGTTTTTTTTTAGTTGTTGGTTTTTTTTTTCAATTTAGCACATTTGCAATTTCTACTTATAAATATTTAGCATCCTGACAGCTGGGTGTTATGGATGTGACAACTTGAATGTAAAATCCTATGCTTTTACAGCACATGGCACAGTCCTCTTTATCGGGTAACAAAACAAATGCAAGCATGGTTTTTTTCTGCCACAGCTGTGAAATGATAAAATAGAAATGAAATTAAAACTACCACAAAATTCATTTCAGGTAGAAAAATTGGGAGTCAAAAGAAAAATGGAAACATATCAATGAAATATAATATTCTGCATTAAATATAAATTATTGCTTTTAAAGCCCCAGTCATGCAGAAAAGGCAACAGTGATGTTAGTGGGATTTCCATGGTTGAAGTAGGTCATTACTGTATTTCATGATCATGTCCAGGGCCTAAAACTCATGACTTAGGAGTAACAAAAATTACCATAGTGGGCAACCTCAGCGAAAGCATGTACATATGCACTATTTGTAAACAACTTTTTTTTCCAGTACTGGAAAACAGAAATATATTCTCCCCATTTAGAGAATGCGCTGGATCTCTAGAGGCATTTCCATGTGCTTCTGAGCTATGGGAACAAATATATAGGCTAAAAGAAAAACGAATGTTGTACATAGACAAAAGTTGACTTAGTTGCAATCTACAATCATTGTATGGTGAAAATTAGCCTTGGCCTGTTTTATTCTCAAACCACAGTTTCATGAGGGGATACTTTGCCTGGGTAGCTCTGCTTTCTCCATGGAAATGATAGTTTTTCTGGAGTGGCTAAGTAAGCATAGCAGGAAGAGGTACACACTTAAGCAGAAATGCCAGCACAATGCAGGAGTGTAGCTATACTTAGGGGAAAGCCACGTTAGCCTGGGGAAAAGGAGGACTGAAAGCTTTCAGCAATGAAACAGAAAGTCCCTTTGGGATTAGCTCTGGCTGGATGATGTGGACACCCAGATATTCACCAAATTCAGTGCAAAGCTAGCAGTTAATTGCACTAAACAAGGAAAAAGAAATCCTGATTCTGTCTTTGGGATCTCCTGATCCTCATCCCAAAGAAGGCAAGCAAAAATGCTGTAAATTAAGCATAGATTTTCTTCCCAAGATATCCCTTCCCATGAACGATTGTTGGATTCAGTAGCAAAGTCCATCTGAGGAGATATCTTGAGTGAAATCATTAGGATTGGCTTTGACTTCAAAGAGTTGCTGAATTAACCACCAGTGTAAAACTGGTGTAAAGCTAAAAGAAGAAAAGCTGATGCCTCTGCTTTGGTTTGTTTTTTAATTTGTTGGTTGGATTTTCCTTAAAATGCCAGATACAATTCTGTATTTAGATAAAGGTTAATTTTTCCCTCTGTACAACAGCTAGCTTTGAGCTTTACCTTGACCATTTACCTCCTACAATTGCCTGACTAAATATGAGTCGCCATGATCTCTGAAAAATGATTCCTTTGATACACCACTTCAAATACAGTTTGAACAATCTCCAGGGGTTTTGTTAGAAGAAAAGGGACAAAAGCAATAAAAACACAAAGCCAAAATTGTTTTACTAACAATTTTATTTATATTCAGCTAGAGTGGATAAATAGTGTAACAATATAGCAACTCTTGTATGAAACATATAACTTGATTTTTAAACCACAGATTACTCTCTGTCTCAAAACTCTCAAAAGAGAAAAATGTTATTCTATTAGCTTGATACTAACAGTGAATGATTTATCAGAAAGCCAAAGTTATACTGAGTCCAGCTGCACCTTCTCCGGCTGAAATAACAAATATGTTAAAGACATTGTTAAGAAGGACAGTAGTTAGAGATCCCAGCACTGCAGTAATTGGAGATCCCAACACTACAAATTTGGTTTGGAGATCCCCAAACCTGCAGTAATTAGAGATCCCATCCAGACCTAAAAACAGGCACTGTATTTTTAAGAATGACAGATCTGGGATCCAGCAGACCACAACAGGGACTGAACAGAGCTACCCTCCCACACAAATCAAATGCCAACAAATAAAGTTTACCTACAAGCACAATTGCATGGCGTGCCTTGAACTGTTTCCAAGAGAACTGTGTGTTTAGGACCATTAGCTTTTGAATGAGGTATAAAACCAGGTCTTGGTTAAAGATCATAAGTACCCAAATAACTTTGCAACTACTGTTCTCATTTCAAAACTGACACAGGAACTCAAGTCCTACTGAAATTCACTGTAGGCATTTTTGGAAAAGTTACCCTTTGATCAGTTAGTCTTATCAAAATGCGTGTGGCCAAGTGTATTTCCAAAGGTGATTTCATCTCTAAATAAAAATCCTTCTAATCCTAACTGACAAATTTACAGTCCCCATAATTTTGACAGGGAAGACTAATGACTCTTATTGCACAGACACTTTAAATGCACTTCATGGATCTTCTTGAAAGCAAATGTTCAGATGGACAATGGGAATTCAAGATAAAGTTGGTCAGTCCCTTAAATGATGTTAATCCTCTATTGTTCCAGAGATTTCAGTTGAGTTTTGACAACATTCAACAACTAGTATTTTTTTTTAATTACATTGTATTCCTTTTTGTTAAGGAAATGATTAAAAAAAGAATATCTCCTGAGTTTGAAAATTTTGTGGAAGAGAGTATATAATGGAATCAAGGAAAACAAAGCAAAACTTGTAGCATGTAAGTAGCCTTCATGTTGGAATCACCAAACAAGCTTGAGAAGAGAGGGAGGATTTTGGCCCCCAGCCTCTGTCAGACTGGTGGACTGACATTTTTTTTTATTTCTTGATTGCATTATGTGGTGCATGACAGGCTTTTGTAGGTAATTTTTTTGTAGGCCATTTATGAATTTTGTCCAGCAAATTCCTCCTGCTTTGATCTTTCCTACTCTCTTCTTATGGATCATTACAACTCTAGTTATGCTCTCCTGATCTCACCAACACCTTTCTGCTTACCCTCTGCTTACCCTCTAGTCACTACTAGAATATACTATTTGGTTTCACAAATAGAAAAGTGTAGTAAGAAAGTAAGCGTTGTTAGACACCTCTGCAGCAGCTTTATTGTGCCACCTTGGCAGGAGTCCCTCCTGCACAAGTGTCCACTCCATTACTGGCCTTGAAGTTCCCTCAGGAGTTTGAATCTGGGTAAGAAAACCTAGAAAATAACCCGACCCCTGTTCCCCCAGACCTGTGGCTACTTATTTGTTAAGCTACACTCATGGAGATGTACAGTGTCATTTCTATGAATGAGTCTCTGCATGTTCCTGGATGCATTTCATTTTTAAAATTATGTCATGCTTCACCAGCACTGCATTTACGTGTGCTGAGGCCCTGTTTGGTCTTGACTGTTTAGCTTTGTGGGAATTCCTGCAGGGAAAAAATGGTCGCTTATCATTTTTCTGCATCTGGTGCCTATAAATCTACCATTGAGCCAGTAGAAAAATTATTTAACTCAGGGAGGTGTCCTGGTAAGCTCGAAGGAAAGAGCCTTCTGCTTCATCATAAACAGCTGTCAACTCTTATCCTTAAAAGAAACACTTATTTCTGTGCATGCCAAAGGCTAGGAAAATCGTTCCCAGACTCAAATAGTTTGGAAACCAGCATGCACAACAGTGCTGTCACATTGATCCTAATTTTTCTCAAAGAACTTCTTTTTGTTGAGTTTGTTTCATGTGTCAGACACTTTGAAATGAAATATCTGGCTAAATACCTGAAGTCTTACTCCTAAAGGTCTATCTTCTGGCAGAAAGTCTAAAGTTGCTAATGCTATTTTTAGTTCCTAATTGCTGTTTCCTTTTCCTCTTTGATCATCTTGGATGGAGAACAAAATAAGAAAATAAGGCAAGCAGAACATTCAGAGTATGTCCTATTTCCTCTAGTGCCACTAAGACGCGGATGTGACTTAGATCGTATTAGCAGTTATGACAAAGGTGGTGGGCAGACCAAATTTTGAGTATGGTCCCAGTTCTCAGCTTCATTCTTCCTCACTTAATAGCATCCTTTCAGCTCAGTTCAACTTGCACTTGAAGGATCACAGTGGATTCAAAGATTTTAATCACGCCCTAGAGACACTAAGGGCATTTTAGCCTCAGTTTCCTCTTCTCATTATACTGTATAAATAAGATCTACAGAAGATTTGTTTTGCCCTCCTAAGCCCTCTGCTCCTGCTCTGTCTGTTCTTTGGTTCATGGCTGGATACTTCTTTTCTCTATTTAGTAGAGTTCAGGGCCATGAAAACAGCATCAGCCATCTCTCATATTGTTAGTCCTTTCACCCCTAGTCAGCCTTGATATTATTGATATTCTGGTTAGTGAATGAATTTTTTTTCAGCTTTTCTATTCTAAATGGGGTTCAGCATTTGTTTGAAACGAAGAGTGTTGATTATGTGAAATACCTTCATTAACACTTTCAGGACAACACACCAAAAAAACCCTCCAAACTTGGGTATTGTTTTCAACCATTGTTAGGTTATGTGATAAAAGGCTGATCTCCATACATGCTAAGGAGCAAAGGGGCACAAGTCAGGGTGGGGAGGGATGGGATGAACCCCAGTAACCCAGTCACTGACCTGGCTGTACTGGGAGACCATCTGCCCCATGGGCTGGGTGGTACCCATTGCAGTGAGTCACCACTCCCCAGGTCATCTCATAGACTGAGGGGCATCACTGCCTAGGGGCACGGCATGCATTAGGGGATGCAGGGGAAGAGCATTTGAGGATTGCATAAAATTTATGGGATGTTTAGGAGAGGAATCAAAGGCTGTGAGCTTGCTGTATTTTTTTAAAATGTGGAAGGTATTTCTGAAATGGTATTCTTGCCTTATTTTTAAATAGAAGCATAGTGCAATGGGAAAAAGGGGCGAAAAAAAGAGGTTGGTTTGCTTTTGAAGAGCTGAGAGTTTCTCAAATAACGAACACTTTCAGTATATTTGCATCTGTGTAGGCAATTGTGCCAAAACTCTGCAGTCTGTTGCTAGAACCAAGGTCACATTTCTCAGCCTGCCAAACTCTAAATATGAGATATACCATATAGCACAAGGACCCAGAGAAGGGAAAACAAGACACTGTAAATCCACAAAGCCGAAAAGCATGGGAAAGGGGAGGAACTGGATTTGCGTGTTGTGAACACAGGGTACTGTTCCCTGACCTGTGTTTTATAATTCAGTTATCACCCTGCAAATATTTCACAGTAATAAAAGGGAGCAAACGACAGTTCTGAGGGGACAGAGATAAATCTGTATTGGAAATAAGGGAGTACTGAGAGATATAGCTGAGATATACCGGAGCATGGATATATATAATAAAAAGCCTGACAGAATGCTTGCACTGGATATGTACAGTGGTGTTATAACAGCTGACAATGTGAAAGCCTTGGTAATGATGGAGCTATTTATTGTTGATAACATCACATGGAGAAATGTAGCTTTTGTCCATGCCAAATTGTTCCTTTTACAAAGCAAAATATCCCATGTCAGCCAGTTCAAGATATTTTTGTTTAAAAAATACCGCTTGGAGACAATATACACACACACCACAGAGGCACCAGTATGTATGCATGTGATTGCCACGTTGATGAAACAATCTTGCAGAATTTAAAGGAGGGGCATCCAGCATCAGTCTAAAAAAGTGATGGCAGTAGTTTTTTGATGGTGGAATTAATGAAACTTACATTCTGTATGGGTTTTTGTAGCTGTT
Source organism: Pygoscelis adeliae (assembly GCF_000699105.1). Taxonomy (NCBI): domain Eukaryota; kingdom Metazoa; phylum Chordata; class Aves; order Sphenisciformes; family Spheniscidae; genus Pygoscelis; species Pygoscelis adeliae. The sequence continues at coordinate 1,518,495 of NW_008825316.1, read as the reverse complement.
TTTCAGAGTGTTGTATCAGGATTGAAATTTTTCAGGAAGGCAATGGAAAGGTCAGGAGGCAATACTAAAAATAGTTGTTTGTCCCATCTGGATCTTATCACTTCAATTTCCTGCCTATATAACCTTTTCTAGATGAATATATTATAACATACAAATGCACCACTAAAACTGCAGAGTTTGAAAATGAGACCTTTTAATGTTTTCTAACCTGTTTGACTTCCTTACCTTTTCACAGAAATTGCAGAAGGAACACCACAGAGCTTAGAAGAAAATGGGCAGTGAGGGAGGCTTTGAAGCATCTTTTCCCTCCCTCAGTTGTCTGTAACCATATGCAGCTCCCACCCCTAGGCGCAGGCTGGCATAGGATGAAAGCTGCTTGGGGGGTCAATGGAGCCCAAAAGAACACTGCCATGTGAGTAGGGTACCAGGATGTCTGGTAGCAGCTCTTTCTTGCAGCTGCATACTCTACATTGGAAAGTAGCCCTGGTCCAACTACCACCAAGTGAATGTCTTATGTTTGATCATATTAATAAAAGCAGCAGAACCGTGACTTGGATAAAGTGCATATCTGAGTTGTTCACCCTGTGGATCCTTCTCATGATAATGACTAAGTACAATTTGACTCATTGTTACCTCTGTTCTTCTGAGGTAACGACTTCCCTCTGCAGGCAATGCCTCTGAGCAGCCGACGGTCTATCAGGGGAATTTATTATGAGTTTGCACTTCTCTTTTGAGAAACAACATTTATATATTTGCTTTTATTTATTTATTTAGATTCAGCCTGCATGATTCATTTATGTATGTAAAACAAACACAAAAGGCAACCTTGCAGCCAATTTTCTTCAGTGTCAGGTCACATGCATTTCTTAAAGTTTAGTATCACAGAGAGAAATGGCAGAGCATTTCATCCACTGTTGTCTCACTGGGGACAGGCTAGGAGGCTGAGACATAATAACAGCAGCTTTCAGCTATCAAGTTAGCTTGGGCTATGATGCAAATAATTGTTACTGCCATTATCTTTGAAGCCAGATGTTTGGTGTCCCTGTGAGAAAAAAATAGAATATCACTACTACTTCTAAAAAGACTTTTTCCACATTGTTATAACTCAGCAAAGAATGATATGACTAGGGACTGAGTTGAAATATAGAGGGGGAAAAAAACATTTCTATAAATGGCAGAAAGGTTTACTATAATTCACCTCCTATTTATTAGTGGTCTTCTGTTGTCAGGATGTGCTAAAAAGAACACATAAATGGAAACAAATTGCAAATTATTACAGCAATGTTCTGTCAGGTGAACCCGATATGAAAACTCTTAAATAAATCACTTGGCATGTTTATAAAAAAAAAACCAAACAAACAAATCTCTATGGAGGCAGCTTGCAGCTGTTTTATTACACTGATAAATATGGGACAAGGCTCAGAAAAAGCAATGAGGCAGGTCTTCACACACTGAGTTTTCTTTGAACATGATACCAGCGCTGAGAAAAAAGGACAGCACATTCATCACAGCAATGAGGATGGAAGCGGACATGTTCAGCTGAAGTTGGAGAAAATGGAAAGGCAAAAGAAACAAACAAACAAACAAAGCCCCCAAAACCCTTACTTCTACCAAGTGTCCACAAACATTAAAACATTAATGGTGACCTTTGGAAATGTTATCCTCAGTGGCTAGTCCATACTCACCAAGCCAGACCCATACCTATGGGAATGGTGGCCCCTGCTGGTTCATTGGCCACCACCTGCCTTAGAAGGGACAATGGTGGACATGGCTGGAGCATGGGCATGTCTGTCCCTGTTAGGTTCTTTGCCCCAACACTGTGTGGCTCTGGAGATATCCAGCCAGTGCTTGAGACACGAGCAAAATGGCTGGATACCTCTTGGTAACACAGATTTCAATTTACCAACATGGCTCTGGAAGGGACAGTCTTGGGATCTGCTATTCTAGAAAACTTCATTATCATACAAAACCCTTCCTAAATTAATCAAACTCTGCCATAGAATTAGTTGCTGTGCTTCACATGCTCTTACTCTTTTTTTTTTGGTGTGTGTTAATGAACATAACAAATAAAATTAATCCTAAGGCTCTGTTTCAAAAAGTTCTCGTAGCAGCATGCCATTTTACAGCTCAGTCTTTAAGGGCATTGCTTAGCTCTTTCTATACCTACCTCAAGACTGTGGTATTATTCTCCATCATCTTCATCCTAACCAGTAATTTCAGAATGTGACATTGTATCAAATACTTTGCTGAAGTCAACACAGTTTACTGCATTTCCTGAATTTGAAAGTGAAATAAATCAGAGAGATGTAATATCTAATAGTTTATCAAAAGCATTTTACCTTTCTTGACCAAGGCAAGGAATGATTTCAGCAATGCTTGAATTGAGAGAAATTTAATACACATACCCTCTCTGCGTCTCATAATTTTATTTCTTGTCCATTACTTTGAATAGTTTTCTGTTGGAATTATCCATTTTGCTTATCTCTCATCTTCATTTAGAGCTTATACGATTTTTTTTCTGCAGTTTGACCAAGGTGTGCAGTCCCAGCTGGAATGATAACAAAAATAACCAAGGCGTTTTAGATCAGGATTGAAGCAAAGTTATAATGCTGTTTTCAGACATTGCCATGAGACCTACTCATATTGGACATGATCGAGCATACAAGTAAAATTAATTTGAACCTTTCTGTTGAACTTAGAGACCTACGGAGTAGGCTTTGCAAGTACCTGCCATTAACCAGAAATAACTCATAATGTTTTAAGGAAAGAAGTCTGCAACTTTAAAGTACCTTTAATACTCTTTAAAATCTTTTGAAGGCTATCATAGCATAGGAAAACAAGTAAAACACAAAAAATCCAGCCTTATATCCTTCAGTAAATTTGTGTTCACACTTTCACCAAGAAGAACTGCAGCTCACACTCAGGACTGACCAGCCAGTAACTGTGCTTTTATTTTTGTTAAATTCTTAATTGTCCATTAAGACTACAATTATGACATTAGAGATTCTCCAACATCAGACATTGCTTGTCACTTAAGCATAGATGGATTTGAGTATGCCAGAATTCCATGTGAATCCAGTGGGATTACTCAGATCCTAAAAGTTAAACATGTTTGCGAGCATTGCTGAGCTGAAATCAGACTGAAGTCAAGATGTCTCCCAACACCTAAGTCCAAAGTCAGCAGAGCATTATTCCTATGAAATGACTAATGCTGTATGACTGATAACCTTTGAATTTGCCTAACAAAAATGAATTTACAGTGATGTCTGCCTTATGAAATAAGTCTACCACATCCTCATTTCAAATAAGGCAATTTCTCTTTGGTGCTTTTATGAAAGAAAGATAGGCACTGGGTTTTTGTGGTCCCCACAGTGATAAGTTTCCCCTCCCTTTCCCTTGAGTGCAGTAGATGTGGAGGCTGGGTCATTATGCAGCCCCAGTAGCACCTGGCCCAGGTTATGTGCAACATAACCCTGTACTTGTACTTATTCTATAGTAGTCTTTTACTTCTAAGGAAGAGACATGGCACACAAATGGTGTGGACTTCATGTTATTTGGCAGTCACAATATGAGAAATATAATCACTACTGTCCATTGCCTGAGAATTTTTCATCTAGTTTTCCTTGAAATTTGCTTTTGCTTAATTTGCTTTTCCTCTTTTGTCTCAAAAAGAACTAGGAAATTATTCTGTTTAATTGGTCATATTCCACTGGATTTTAAAAAGCTTGACAGTTTGGTGATCTACAAATCTATGAAAGAGTAGTTAGCACACACTATGAGGTCAGCAGAATAAGGACAGCCAAAATTGAGAAAGCCTCTGTGAAAGCAGTGAGTCCTGAATATTGAACATACACTGGGTGAAGTGTCTGCTTACCAACAGCAAATTATGCCCAACTTTGAACAATATGGTAAGGCAAAGCTTCTGGGAACCTGTGACTGTACACTGTATGAAGATCAATACTACAGAAAGCAGCCATTTAATTTTTCGGCAACTTTTCCCCCCTTGTTCCTGCGACCTGGTCCTTTTTGACCACCTTCAACTAACTTCCATCTCTCCTTCCCCAATTTGGAGTGGTCATTGCTTCAACGACCAACATTGTCAATTCACAGTACATCTTGGGACTGATGTACTGTGTACTGTAAATGCCCCAAATTCCAAACTCAAAATTGCAGAAATTAGATGGCTGAAGAAAAACACCCACAAGTTTTCAAAGTCTGCTACTGTACAGAAGTGTCAGTGTTTTTGCAGAATGGCTCTTGTTTTGTCACAATTCATTTTTCTCTCAGTTGCCTGATTTCAGTTTCATCATTTGTGATGACTAATTTCAACGTCTTAAAAAAATTAAATAAATAATGGGTTTTTGCTGCAACTCCCACACAGTAATTTATTTGTAAGACATTCCAATGGCTGCCAAAAAAAAAGGAAAAAAAAAAAAAAAAAGAGATCACACAACAGTCATTATTTTAATAGCTTATTTAGAGAGTTAGTGAAAACTAGAATAAGAGCAATGGTGGATAAGTTTATGCACTTAATTAACTTGATCACCTGAATGTCTGACTATTATGATGGAGTTTTTCCTTATGGAGCAAGTCCTCAGACATCCTTTCCTTATGGGGGGTGCATGAAGAATATGAAGGTCATAGGACTGAAAAGGAATAGTGTAAGTTGTAGTGTGCATAGCTAGCAAAATTACTATTATATCAGCTATTTGAATCTTCATAGTCTTAGCGTCATGAAAAATAGATAGGTTGGTGTTTTTCTTCTGCTGTCTATTACATCTTTCCTTCCCCCACTGAAGCACAGCATTCACATCTGCAGTTGTATATCTTTGGATTCAGAGTGATTCCTGAATGCATATAGTTCAGAACACTATTCCTTGCGGCTTTGCGCCCCCCCCCCCCCCCCCCCATTAAACTGTCCTTTGCAGTTGTTGATGCTCTTATTGGTCTTAAATCTCTGGCATGTATTTATGATTGAAAAGTGTCTCCTAAAAGTGCAGCTAGAACAGGAAGAGACCCTTATAAAACCCATTATAAAAAAAAACAAAACAAAAAAACAACCCACAAAGTTTTCTCACTGATTTTAGTGAGACTGTTTTGACACCAGCAGATAGAGTGGATTATGTTGTTAGATAACTAAAGCATGAACAGATTTAGAGTCTTGCTTAGTTGTTTTCAGGGTATCTCCAAACAATTCACAGAGCAGAAAGGGAAATACTTAGTTCAATTACTATGTGCAGGAGGTAAATTTGGCTGCCTTTTTGATTTTTAACAACATCCTGAGCTCTGCTTCTGACATTACCAGTTGTTGCACCAAAGGTAGAAAAACTATGAAGGTGGGAAATTAGTTTGAATGTCACATCTCATTGACAAAGACAAATCTCTAGTTTGCTGTAGTTCAGTGTCAGCCCTGTGCAGAGGCTTGGATCCTGGACATTAATCCTTCTGAGGACAGATCGTATCAAGATTGTGCTATATCTTAATCATACATATGTATTTTAGCCATTATATACACAGGCATACAATATACATGTATACATACATATATACATACAAGCAGTAATATGAAGGATGGAGATTAGATACAGCGACCATTGAACTGTACCTAGTATTCAGGCATAATGAAGACTGACTTAAAGGTTTCCTCAGTGTCTTTTCAGGCATTATAGTATTTGCTCTTCTTTGAACTAGAAGACGGATAGAATTGCCCTTTAGCTGGTTAACCTGTAGATTTATAAAAAATTAAGAAACTGCCTTAATCTAATCCAGTAAAAAGCTACTATTTTCTATGCTTATATGAGCAGTTATATTTACACTTACATATTATAATTATTATTAATAATAATTATTATAATTATTTTTTCCATGTTGGTACTGCCTCAAACCCCAAAGGGGACTAGAGGCTTATAGATTCATTACGTCTGGATTTTACCAATCCAAAATAAGAGATACCTAACCAAAAGCGTTTAAAGGTGGTATAGAAACAAAATAGATCCTACTAGAGGAAAAAGAGAAGCAATTTGACCCTAGTCAAAATGAAGGTCACTGGTAGAGGTGGAATTTACCTCTAGGGCTGTTGATCTATGCAACTGCAGTGCTTCTCAATTTTCCTAAATCTTTTACAGTTCCTTTAAATAGCACATTGTACACATTACATAGAAAGGAAATATACAGATAACTTGGAAGCATAAATTCAAGAGGCAAGGTGGAGTAGTTGCCTTGTAGAGCCCATCTATTTCTAAATGATGACTCTGACAGCTGATCAAGTGCATGATGACGATTATTTTTAATTTTATTCTGTTGAGTAGAAAGCCTCTCTATGTGGACTCGTCACTGCTGGTACTTATACCATTAACAAGATGTGTTCTCCTACTTGCTTGATTTTTACGCAGATAGCTACTAACTGTAACAACTGGGCTGCTATTAAAGTATATAAAATAGCTCCCAATTTCTTTGCTTTGAACCAAGTACCTTTTTTCCCCCTAGTCTGACTGAACAGGAAAATTGGAAAATGTTTAAGCAAGTGATGTTAATAGAGCCCCATTTGGTACTTACATCATACATTAACATATCAAACACAGTTTAACATTCAAAATATCTCCTGTCTGGCAGCCAGGAAGTTATGCCATAATGTTAATGTACATGCCCTTATTAAATTTTGCCTCTATAATAGACAATCTGTTATAATGTAAAAGGAACAACAATATATCACAGATATTACAACACACACTAGCACTGCAAAGATAAAATTTCAAATATACATACTTTTATAGCTACTATCTGAATATCTTTAGTTTGAATATCTTTATTGAATAACTTTATTTCTCCTGCAAATAAACCAAGGACTCAATAAACAGTTACAGGCAGAGAGAGCAGGCACCCAGGGAAAGGGGACGGAGGGGAGAAGGGGAAGAATAAAAAGGAATAAATGCCATGTGTATGATCAGCATAAAACAATGTAAAATCACATGAAATCTGGGGGCAATCCTGCCTTCCTTCTGCCTGAAGTCTTCTTTTCCCACCGCCATATCACACTTGCTTGGACCCAGTGAGGCAGATCAGTTCACTGACCTGACTGAAATTTAACTCTGGAGGGGAAAAAGTTGCTTTCCACCAACTCATGCGACTCACTACACGCCTGCATGACTATTTTAACCACCCCAAAGGAATAAGTGAGAGGACACAGCCAAGGGAGTGGTATACAGGAGAAAGAAGGACAAGCTGTGCGTGCACAGCAGTGCAGAATCCATCAGCTGAAGCTGGTTGTGAAACTCCACTGTAAGGAAATGCAGTAAATTTTAGGAAAGTCCTCAACAAAACTGGTTGAAACTTGAAATTTATGTTTTGCGAGTGTAAAGTAGTTTAAAACAGTAAAAACAAATGTCCACATTTCCTAGAATTAATTTTTCAATTTTATTTTTAATTTCGAAGAAAGTATTTATTTATTTACATTGAACTGATAGTGTCCTTTGGAATCCAACCCTGAGAAGCTTTACTATGTTCCCACTTCTGCAGTTCCTGGATCCCCCTATGAGATGCAAACATTAAAAATTAGCATCCATGCTGCCTATGTGTGTGATAGTATTTCTCTGGAGTCACAACATCTGGGAGCTGTGGAGTTACATGCTCCTTCAGCTGGCTGGGAAGCTACACAGTTTGGAAGCAGAATTTCCCAGCAAGCCACTGCAAGGAACTTTAACATATTTATATATATAAACTTATATTCTCTGAGACTCGCATAGCAATCTGAGCAAGGAGAATCCAACCATTCTGGAAGAGAGGGAGAAAAATAAATAGTTTGAACATATGAACAAAATTAAGCAGTGTCTAACAAACTTTCACACTTGAAGTTCAATTTGTCTTGCTCTTAAGAAATCAAAATAAATTTGACACTTCCCTATAAAGAAAAAGAAAATTGCCCATTCAAATATGGACATCAGTAAAGGGAGCCACTAGAAAAATGGGGAAGAAGAAAGCTTTAGAGAAAAAGCACAGCTCCTGATTACTCAGGTCTTTGTGCCTCATGTGTCCGTTTTACCTTGGGCACAGCAGGCAGGCTGTGGCTCTTGCTAACCCAGCCAACACTACACAGTGAGAATAGTCAAAACGAGTCCCGAAGATAACAAACACCAAACAGAAAATGTGAGCCAAGAGAGACCAAAAAATAAAAGTATTTAAAATACATATAGATTAAATTGAGGAGGAAGAACCTGAATGTAATAACAAGCTTTACGCAAGTTCTAGAGGAAAACTGTTCTTACTCAATCCAACAAATAAGGTGAGATTTTAACTGTAAATATTTTGTTTTGATTATGCTGGACAGGAGACCCTGTCCACCCCTCCCATTCCGTGCCTTTCCTTCTCCCTTACCTGAATAAGATTATTTACTGCCCTTTTCTTCTCAACTGTCTCTGCTGTTGCTTCCTCAGTGTCTCACTGTGCTCACTCAAAACTACTGACTTCTTTTCCTCCTGGACCCTTGTTCCCCCCTTTCCCTGGTCCTGAGTCACCACTGTTACCTTCTTTGCCCTCATTCATCCCTGCTGCTACGAGATATCAAAGTACCAGCCTGGTTGCCTTTGTTATTGGTTGACCTTGCAGAAAACCAGCATGTCAGGTAGCACCCATGAATGTGAAGTCATCTGCATTATGCTCCTTCTGAGATGGGAAACAGTGACCTGGAGCATCCTGTACCTGGAACGGTGAACTGCACCTGGATTCCTGGAAGCCTCCTTCTGAGCTCCAGCAGGTTGTTGTGGCCCTGTTTCTGGTGCCCCTGTTTCCTTTTCACCCTTGGTTTCCTTTGTTCATATTTAAGCCTCCCAAATCAGAAAATATGTCCTACTGGATGTTTGTACACTCTGCAGCACACCAGGCCTGATGTGAGGCAAAGCCTCTACACCATTGCACATCTAGATGAAAATATCCTCTATTTTTCAGGCTAATTATTTTCTTTCTTCTCCCTCTGCCCCAAAAAAGCAAACCAGCAACAGCAATGCCACCATGAACAACACAAACAAGTAGTTGGGTTACAGTCAAATAGCACATGGAGACATTCTATCTCCCTGCACACCTGCTGCTGGTTGGTGCTGCCATGCTATGTGCTTGTCAGCCTCCTGCATCATGCTGCCCTTTAGTTAGCTTGCCCAACTGTTTACAGTTTACCTTCAGCACACACTAACTTTGGCATTCTTTTAAAAATAAGCCTGGATAAACGTAGCCTTGCTGCTGGATTTTCTACTTCTGCCCTCCTTGGGCTGTTCCCAGGACCCACAAAAGTCAACAGAATTAAAGTTTCCCAATGAATTCACTGGAGCTTTAGATCTTTCTGCTGTGGCTAATTAATCTCGTTCATTAGTTACTCCCCAGGTCCCATTCCCTCTTCCTCATCCCTTCAAGGTAGTGCACATTATTCTTGTCTTTTAAACATTAATTGTTGCTGTGCATGTCCTTCCTGTAATATATTAAGATTAAATCCCCCCAGATATCCACCTTCCTTCTTTTGCCAATGCTTCAGAGACTGGGGAGTCAGAATGTGGCAGGTGTAATACAGGCCAATTAAAAAGCAAATTTGTGCTAACTGATGGGTAATCTTCAGTGGAAATCACAAGCGACATTATTGGATGCCTGGGGAAAATTTTCATTAAGCAAATTCTTCCACTGCTGGCACAGCTTTGACACCTCCGCATGTTGTAGCTGTTGCAAGGTAAGTTTCCTATACTTTCACCCTTGGATTTTTTCCTGTTGCTTGCTGCCTCTGTTGTATATATTACTAACAGTCTTCCTTTTTTTCTAAGCTGAAGGACAAAGGAAGTCAAGGGTAAAGTGAGTCAAACAAACCATTAGTCTGCTTTTTATTTACTTCCTTTTCATAACTACAAGTACAAAAAAACCCCAAACCAAAACAACAACAAAACAAAAAATAAAAACAACTCCAAAACCACACATCTTTTATGCTTCTACCTACTTAATAGATCTTATTGTTAAAATTATTATTGTTGTTATTATTGTAATTATTATTTGCAAAGCAGTGTCACCTATAATCGGTAGCAGAATCTCAGTTCAGAATCAGAGTTCAATCTCTATCAGAATCTCTTCCTATGAGAGAAAAAGCGGTGTATTTTGAAAAATCACTGTTAAATTGAAAATCTTACAGTCTATGTGCACAGGTCAGACAAAGGATGGGAGAGGAGGAGGCAAGGTGAAGTGAAACCAGGGACACACAGCAGCACGTGGGAATGTTCTCTTCTCCATCCATGGCATTGCCAGTTAGGAGACGCTGCCTCCTTTTGGTTTGTTTTGCAGATTATTTTAAAAATCTTATGGATTCCCTTAAAGCCTGTCCAAACCCCAGCACAGCCAGTAGGCTCATCCCACCAACGTTGATGGGCTGTGATTCAGTTTCTGAAGAGGAAGGACATGTAGACTGCAGGGCTTTGAGGATTCAGTATTTGCAGAAGATTCTTCTTTGTCCCACTCCGGGGTAAGACAGTTGCCAGTAACGCATGAGAGGCTAAAGCGAGCTAGAGCAAATACAGTCTCTGTGCATAATACTGCATACAGCTGGGCTGTTACCATATCCTATATGCGAGAGCAGAACTTCAGCTCCTTTAACTTGTGTAATTGAGATTGAACCCTACCTGGCCTCAGAAATCTAGCTCTGCCTGTAGCAATGCAACACAGGCAGCAACAATGATCCCAGACTGTTTCTATACCAGGAGATGTTGACTGACAACTTATATACACACACACATATATATATATATATATATGAGGATGAAATTCATATTCACCAACTGGCAAGGCAAGTCTGGCACCAGCAGAGCTTGTGATCTGCTCTATTTCACAGCTGAATCCATGGACTGGTATCTCAATATATTAAACAAAATTACCATGTATTTTATAGGTATAGATGATGTATCACATATACGGTATATGATATATACATGTTGTATATTAACATAGAGCAGAGAGTAAGTAGTGCAAGTATTTCTCTTCCCTCTGTACAATCCAACATTTGGAATGTTATCCCAGACTTGCAGCACATGAAAGCAAAATGAAATGAAATTGTGCGAGCCAAAATCCTTACTGAGCTGCAATTTCCACTTACCACTTTCAAATATTGATCCAAGATTAAATTACTTTTTTTTTCTTGCATTGTGTGGAGTTCTTAAAGGATGTTTTCTTTTTTTGTTACTTTGGGGGAGTATTAAGTCTGAATTCAGTTCACATAACACTAACAGTGCTGGTTCTGCACATCTTGAGATCCTTTATCTTTGTTCATTTCCCTTTTTTTTTTTTCACAACCCTATATCTTCATAGTGCTTCCAGGCAGGGCTCAAGGTGGTAAGCTTCAGAGACAGTCATTATTTCTAGCATTTGCTTTCTCGTTCAATGGTTTATAAGGAGAAGCCTCCTTTTTTAGAACTGCAACAGGCATTTGAGTAATTTCCTTCTAACATTAAATGAGTGTGTGATTGTGTTCCTTTGTTCAGAGGAAAATGTTTAAGCAAAAGTAATCTATCTCTCCAGCACCATGTAAAAATGCTATGCCCCAGGATATATGACTATGTGCTATGATCACAAGGCAAGAGCACTTAGCTTCCACTAAATACTTAAAAAAACATAATTCATTTGCTATTCCAAAAAGACAAAGAAAGAATTTGGGGAATTTTATACACCCTAAAGTCCTGTGTTGTCTACAAGCAGAATAGCTACCCTGTGTCACTTAAGGACAGAAGAAAGGCCAGGCTTTGAGCTTAAGAACTATGGTACAGTCTAAAGTTTGCAGCTCAGTAATAACTATAAACTTACCTTGTATATCTGGTGAAGTCACAATCAGTATGACATAGACTTTCCTGATACAAATGCAGAAGCTTAAGGTAGTAAAATATTTGTGACTATAAAATAAAAGAAAGATCCTTGAATTACCATTTCCATATTTTACCTTCTTAAAGTTAATTTATTTGTCTTTACCTATGTCTTTAATAAAGAATAACTTTCAGGCCAGGATTGAAAATCTGGTGTTTCTAAACAGAAAAAGAAAAACTAAAAAGAAAAAATAAATACCTATAATTCTTGCTAAACAATAATAATACGATCAGTTGCAAACAAACCCTAGAAGCAGATGCTTGAGAACAAATGCTGAAATATTTGGGAACTTTCTGATATCTTTTTGATAAAACCAGGTAAAAGACAATTAATTGTCTGAATTCAAAAGTTTGAAACCATGCTTTTTCTTTTTCTTTTTTTACTCCATTCGGAGGATATAAGGAGCAGGTAAGCTAGTGTGCTTGGTGTACCAAAAGAGTGCAAAACTTGCAAGGTAGGAAAAAAGATAGTCCTAGAAGGTTCAGTGCAACCTAAAAGAAGGCAGTGCAAAGTTGCATGATGATGCAGTAAACTCATATGTGCCAGCCACCAGAACATATGATATGTCCCCTGACAGGACTATTAGCTCAGATTCTGAGCTAATAGTCTGACAGATTCTCTCCCCCATCCCACCACGGGGGGCAGAGAGTGAGCGAGTGGCTGTGTGGTGCTCGGTTGCCAGCTGAGGTTAAACCACAACAGTTCTTTTTGGCACCCTGCCCAATCAAAACATTTATGTGCTGTATATGGTGATAAAGTCCCTGTAGTGTACATAAAAAATATGCTGGGAAAGACAGTCTGGGTTCAAGCCCCATGTCCCAAAAAGGACTGTTGTGGTTTAACCTCAGCCGGCAACTGAGCACCACACAGCT
>NW_008825316.1:1434045-1505367 GCF_000699105.1 Pygoscelis adeliae | reverse complement strand
AGGAGGTTGTAGCGAGGTGGGTGTTGGTCTCTTCTCCCAAGTAACTGGCGATAGGACGAGAGGAAATGGCCTCAAGTTGCACCAGGGGAGGTTTAGATTGGATGTGAGGAAAAATTTCTTTCCTGAAAGAGTGGTTAAACATTGGAACAGGCTGACCAGGGAAGTGGTTGAGTTTATATATTTCCCTGGAAATATTTAAAAGACGTGTAGATGAGGCACTTAGGGACATGGTTTAGTGGGCATGGTGTTGTTGGGTTGATGGTTGGACTCGATGATCTTAGAGGTCTCTTCTAACCTTGATGATTCTATGATTCTATGCTCACCACCTGCTGACTGATGCCCAGCCAGTCCCCAAGCAGTGGTCACTGCCCCTGGGCCAACTCCCCCCAGCTTATATACTGAGCATGACATCACATGGTATGGAATATGCCTTTGGCCAGTTTGGGTCAGCTGTCCTGGCTGTGCCCCCTCCCAGCTTCTTGTGCACCTCTTCACTGGCAGAGTATGGGAAGCTGAAAAGTCCTTGACTATAAGCACTGCTTAGCAACAACTAAAACATCAGCGTGTTATCACATTATTCTCATGCTGAATCAAAAACAACACTATGCTAGCTATTAGGAAGAAAATTAACTTTATCCCAGCTGAAACTAGGACAGTATCAATTGGCATGAACTATAATACATATGAATGTTTTAAATATTCAGCTGTAGGTTGCTCTTTAATGAATAGTTGAAAAATTTTCCCCAAAGACACAGCAGTCTGAGTAACTAAAAGATGTTGATCAGATACTTATTTCTGCTACAGAAATATGTTTCTAGTGATTTCAGCTGTGACACTGCAAACTTACATCATTGGGAGGGAGATCATAAGCTTGGTCTATTGTCCCAGAAGCTGAAAAGTTTCAAAGTGTGAAATTAAGAATTTAATTTTCCTGTAACATAAAATCTTGAACAGTATACTTCCAAAGCTAACAGTCTGTTTTAAAGTGGTCCAGTAGACTGAGCAGTGCTCAGAGGAAATCTCTTGCTTCAGATGAGGAGGTCTTGTACTATACCATGGACAGTGATTCTGGTTATCTTCTACTTCTTGTGAAGTAGAAATGCAATGGCCCAAGGTTCCCTGCACTTTGACAAGCAAAAGGATGAGGATTAATTATGTGAACATGTTTAGGCATTTGTAATCCCTTAGTACATAGAATGAATCTTTTCCTATGTTTCCTTTAGAGATGCATGTCACAACCCTTCTGAAATACACTTCTCAACAATACAGACTTTGTTCTGTTCTACGTAGAGACAATCCTCAATTTACTGCAGCGAGATACTCATTTGTGAGAGCCTGGCAGAGTAGTTTTGCTAGTAACTTTACAGAAGGTTACAAAAAAGGCCAAGAAAAGTCAAACTCTCCTAAAGCTGGATTTCCAGATGGGTATCAGAGAGATTCCCCTAAATTCTTGTTTAGGTGATCTTTAGACCTGACAGTACTGACATTTCCAAAGGCAAAGTTACCAACACATCTCATTTTCTCTCACTTGACAGGTGCAGAGCTGGCTATGCTCCAATGCTAGAAATAAACAAATCCAGCAGACTTTGGTACCCAGGGGATCTCCTTCCTGGACTGCTGCAGCCAAATCCAGAGGGCTCCCAGCTATGAGGAGAGAGCTCTGGGGAAAGGCTGAGCACATATTCCCAACCAACACATGTATGTACATAGTACCCATGCAAACTCTCACAGGTCACCATAGAGAGACCAGTGCCCTTATCAGCATCCACAAGCTGCACCCATGTGAATATGATCAACACAAGCAGCCCACACCTGACCCTCCCTGCCCTGATCAGCGCTGAAGTTCATCAGTAAAGCATACCAACCCCTCGTTCTCTGGATTCACACCACCACAGTCACTGATCCCTCAAATATGAGCGGGACTTTTAGTCCATCCAGCATCCATGCCTGGACCATCAGTTCATTACTCAGTTGCCAACTCTTTCCTGATGGAGGCCTCCCACTATTGGCAAGTTAGCCCAGCTTGAAGTACATTAACACACACACCCTCATGCCCCCTGCCCCTAGAATAGAGACCATCCCCACAGAAAAAATCATTGAATAGAATCAGAGAATCATAGAATGGTTTGGGTTGGAAGGGACCTTTAAAGGCCATCTAGCCCAACCCCCCTGCAATGAGCAGGAACTTCTTCAACTAGATCAGGTTGCTCAGAGCCCCGTCCAACCTCACCTTGAATGCTTCCAGGGATGGGGCATCCACCACCTCTCTGGGCAACCTGTGCCACTGCTTCACCACCTGCATTGTAAAAACTTTCTTCCTTATATCTAGCCTGAATCTACCCTCTTTTAGTTTAAAACCATTCCGCCTTGTCCTGTCACAACAGACCCTGCTAAAAAGTCTGTCCCCATCTTTCTTGTAAGCCCCCTTTAAGTACTGAAAGGCCGCAATACCACCTCCCTTGACCTGCTGGCCACGCTTCTTTGGATGCAGCCCAGGATACGATTGGCCTTCTGGGCTGCGAGTGCACATTGCTGGCTCATGTTCAGCTTTTCACCCACCAGTACCCCCAAGTCCTTCTCGGCAGGGCTGCTCTCAATCCCTTCGTCCTCCAGCCTGTATTGACACCGGGGGTTGCCCCGACCCCGGTGCAGGACCTTGCACTTGGCCTTGTTGAACCTCATGAAGTTCACATGGGCCCACTTCTCGAACTTGTCCAGGTCCTTCTGGATGGCATCCCATCCCTCAGGCGTGTCAACCACATCACTCAGCTTGGTGTCATCTGCAAACTTGATGAGGGTGCACTTGATCCCACTGTCTATGTCATTGATGAAGATATTAAACAGTACTGGTCCCAGTACAGACCCCTGCGGGGCGCCACTCATCACCAGTCTCCATCTGGACATTGAGCCATTGACCACTACTCTCTGGATGTGACCATCCAATGAATTCCTCACCCACCAAACAGTCCACCCATCAAATCCATACCTCTCCAGTTTAGAGAGAAGGATGTTGTGGGGGACCATGTCAAAGGCCTTACAGAGGTCCAGGTAGACGACATCTGTAGCCCTTCCCATGACCACTGATGTAGTCACTCCATCCTAGAAGGCCACTAGGTTAGTCAGGCAAGACTTACCCTTGGTGAAGCCATGCTGGCTGTCTCAAATCACCTCCCTGTCCTCACGTGCCTTAGCATAGCTTCTAGGAGGATTTGTTCCATGATCTTCCCAGGCACTGAGATGAGGCTGACAAGTAAGTCTAACTAAAAATAATTAGAAATAGATTTAATAAGACTGTGGGACGGGCTGTGGTGACCAAGCATGGGGTTCAGTCAGGCAAGCGTGCTGACTGATCTCGTGTTTACATTTAACTGGCCCCTTTCATCCCTTTTTCATTCTGTTTTTCCACATTGATCCCTCCTTTTTCCTGCCTTTGTCCTTCCCTTGAACATCCAATATTAAGTTTTACACATCTCCGTAATCCCCTTAAAATATCCCTTAAGAAGTTTTACATAGTCACAAAGCTCTCTTGGTTCCATCCCAAACTTGTCTTCTTGCTGCCTCCCACAGCGAGTCCTATGCCCTGCATGCATGTGCAGTACTCCCCACCCCAGGTGCAGAGGGGTCCTTTTACTGAATCACCTCCCTAGTTTCACACTAGGGACAAAGTGCTCATCTTCTCTGATGGATTTATGAGCAGTACACTCAGTGTATTGTTTTCAGCGATTAGGTTACTGAATTTCCTTCACCTGCTTTCATTCCTCTGATCCTTGCCTGCTCTTTGTGTTTATTTTAGTTAGCTTTTATTCAAATCGTGTAACACTAGGCTTTATGGAAAATTTAAACTTTAGAAAAATTATCCAACAAAACATTCTGCATATTCCTACCAAGACCTGTTATGATAGGAATTTTGCCTGCAGGAAGTCCCCCAAAAGACCAGTTCTTGGGGTCCTTGTCTGAACCAGGTGTCTTAGTCTATATCTCTGATGGAAGGGAAAGTCCATTAACTATGAAGTCTGCCAGGGAAAAGCAGAGATGCTCGGTGTGACTTTTCCTAATTGAAGAAAGACTTCTACTAGCTTTTTCATACCTGTGGTTTGTATTGCCTTTGTTCCTCACATTGTACACAACTTCATTTAAAAATCATATTGACTAAGTTTGTAACACCATTAGAGGTTGATAAAACTATGTGACCATCATCATAAAACAAGCATACTCCACACCTGGTGATTCATTGAGAAGCCCTTGGAGAGGGTTTGAGGTTTTCAAGATGTTTCTTGTTACCTGTGTTGAGTCAATCACAACATCCATAATTTGGAATCTATCCCTTAGTTTGGAAAGCTAGGTTTTTGGGGGGATTTGCCCCACAATGCTTAATAACTTCATTTCTGCACCTAGATACAGCGGCTTGTTCTTTACATTATGTGAGAGTATAACGGGTTTCAGTTTTTGTATGCTGAGGTCCTAATGTGTTTGAATACACAATAAAAAATCTTCCAAAGGACAGCCTACTCAAGAATGTGAAAAAAGGTGAAGCAAAATTTGTTTTGCACATTCACATTTATCAAGATCCATCAGGCATTCATGTATTTCTAAATTATATACTATATATTTTACTATGTGGATATAATTACACGGTTAAAGAGCGCTTGTTTTCTGAATAATGCTGATACTTTAGTAAACTGAGATATTCCTGAAATTGAAATAAAATTTCACAAATACTCAAGTAAAGTGTTCTACAGCTGTCATAGTTCATGTATGTTCAATGTAAGTACATATTTAGACACTATGGTTGTGAAAGTAATCAGCAATGTATATAATGTATCTATATACAGTGTCATATTTTCTAGTGGATTTAAGGGGTTTTGCTAAAAAGCCCACTCTGAGACAAAGATTTATGCTATATGTTTTGATAGACTGTGTCTATGTAATAAGCAGCCTGTGTTCATTTTACAGATGTATTTTACATAATCACCTACACCCATGAGAGGGAATGCAAAGCCACAGAAGCGTTACACTCATTGTATGTGTTTTACTGCCTCATCAATTTTTAGTGGTGCATTTTATTAATAAAGTATTTTGGAACAAAGCAGCATCTTGCCTACTAAATTGGCTTCAATCCAAACATCCAAATTCTAATTTTAAGCTAAACTTAAAAAAAAAAAATGTAGTTTTTAAGCAAAAACAATGTCTCGAGTATTAGGATCTGATCTCTTTGCACTTAAATTATCACACTTCATCATTTTCCTCTCTTCTTATTTTGTTCCTAAGGTTTGGGGCATCTCAGTATTTTTTTTCTACTTGAGCTATAAGGCAGCAAGAAAAAAATAGCATCTTTTACAATCACACGATGTCAATACACATGCCAGATTAATAGCTCTGGAGAATGATGATCTCTGATACTATCAAGGAGAAAGAATAGTGTCTTCAGGAAAAATAATAGTAACAAAATGTATTCTCTGTCTTTCTTCAATATTTCTCAACTCCTTGTTGCTTTATTGGATGAGAAGGGATGAACCTGTGATAGCAGGGTTGCCATGATTTGGGTAACTGACTAGTCTACAAAAGATGGATGCCAACTAATTATGCTTGAAAATGTTTAGCAATTATTTTCTCTACCAATGCATTGTAATTGCACATAGAAATTATGGTTTATATCAGGATAAACCTGGTGGTTTTTGTTTTGATGTGTCTGTGGGAACAATAGTTGTGTTTCTCAAAAATAATATTAAACCGGAACAAAAATCCTTGAAACAGTTTTCTTGGGAAATTGTGGAAAAGATCTTCAGGTTTTTAATTTTATTATTTCTGTCTCTTTGAATGACCCCTTTAGGAGATGGATCATAATTTTTGTTTCTGAATAATAATTTGTCCTGCTTTTAAATCTTAAAGAGGAGGACACTGCTTACACTATCCCATTATATTACAGAGCATCCCATAACATGCTGTCATTTGGTGGTTTCTTGTTTCATCAGCCAGGCTGCTATTTTAGTGTCAGTCTGTCCCTTGTGTATAATGACATTAAATACCTCGAATAAAACTTTGGTATTAAAGAAAAAAAAGAGCCACCTAAAATATCAAACTTTTACAAGGAGAAGAAGGAGGCAAGGGAATTAAATGAAGCCTGGCAAACAAAGTTGTTATACACCGCTAAAAAAAAACCCTTCTGGCTGAAAACCTCAATGATAGGTAATTATATTTCTAAATAAGGCAATCATTGTTAAGCTATGAAGAATATAATTAATTTTACAACATTCTATAGTGTTGTAGTCAATACAGATAATAGACTTTTTGAGATATCAGCTGTCCAAACACATTCAACTAATTTAAAGAATCTCATTGTGCATTCTCTCAACTGAAGTCAACAGTAATAAAGCCTTTCTCTGTCACTCCGATAAACTCAGTCAGTGGCTGAATTTTGCTGAAATGGATTATCTGAGTTTAAGGAAACTAGTGTAGCTCTAGTTCACAGACATTAAACCAGTTTCTACCTTTATTTCATAAGTTTTTTGATTTGCAAGCACAGCACACTTTAGTATACAGTGGACCAGATTTGTCTTTTGTATAATCACACTGATTCTAGCTAAAGATTTACAGCCATGTATAGGAGAAAAACAAGAACTAAACAAAACAAAAATCTGAGAAACAATTACTCTTTCAGATTAGTGGCCATCAGAGTCACTATCTTGTATCTTATAAGGGACAACAGAGGATGCTCCAGAGGAAAATTCATGAAGTGAATAGCAATTGTGTGGAAAAAGTTTAGAAATCAGAATTACTCTTAAGACCTCAGCAAGCAAAGCTCTAAGATCCTAAAACAAAAGCTTCAGCATGTAAATGTAGTCTTCTGCTTGTAAAAGATTGATTCTGGCTACAAGATTATAATGACGATCTCTGAAGAATATAGAGAAGATCATAGCTTGAACAATAGGCAACCAGCTTACCTCTTTAAAGGAAAGCTGGGGTCTACTGAGAGTTATGCAAACAGAAACCTTTGAAAGTAACAGACTGCTTGGAGAGAGACCAAGAAGTAACAGATTGTACTACGTCCCCATTCCCCACTGCATAGCTCATACTTCAGAGACGATTATTTTCTCTATTTTTAACACCACTGAAAAGTAGAACTCTGTCCACACCTGAATAATTTAGGGTGGACAGCATGATGCTCAGGGAGAAAAAGCAATTCTTGGTGTGGCACACAACTGATCATGAGAGGATTTTTGACCTGCAAAAGAACTTTGTTATTATTGAGAACAAGATGTGAAAATTTTGAGGGAGATGTTGAGATCATACAGAAATGAGATGGTGGTGGTGATTTGTCACAGTCCATGTGGAAGAAAGTGATGATGATGATGTAAAGGTGAATCCCTAAAGATCCCTTTCAGTATATTGCTGCCTAGCATCTGTTTACAGAGACACACCTCTTTATATTCCTTAAACCTAGCATGGTAGCATCCTCTCTCACACCAATGGCTGGCACCAGAGGAAGAAGGGGTATTTGATCCCCTCTATTCAATGGCTTATGCATGTGGCTGAAAAGAAAAATACACAAATTTACCATGTGTTACAAGATGTTGAATACCAAGCAGAGGCCTGCTTTTTGGATGGCTGTGCAGTTACTGATGGATTGTTGAGCTTTCAAATCTAACTGGTGCATTTCCTATGGCTATATCAGATTTCACCATAAATAAGATGGGAACCCTCTGGCAGGGGCTGCCTTTGGGTGTTTACATGACACAACAAAACGTAGTCCACATGAAGAGAGTGGACTTTAATATCAGGTCTATATGGGAGCACAAATGTGTCGTCATGGCAAAATCAGATGAGGAGGATCAAAATGCCCACGCTATTGATCCCCAGAGACAGCCTTTTTGGTGCCAGAAAAAATGCCATCTATTTGCATTTGAAAGCAGCCCCTGGTGGAAAGATGTGTTAATATGATTTTACTAGGCTACCCAGCTTGGTGCATGGCTGTTGACAGAAATGTAAATATGCTGGAGCTTGCAGGCAGAAAGAAGAGGTTGCGTTACAGTCTGAGCTTATTAAGAAAAGAAAAAAAAACACCCTCCAAACAAGTAAAAAAAAAAAAATACAAAAAACCCCCAACAACTAAAATTGTTTAAATTCTCTGTAGGGCAAACTCAGTCAGCAGGTCCACTCTTCCCAACACCACCATGGTAAGAAAAGGAGATAAGCATCCAAAAAGCTACCTCTTTTCTCTAGCTGTTGAAATGTCCTTGTGTAATTTTGTCAATGATGCTGTGGCCAGTGTCTTGTGGAAGTACAGCAAAGGATGTATAACCCTGGAGCACAGCACTAATTTAAGAAAAAAGAAAACCCTATCTAGCAATAGGTGGAAAGAAACAAGGCTTTAATTTTTTCCTTCCTTTCTATGCTCTCTAAAGTTAAGTTGTGCAGGTACAATAATCGGTTCAGTATTAAGAAAATGTATACAAGTAAGTTTTGTATGATAGAATCATAGAATCATTAAGGTTGGAAAAGACCTCCAAGATCATCGAATCCAACCATCAACCCAACACCACCATGCTCACTAAGCCATGTCCCTAAGTGCCTCATCTACACATCTTTTAAATACTTCCAGGGATGGGGACTCAACCACTTCCCTGGGCAGCCTCTTCCAATGTTTAACCACTCTTTCAGGAAAGAAATTTTTCCTCACGTCCAATCTAAACCTCCCCTGGCGCAACTTGAGGCCATTTCCTCTCGTCCTATCATTTGTTACTTGGGAGAAGAAGCCGACACCCACCTCACTACAACCTCCTTTCAGGTAGTTGTAGAGAGCGATGAGGTCTCCCCTCAGCCTCCTTTTCTCCAGGCTAAACAACCCCAGCTCCCTCAGTCACTCCTCATAAGACTTGTTCTCCAGACCCTTCACCAGCCTCATTGCCCTTCTCTGGACACGCTCCAGCACCTCAACATCCTTCTTGTAGTGAGGTGCCCAAAACTGAACACAGTATTCGAGGTGTGGCCTCACCAGTGCCGAGTATAGGGCACGATCACTTCCCTATAGACAGCAGAGAAAATAGTTGTGGCAGAGCTTGTATACTGTCCATACGCTACTATTTGCTTACAGAATGAGTGTGTCTGTCCATTTTAAAATGGCAGATTGATGCAAATCAATCAAAAACATTGGTGAGATTATAACTTGTGGAAAGGATCTGAAATCAAGACTATATTTTTTGTGACATTTTTTACCCACTAGAATGACAGTAATTGGCATAACATTAAAGGACAATAGGCCATTTTGTGCAGTATTTTGGCTGAGACCATGAGCAGTGCTGATTTCTCCTAAGGAAGTCAAATACCACTAAAGCAAACATACATATTGCAATTCAAAGCAGGGACCAATGTTATTTCTGTGCCCTTCACAACATATGTCCATGCTGACTGATGTTATGGGAAAAACATAAGGTGCTTTCTGAGCTGATTGGAAAAATGTGGAAATGGCCTGGTATCCAATTATCAGTATGAAGGGAAATTGTGAATACAGAAAATAATGCAATTCTCTCTGCAACAGCATAGCTCATTCTAGAAAACAGAACTAATTTGCAGAAATGATACAATTATTTTACCTAATTATTGCACAGAATATTTTAGTCATACCAGGGACAACATGAACTTCAAACACATGCATGTTCCTTGCGTATAGACTTAAAGGAATACTGAAATCAGTCCTTGCAGACTATATTAAAGCCATTGGTATTATAGTAAAATAAGGCTTAATTTAATTATTGTTTTCTTGGCTAATTTGCTTTTTACAAAAAATTGTAATTTTATATTTATAACAACTATCACTGTCATGGGAAATTCTTACAAACTTATGAGGTATATGGGTCATAGGAACAAACCTTTCCTGCTGCACTTTTGTAGGAGCTGAGTCTTCTAGGACTGGCATGGAGTCTAATGTAAGGCAACACATCCTAGGCCAATTTATAGGCACAATACCTTATCCCTGTTTCAGAAGAGCTATCTATCTTATCTGAAGCATATAGTGGGTCTCTGCAGTCCCCATCAGCAGTCTGCTGCATTTTCTGAGACTGGCCGATACAATGTGGTATCAACAGCATTGGAGCTACACCAGAAAGCTACTGAATAAACAGGAACCATGTCTTTATTGCACAGAACCTTTCTGCTCTGCTTCTTTCCTTCAGGAGAAAGGAAAAGAAGAAAAAAAAACCCCAATATATGGTAAATGCAAGCAATAATTCACAAACTGAATGACCTGGGCAGATAATACCGAGAAGGAGATGCTTTTTAGAGCTTTCTCTGTCGCAGTGCATGTTCATAGCCATTAGTTACAATAGCATATGAAAAGCCTGATGACACAGTTGTGCTTAAAGTTAAAATGTTAAGTGTAGTATTTTGTCTTTTTTGCTTTAGCAGTTCATCTCTGCCAGCTCCAGTCCACCGGTTGTGCTGGACCCAGCAACTTCAACCCTGGCCAGAGCTGCTGTCCTGTGCAGCCCCCCGGGGCAGCGAGGTCCAACACCCACTGGAGCTACAGCTGCAGCTCAGGTCCCTGGTTATCTTTCTTCATGTTATTAATAGTCATCTCACCTCACTGACCCTTTCCATCTCTTCCCTAATTTATAGATGGCTACTTGTGACAGGTACCCTATAATTTGGATGTTTCCTCAGCTACCTTTTACTTCTTCCAAATAAATGCATTACTCCTTTGTTTAAAACTTTTACTTTTCCTCTTATTTCTACAATTTCTGCATTGAAAAACTGAATGCAATTTAGTAAAGCAAACAGATTAATAGAGAGAAAAACAAGAGACATTAAATAATAGTCACAGCAATTAGATGAGGAAAGGAATTAAATAGCTTAATTCAAGGGCCTTAGCATTACTCACTGCAGGACTTAATTTGAATTAATACATAATGTACACATATTTATAAATGTCATATATGGGTGGCTTTTTAACAAGGAATATTGAAAGTAATAGCAAAAAGGATTAATCCTTATGCTTTCAGTAAAAGTGCTTATTTAAGGTCTGGCAAACTACTGTTTTAATGAGAATGTTATTACTGTAGAAACCGAGTGTTGAGAATGAGACAAGCTTACACTGTTGGGAGAACTGTTACATTTAAAAGTAAAATAAATGTGGTTTGGTTTTGGGGTTTTTTTGCTGTTATTTTACCCTCATGTGGGTCAACCTGCTGATGCAATAGCCATTTTGACTATAGGAGTGTAACCGGTGCTATGCTGAATGTCAGTGTTTTTCGCAATCTGCTTTATTCACTTCAGTGCAGCATTTTTCAAGGGTTAGGTTAGCTGAGACTGTGGAAATTTCAAGGTCATTATGTTGTATTTCTCCTGCTTTCCTGAAAGAGCTTGTTACTCTTTGGCTCAATTTTAGAAGCTCTGAGGCAAAAGGTCAAGGTTTATGAGAAAACTGGTTTTGGGGCATAGCAAAAAAAAGTGGATTTTTATCTGTTGTCAGGAGCCGAGAGCTTCATTTAATAATAGAAATATTTATGTATTTATCTGATAATTTTTAAACAGCTTCTGAGGCAAATTCTGAGGGTGCCCAACTAAAATCTATTTATTTTTACTGGTGAAATGAAACACTAGCAATCAATCCCTCTAACAAAGACTATGATTGTAAATAATGCACCACACTGCCCGAAGGAATATTCTTCATCTACTTTCTAAGAAAGGCAAAGAAAAGAAAGACTAATGTCATGAAAGTGCTGGTGCTGAAAGTGTCCTTCAAACCTCATACTCAGAACTGGAGACTTCTTGAGTCAGTGAGTGAATTTGGGTCTTAGTACTTTGCAATCTATCTTTATCGTTGAGACTTTGTGCAATTAGCTAATGGTGTGGTTTTTAATTTAATTTTTTTTTTTTTTTTGTCAAAATCTGTTGCTATGTAGGTTGACGTGCAATGCAGAAGGGTATTTTTTTTTTAGGTTCCGGTGAATACTCCCCACATAAAGCACACTTCCTGATTATAAAATATTTACTGGCTTCCTGTTGAGATGAAAATAAGCTACTTGGAAAATAAAGGAAAGTTTTTTTTCACGTTGTATTAACTAGATCCGTTCATTAAAAAAAAAAAAAAAAAGCCAATGGCAGGAAGACAATCCCTTGTTCCATCAGTCTCAACAGAAATATCAGTTTTGATGACAAGGCAGCAAGGATCAGCAGTAATTAGAAAGTTGCAGGTAGGGAAAAAAGGGTTTACTACAGATCTGCTAGATAATGGTAGAATTAACAAGTGATAGCAAAGAAACAAAACCAGTATATTACTCATGCATTAATAGCTCACAAAATATATGCCCCAACATGATTTAATGACCTTGTTACACCAGTATTTTCACAACTGAAAATTTTATTTCTACAATTGTTTAGTCACTCAAGAATACATTTCAGTTTCTTAATAGCATTTTTAAAATAAATATATTAATTGATGTTTCGCAGCATAAAAAAGGACCTTACAGTGGCATAAATTAATTCACTGCACATGTATATTAATATATATTTATGAACTTCTTTGTCCATGCCGTGTATCAAAAGAAGCTCAACCAGACAAATGCATATGTTGCAATATCAACACCTTGAAAACAAAACCAAACAAAATAAAGAATTGATATTATGAATGAGTTTGCCAAATAATGCCTTAATATATCAGAAGTATGTATCATGAATGAATTCTCGTCATACTTTTTTGTTTTGCATATATTTATCCACTGCATATATTGTCAGTTTTTTCTGCTCTGCAGTAAATCACAAGTGAGTGAACAGGGGGTGTGTGAGTGAAAGAATGGCTGTAATCTAGAAAACACTATGACTTTTAAGAAAACCTTAAGTTATAAACTTGAATTAACTTGAAAGTTGAATTAGCTTCAATTTACTAAGGCATGGATTTTTTTTCCCCTTGAAAAACAATAATTATATACTTGCCGCTATTCTAATTGGATAAGACTGTCATCACCTACCACTGAGCAATTGATTACAGGAACAGCTTAAATGCATGTCCTGTTAATACCCTTAATGGCAAAGCCTCCATTAGCATAGGAAAGCCATAGTTAACAAACCTATTATGTTTTTAACAACTTGTCAGATTTTATTAGATTTTGTGACATTTTATATTTTCTTTTTATCTATAAACCACTGACTTCTTATGAGGACTGACATGTTTTGTAACAAAACAAGTAATTCACATCACTGTCGTGGAAAGAAGGGAAAATGGTAAACATATTCAGGTGTGTCATGGTTTAATCTCAGCCAGCAACTGAGCACCACACAGCTGCTCTCTCTCTCTGCCCCCCACCCCACCCCACCCCCCCCCCCCCGGGGGGTGGGGGAGGAGAGAATTGGAAGAGTAAAACTGAGAAAACTCATGGGTTGAGATAAGAACATTTTCGCAATTGAAATAAAAATAAAATAAGTAAAATAAGTCATTATATACAGATTTTTAAAGGGACCTAATATGATACATATTTACAAAGATGATGGGAAAACTAGCTATTTCATCAGCATTTGGAAGCTCACAAAAAACTGCACCCTTCCAAATATGAAAGGTTTGCTTGATTGATTACGGGAAATTACTTAAGCTGTGCACAGGACTAGCTTTATTGTTCTCCCTGTAGGGTACCTGGTAATTCTGTAACGTATGCTAGGAAAATGGGGTTTCAAGCTGGGGATGAGAAGTAGTTAATGAAAAAGTACATCCACAAACCACAGTTCAGAATCTCTGAGCTTCTAATAGTTTAAAGGAGAGGAGGGTGAATAAAAAGAAATGCAACTTTGCTCATCATGCCCACAAAGAAGATTTTCGTTTCCAGGCCAGCATTATGCACACATATAGGCTTTGGCAGTGAACCAAAGAATTGTTATTCAAATGCATATAGCAGTTTTACTAAACGCATGGGTGTGTTTCCACATGGAACTAAAATTGTGGCATTATATTCTGTTTAAATGGTGGAAAAATTATACTAGTCCCTATTTTTGTAAGATCTCAGCTGCGTCTAAAGCAGAATAACAGAGCAGCCTGCTTTCATAAGTTAAATATTCAAGATAAACCTGTTCAAGCACTGAGCTTTTTGCAATGAGGATGTTATTAATCCCAATATAAATTGGGATAATATTTTCCAAAGAGGCCTAACATCCCCTTTCGGAAGCTAATTAGGTGCTTCAGGGTCTATGTATCAGGGAAAGGGAATATGAAAGTTAGTTAGAAAGTTCTTATGAGACATTTTTTATAAAGTATTGCTGTAATCTAGAAAAAACTATGATTTTTAAGAATACCTTAAGTTATATGGAATTTGATGATGAATAAATGCAATTAAATGTTTATCCAGAATGTTTTCTAGAATGTGGCAGAGGGGTGGTAATTATCCCTCTCTCTTTAGCACTCATTAGGGCATACTATCTCCAGTCTTGGACATTGACAAACTGGAATGAGGTCAGTGAGGTACCCCGGGTGGTCGGGTCTGGAGTACTTGCCCTGGGAGGAGAGGCCATGGGAGCAGGGCTTGGCCAGCCTGCGGCTGGGAAGGCTTCGGAGGGACTCACAGAAGCCACCCTGCCTGCGAGGAGGGCATGAGAAGATGTAGCCAGGCCCTTCACAGAGGCGCCACAATGGGTTAGGATGCTTTATGTTTGGACTCTAAGGCAATTAGGTGTTGCAAGGCTCAGACCTCAGGGTCACACTCCACAAATGCAGCTGGTGATGGAAGTCTCCTCTGGGGCATAAAACTGGATCCCTTCATCCAAAGCAGCACACAGCTTGTGATTCTGGTTGCCCAGATGTAGAGTGGTATCTAGTATATATGTTCAATGTTAGAAAGTGCAAAGTGGAGATATTTAGTGTCCCTGCCTGCCTGAAGCCTCCATATTCCCTAGATTCCCAAGCTTCTACTCCATAAAATCCCATGTTTTTTGGCATGCTCCAAACAACTTGCATCTCTACAGTGAGTAGTCCAGCTGCGCCTAAGTCTATCAAACAACAACATTCAGCCAGGTGTATTTCAGTGGCAGACAAATTTGAACTCTCAACCAAGTAGGTTGACTTCATTACCCTTTTACAAGTGGGAAGACACCTCAACAAAACTTTGGCATTTTAGTACAGGAAGAATAAGCTTCATAGGTGTTGACATCATCTACATATTTTGAAGGAATGGTAGGGTTAAATTGTGGAAATTGCAAATGAAGAGTCACATGAAAGTCTGCATAAATGTTAATGCATCACCATTTATCAGGCTACAGTAATAAGTAAATTCAGAGTGAGTAAAAGTTATATATTTATTGTGTATGGCTCCTACATACACATTGTATTAATGGATAACTTTTTCTTTGTATATTTTACACATACCTAAATAGGTACACACATACACACAGGATGTCTCAAATGAAAATAGGGTAATAATTTAAGATTCTATTAAAAAACCTCTATGGGCTGTTTAAAGAAACAGTCTGTCTTTTACATTCAGGAGAATATTTCTGGGGAAAATGTAATGTTCCATCCTTAGCTTCCCTTGCAAATAACCGAAAGAAAGTGGTGGGGGGTGGGAAGACTTCTTTAATTCTCTTTTTTGTCACTTTGCTCCCACGCAGACATACATAAATACCCTTAAAAAGCCATTTAATCACAGTATAGAGGAGCAAGGTACTGTATTCCTGTTGTTTACATCAATCTAAGAAGAGACTAGATATACCAGACTTATTGGTATCCTAGTTTGTATACTATTGGTATATGTTGTAGACAACAGCCTTTTGTACCAATAAAGAAGTACAAGTATTTGGCAATTTATGTACTCCAGCAGAATTTTATATTAAAACAAAATACAAATTTTACTTTGTGTGTGTGTGTGTGTGTGTATAAAAGAATTTCCTCTTTCCATCCTTCAACCTTCTTGGCAATTTCTGGACAATCTCCCACTTTCTCCCTATCAGAATAGCAATCACTCCATAATTGTGTGTTTTCTAATCTTAGAGCTACAGATGTAAGATAGCACAAGGTATGCCAAATACATAATGGCAGATTTATTCTACAGATATAGAAGCACAATGTGAAATCTCTTCCAGCTATCTCAGCTGTGTTTACACATTTCTACCTACTATACTGCAAACGCTTCTGTAGTGTAGACAGACAAAGACTGTCTTGTGGTTGGCTTCTCTCTCCAAGTCCCAAAGCATTTTGTCACACATTCCTTATGGCAACTATAAAAACTTTGGTTGCATGGAAAAAAGATATGTTAGGTTACATACGGCAGAGACAAGATGAAAATATACTTACTGATATATGTGAACAAGTGGTTTTGTCTACAGATGGTATTATTAACAACACATTTTAAATTCAAACCTGGTCCTTTATTCTTACGAGTTATAAAAGAATGCAGGCATTTTTGGCAACAGAAACTTTTGACACAAATTCAATGAAAAATTAAAAAAAAATCAGTCCATCTGCAAAATATTAACAACTGTGAAATTTGTGTTTGTAATTTTAATCTCCATATTTCTACAGCTACAGTTTTGCTCCTATCACTTTGAAAAATATATAATTGCTCTATTTTTTCTGCCAGTGGTGGTGAAATGTCTGAGTTATTGACACAGAAATACAAAAAAGGAACACATTCCCTTAATATTTCTTTTAGCTATTATTCTCTACAAATTACATTGTGTTTAGTGTCACTCTAATGGTATTCTCTACTACCTTATAAGATGAGCTATGGATAGATATTCTTTCCATAAAGGGTAAAATAATTGATATACACACTCTCTAAAAACCATTTTGTCTGTGAGACACTGCTGTGTAAGGAAGGAAGAGCAATAAAATGGGGGGACATTTCTCTATGCCATAATACTTTCAGAGGATGGAACTGCTGAGTGTTTAAGCACAGATGTGAGTATAATTTTAAGAATAGTTATACACTTGCAAACCCATTCCACCTCCTCATGCATTCATCTTGGTATGAAAGCACTTCACAGAGAAAATTTTGTACTTGCATAAAAAAATACAAAACTAGACAAAAGCACTTGAAAATGTACTAGAAGAAACAGTGTGATGGTCTCTTTTCTATGCTCACCTTTGTTGCCATGTGAAGCAGCTGCAAGAAGTCCAAAACAATCTTGAACTTTAGTAGTTTTGCAATTTTATTAATTTTTATTCACATGTATAGTTACTCTGTGATCAGCGTATCATTTTCATGGGAATGGGCACCATGGAAACCACAACCTTATTGTTCAGTGAATTTAATAAATAAGCATACCATATCAATAAAGAAAACATGAGGGATTAAGTTTTGTCTTAAGCTTAAGTTATGTTTAAAAGATTGGAACCTGTCAGAGTATTCTTGTTATTGTTTCTTGGAGTGGATGGTGGTTTACGGTACAGTGGGAAATATCATGCGATTGTCATGTGAACCTGTATTAAACCCTATATTTGACTTAACTGACAGAATTGTCAATCTCCCTGCTTCACAGAGATTACAATTAAAAAAAATTTCCTTAGCTATTGATTACATTATATTTTTCAAATTAATAATGCTTCTTAGGTACGTGTTTTGTCACCATGAATTTTGCTTATCTACAGGTACATATTATTGTCATATCAGTACAATAGAATCATTCTTGGCCTCAAAACATTTTGGACAATCCTTTTCATACTGTTTTTGTTGTGTAAATCATTAGGAAACAGGCTTTCAGCTGAGCACTCCGCAGATTCCCATGGAGCTGTTTTCTCACCAACTTTGTAAGTGAGGTCTATTTATACGGCTAATGCATATGTCAGTAAAGTAGTTAAGAGGCAGGAGAAGTAAAGTGGAAAGTCTGAAAATGTGGCAAGGTCCTCATCTCTGCTCTGTCTTATCCATCCTTTAAAAATAAAAAACGAAGTGAAATAAAAGAATTTTATGAGCTCCAGATCTAAATGATGATTCCTTTGTTGCAGGTACTGTAGCAGACAGCTGCAAGACTATGTCTGGAGCATGTCCTGCCACTCTCCAGTAAAAATTGTATGCTAGGAATCAAAGACTCACACACAGACTGGCAACCTCGTAAAATCTCAGAAAATACTAAGGTAAGGGAAGTGTAAAGCTGGCTAAAAATTTCTTTAGCTTTCCATTGGGTGCAAGTTCTGCTTTGTTAGATATGCCCATCCTCCATGCTACAGTGAACAGATGGCCTCGATAGCTCTGCTTGAGTGAACTCAATGTCAGAAACTGTCTTGCCATGGGAGTACCAGAGCTCCACATGGATGCACTAAGCCATCACAACCCACTGTGCACTTTATATAGATATACGTATGTTCAGTAAAGGGATCATAAAGTTTCTGAAAAGCCTACTGAGAAGCCCTCCCATCCATCCATGGAATGCGGGACAATGGTTTTGTATGTAGAAACAAACTGTTGGAACATTTACAGTCACCAATAAATAGATAATTAATCTTAAAAAAAGTAGCTGATGTAAAAGAAAATGAGACCAGTTGCATCACAGGCTGTTCCACAAACAGTCATGCAATGTAGTAAAATACAGTTGTAAAAACTTCTGCTCACTTAGAGTTTTGATCATTTCTGTCAGGTTTAAAGAGACTAATTTACCATCAACTTCCCATTAGGCAAAGATTCAAAGCTGTCATTCAGAGTCAATCAAGTCACCTGAAACACTCTCATTAAAAATGCCAGATGTGTAGTTTTAACATGCTTTAGACTTACACTCTAATCCAAGCATGTCAACAGCTTTCAAGATGTATGTGCAGATCAAGGGAGAAGAACTTTTAACTTTAGCTTTTACTTTTTGTTCTGCTAATAGGGTTAACATGTTTTCCAAGGAGGGAGAATATGATTTAGATACAGGCAGTTCCTTAGAAGAGTAAAAGACAGATTGAAGTTGGCAGGATATTAAATAAAGCTAGGCACTTTTAAGTTCTTAATCAAGCTTAGAGAAAGTTTACAAAATATTTATGAACTTACCTTTCCTTTGAATATTTTTTTCAGCTGTTGTTTCAGATATAGATCTAGTTACTGAATTTTTCTTCTCGGTTCCAAAGGCTCTGACCTCTCTCATCAAGGCATGACTTTGCTATAGTTGTTATGCAAGAGTTCCTGTGTTGCTCTGTATCAAATAAGAAAGGAGAACAGACAACAGTCTTTCCCTTTTTTTATGATCTTGCAATAGTTTGACAAGATCCAGCTTAACAACAGCTTATTCTTCCATCTAATTTGGATGCACACTGGACAAAGTCATAGCTGTTTTAAAACAGAAAGTAAGAGAAGTTAGAAACTTCACAGGAAAAAGAAAACAGTACAAGGACAGTTTGAGGAGACATTCTATCATCAAATTTTCTCATTGAAAAAACATTTTAGACACTTTATTCTTTTTTTTCTTATACACATCAAGGGTACTCAGACAAGCAGAAATAATGGCCTTTGGCTAATGATTGAAAGGTAATGTCAAAGAACTGGTAACCCAGACACATGTGGGTTACATAACAAATTTCCCTCTTCTCCTTTCTTTTCTACTCCATCTGGGAAAAACATTAACATTTACTGAGTATGCTGCTATATCTTGGAGACAGAGAGTAACATTATAGGTTGGAAGGGATCTCCAGAGGTCACCTAGTCCAATCACTCAGCCAAAACAGGAACAGTTACAGAAGGTTGTTCAGGGCCTTTTCCAGTCAAGTTTTGGCTATCTCCAAGGATGGAAATTCCACAACATCTCTAAGAAATCTGTGCCAATGTTTGACCACCCACATGGCAAGAATTTTTCCTTATATGTAATCAGAATTTTCCATGTTCCAGCTTGTGCCTGTTGCCTCTTTTCTTACTGCTGTGCAGCTCTGAGAAGAGTCTGCATCTGCATTCTCTACACCCTCCCATTAGATAGCTGTGGATAGCAATAAGGTGTCCCCCAAGCCGCCTCTTCTCCAGGTTGAAAAGACCAAGTTCTCTCAGCCTGTCTTTATATGTCATGTTTTCCAGCACCCTAATTATCGCTGGATTTGCTCCAGTACGTCCAAGTCTGTCTTGTAGTAAGTACCCAAAAGTGGACACAGCACTTCAGATACAGTCTTACAAGGATCAGATTGAGAAGAAGGATCCCTCCCCTGGTGGTTGGCCTTTGCTGCTGCAAGGACACATTGCTGATTCATCTCGTAGTGTACCAGGACTCCCAAGTCTTTTTCTGCACAGCTGCTTTCCAGCCAGTTGGCCCAGGGACTTTATTCTTGCATAGGATTATGACAAACTGGAGACATTTGCCCTGGGTTATGAGGTTTCTTTTGGCCTGATTCTCAGTACTGTTGTGGTCCCTTGGGATAACATCCCTGCCTTACAGCATATCAGGGCACATCCCAGTTTGACATTGTCTACAAACTTGCTGAGAGTGTACTCTGTCTTATCATCTAGATCACCAGTACCAATCCCTGAGGGTCACCACTAGTAACTGGCCACCCACTGTTTAGACTTTCTACCACCAATCACCACCCCTTGAGCCCAGTTTTCCAGTCCATTTTCTGCCCACCTTATGCCCATACCCAGCCCATGTCGCTCCAATTTGGCTAGAAGGATTTTATGGGAGACTCTGTCAATGACCTTGCTAAAACCAAGGTAAACAACCTCTACTGCTCTTCCCTTGTCTACACAGCCACTTGTTTCACCACAGAAAGCAGTCAGGTTAGGTTTGGTTTGCCCTTGGAAGATCCATGCTGGCTCTTCCCAGTCTCAAACTGTTTTGCATGTGCCTGGATACTTAAGAAGAAGGGGAGGCTTGAGGAGGCTGTGTTCCATAACGTTCCCAGGGAATGAGATGAAGCTGACAGGCTTGTACTTTCCCCAATCCTCCTTGCCCTTCCTGCAGGTATGTGGGACGTGTCTTTCTCCAGTCAGTTTTCTGCACCTCCCATGATCTCAAAAGTGATGGAAATGATAGAGAGCAGCCTTGCAATATCACCCAGCTCCCTCAGCACCCCCAGATGGTGAACGTGTGCATGTTCAATCTGCTTACGTGTGCCCTAATTTTATCTTCCCTGACTATGGGTACAGCTTCATCCCATAGACTCTGCTCCTTGGCTCAGGGCCTAGGAGTCCTTAGGGCAGACCTTTCCACTGAAATCCTAGGCAAAAAGGCACTGAGTGCCTCAGTCGTTCCCATGTCCTTCACCACTGGTGTACTGGGCTCCTTTACGCAGTCTCCCACTGGATCCTGCCAACAAGCTGAAATACAGTCTCCTGAAGTCCAGGGCTGTGAATCTGCTTGGTCATGTCTCTCAGTTTTTAAAACTGCACCATCTCATGGTTGCTGCAGCTACAGCCACACTCAACCTTCTCGTCTTTGACCTGTTCTTCCTTGCTTGCTTGTAACAGGTTCAGCAAAGCATCTCCCACTGTTATCTTGTTGATCACTTGTGTCAAGAAACTGTTATATGCACACTCTAGAAATGTCCTGGATTGACTGGGAAACTTTATCAAAGAAATGGAGCTACTGCAGGAAAGATCTCAAATAAAAGTCGAAAACTGGTTTTGAAGCATATTGACTAGTTCATCACTTTGGATATAGAAAAGAAATTAAAATATGATGGACCAGTGTCCTTTGGCAGTCTAATTTCATTGTCTTCATAGGACCCCATTTGGTTTACTGAGAAGAATACCTGTTCGCTATAAAAAATATAATTCTGAGAAACAATGTGTAAAATTATGCCATAAACAACATTATCTGACTATTTCCTATATATTATGTATTCCTTATTATGTGTATAATAAGTTATCCCATGTCTTTCTTTTAATCTGGCATACTTTAAATTGTGATCATTCATTATGCACCTTGCAGAGACAAAATAGGCTTTAAAAATTTGTTGGTTTTATATGCGGTATAGTCAATGCCTCCTGGATATGTCATGTTTTGTCCTTGGTGAGAAGGGCTCTTTTTTTCCCCTGTATCTTATAAATGATTTTGATATCCCTGCAATTTTCATTAAATATGATTAGTAGAGGAGTGTATGTCAACAACATTGACCAGGCATGATCTTTATTCAACTTAAGCTGAAAAGAAAGTCTAATGCAAATACTTAGAGACGACAAAGGCAGATCAATTGAATTATAATTTTCATTGCTTTTGGTTTAGTGATTAAAATGACCTAGAAAAGAACTTCCCTTAACACTGATTCCATTTAAAAGGGTAAGGGGGAAGGGCCCACATTATATGTCAGAAATTGGTTTCTGGCTTTTACAGGTTTTTTCTGTATGTGTAAGGGTATAAGATTAGAGACCTTGAAGGCACCTGTGTTTTAACTGGATTTGATAAGACATGAAAAATTCGACTCTCTTACTTTTTTCATACACCAGAAAGGATGTTTAACCAGCAGCTGTATTTGTTTTGAAAGATGCAATTGGATTTAGCCTAATCCCAGGGACAGGGAGAAAGAATCTTGGTTTATTAGCTCCTCTGAAGGGAGGCAACTGACTGAATTCTGGAGCACATTGCAGTACTTTCAGCACCCAAAAGAGCAAGAAAGCCTCAAACTGAGTCTCACTGTTTATTCTATAACAATATGTTCTTATATATTTTGAAATTGATGATCCAAGAAGCCAGGCACAAATTATGATTTACAGCACTGTAATGTTGCTATCCATTTATTTTCAATCAACAAGGAAATATACCACAAAGTGCTTACTTATATACAAGAGGGAAACTTATTTACATCTACCTTACAACCCACAGAATTATAAATATATTGCAACTGAATACACAGAAATTAAATGCACTAAAACATTTTCTCTCAGCAATTTGTGTCTAAGCACACAATGGAGCCTGTGGTGCAACTTAATAGGTTGTTGCAAATTAGCACATTGTGAAAAACGGTCTCTCTGCTTTCATACATGAACAGTCTTAAGCTTGGTTTTAGCAGACTAATGGAAGACAAATTTTAAATAAACAGGGTATGTGTGCTTTGTTGCACTGCTCAAAATATTTTACTATTTGAAGAGTAATGTGAGGAGGAGGGTGCTTAGTCTTTCTAGGCTTAACCTGTGAACAGTCAAAAAAATACCCTCCAGATGGGGATTCCAGTTTAGGTGCTCAAAGTGCATTTGCAGGGCACCATTCTCATTTCATCCTTCAATATGCTGATTTCTCACAGAGAAGTTTTGGAACCATCAGATGAGTGCTTCCCTCTCCTTCCCCAAATGCTTCTTGCTGAGTTTTCTGAGTTCAGCCCCTTTTTTTCTGTCTCTTCAGTCCCATATTCTGTTTTCTTAGAGATGAATGATTGTTGTTGTTGGTGGGATGAATAGTACATTCATAGGTTTGACACCTTGTCCCTAGCTGGACCTTCATACAGCCTCAAGCACTGTGCCACCCCCCTACACACAACGTCCTGCTCAGGGATATGTAGGCAATGGCAGGTGCTTTGCTCAAGTAAGTAAATTACAGCAAGGCCTTGCCAAATATCACGGTCTCTGGGACAGGAAGAAGGAGGTCTCAGCTCACTCACTGAATTTCTCACCTCAGTTGTACAAATGCTTCCCACCTTTTCCATGGGTCAGGGATGACCATGGATGTTCCAGAAACTCCTCAGCCCTCATAAAGTTGTTTTGGACTTTTCCCTTTGGAGGAGGCAGCACCAGCCTCAAACATAAAATGCCCTAGTTGGAAAGAAAAAAAAAAAGTATTTGAAAGAAAGCAAAACAAAACACCACCATATTTACATTTCTTACGATTTAGAGAAGGCATTTTGATTTTACTGACATGAGAGAGGAAAAAAGGAAACTGCTGAAAGCAAGGATCAAGGTGGACCACGGAGGAAATTAAGTGGGAGCATAAAAGGGTGGTGATGTGTGAAAGACTGGTTGTGTGTGAGCAGGCTGCTGGTTTGTGTGGCTGAGGCCTCCACCTGATCACAGCACTGATCTATCTTTTTATGAAACTCCACTTTTATTACTTACTGTGTACATGTATGTATGTGTGTGTATGTATGTTCGAGTGATCTGTGAGAAAACTTCAAGCTGGACTAGTTGGTGGGTAGGAGAAGAAGTCTGGTTGCAAGATAATGGAGAGACTATGGGTCTGGGTGTGCTCCCAGGGAGACAAAAGTTCTAGGAGCTGGGTACAGGAGAGGTCAAACATCTGAAAGCCATATATTGGAGAAATCTGTGAAAGGAGGTCTTCAATGAACAAAAATCCTTAAAAACAAGATTGGACTATTAGTGTTGTCTTAACTTATGTTTTCTTAACTTATGTGAATGTCTGTGAATGTACTGTGCTCTGGTCTGTGTTAACCTGTGATCAGCTGTGACTGTAGAGTGTGCATGTACCTGTTGGGAATTCATGCCTAGCCTTGCTACTGGTGGGACGTGAGATTGGAGATGGAGGGCAGCCTCTTGTCTCGACTGGCCCCAGGTCCTTCCATCCACCAGCCTCAGCTGTCCTTAGTGGTTTCCAGTTGCAATCCCTTTCATTGCATCTTGTGACCACCCTCTCTCATCTTTTCTCTGAGAAGAGTCTAGCTCCACCTTGTCTATAAGCATCAAAGGTGTAGATGAAAACAATGATTAGCCCCTCCATAGCCTAATGAATTCAATTAATTAAGTAAGCAATTAGCCTTACAAGACCCCTATGAAGACTGAACATACCCATTTCTCTCAGGCTGTCATGGTACATCACATTTTCCAGCCATTTCATCATCTTGGTGGCCCACCAGTGGATTTGCTTCAGTATGTCAATATCTTTCTTATACTGAGGAGCCCAAAACTGGACCCAGCACTCCAGGTGCAATCTTGCAAATGTCAAATAGAGGAGAAAGATCACTTCCTTGGACCTGCTGGCTACCTTCTTGCTAACACAGACTAGGATGCTGCTGCTTTTTATTGTGATGACACATTTGTAACATGTTCAACTTGTCCTCCAGGACTGTCAAGACTTTCTACAAAGCCAGTTGGCTTCCATCCAGTTGGCACCCACTCTGTATTAGAATCATAGAATCATAGAATCATAGAATAGTTTGGGTTAGAAGGGACCTCTAAAGGTCATCTAGTCCAACCCCCCTGCAATGAGCAGGAACTTCTTCAACTACCTTGAATGTTTCCAGGGATGGGACATCCACCACCTCTCTGGGCAACCTGTGCCACTGCTTCACCACCTGCATTGTAAAAGAATTTCTTCCTTGTATCTAGTCTGAATCTACCCCCCTTTAGTTTAAAACCATTCCCCCTTGTCTTATCGCTACAGGCCCTACTAAAAAGTATGTCTCCATCTTTCTTATAAGCCCCCTTTAAGTACTGAAAGGCTGCAAGAAGGTCTCCCTGGAGCCTTCTCTTCTCCAGGCTGAACAACCCCAACTCTTTCAGCCTTTCCTCGTAGGAGAGGTGTTCCATCCCCTTGATCATTTTCGTGGCCCTCTTCTGGACCTGCTCCAACAGGTCCATGTCTTTCCTGTAGTGAGGACTCCAGAGCTGGATGCAGTACTCCAGGTGGGGTCTCACCAGAGCAGAGCAGAGGGGCAGAATCACCTCCCTCGACCTGCTGGCCACACTTATTTGGATGCAGCCCAGGATACAATTGACCTTCTGGGCTGCAAGTGCACATTGCTGACTCATGTCCAGCTTTTCATCCACCAGTACCCCCAAGTCCTTCTCGGCAGGGCTGCTTTCAATCCATCCATCCTCCAGCCTGTGTTGATACTGCGGGTTGCCCCAACCCAGGTGCAGGACATTGCACTTGGCCTTGTTAAACCTCATGAAGTTCACATGGGCCCACTTCTCGAGCTTGTGCAGGTCCCTCTGGATGGCATCCTGTCCCTCAGGCGTGTCAACCGCATCACTCAGCTTGGTGTCGTCTGCAAACTTGCTGAGGGTGCACTCGGTTCCACTGTCTATGTCATTGATGAAGACATTAAACAGTACTGGTCCCACTAGGGACCCCTGAGGGACACCACTCGTACTATTGCATGGGATTATACTGTCCCTGATGGTAGACTTCAAAAACCTCAAAACCCCCAAAGTACTGCTTATCCAGCTTCTCTATTCTCTCTTCTAAAGCTTCTCAGCCACCCAAGGTGACACTAATCTCTCATAGCTCCCTGAAACGCATCT
Organism: Pygoscelis adeliae; assembly: GCF_000699105.1. NCBI lineage: Eukaryota > Metazoa > Chordata > Aves > Sphenisciformes > Spheniscidae > Pygoscelis > Pygoscelis adeliae. The sequence continues at coordinate 1,479,313 of NW_008825316.1, read as the reverse complement.
GATTTCTCAGCCTTTCCTCTTCTAGAGTTTTACTCCCTTACAATATCCCTCTCTTGCATGTAATATTGACTGAATCTTGTCTACAAAAATAAATTTTGGTGCTGAAAGGATGAAAAATAGAAAGAAGTCAATTTTGCCTATACTTCTGAGGAGCCTTGTGCCTCTTCTACTATAGCTAGAAGATGCATGAGATCTTCCAAATACTAATGCACTGAGGAAACTCTCCATTAACAGACACATTAACACCTGTCTTTCCAGGTTTAATGATCCACTGATGACACTGTCCTTAGTAGTCTGCAATATTTGCCTTTGTCAAGTTTAGTAAAGCATATTAAACTTTTTTCACATATAAATGCTCATTATGAGGGAAATTTAGATCAACTCTAGCTGTTTCTTTTAAGTTTTAACTACTGGAATATTTACAGCATGAACTGTTGGAGCATTTATATCATGGTTCAAAGACAGGTTCAGTTTTCATCCGATGTGCACCTTTTAAAATTCTGTAATGATTTAGCGTTCAGTGTTTCGTAAAGGAAGTTATCTCCAATAGAATGGAAGACAATTCAGTGGCAACCATCCAAACATTGAAGACTGATATGAATATATGAGAGGTAGATAGTATTTCCACATTCACTCATTTTGGTAATTCAGTTCTAGTAGGTTCTTTCTAGTGCTGACTTGCTGGAATGTTAAGTTATTCTTCACTTATTCATCTTCCACGACTCAAGCTATTGTAGTGGATGGCACATTCTTCCCCCAGCGATAGCTGCATTTTGGTGTGTGTGAGATAATTTTCACAAACACATTAACTGCTAATTCTGCCAAATTCTGTATGTATAAAATATCAAATAACAAAAAAAATTGTACAACTGCAAGATTGTTATTATAACAACAACATAAAGAAAAGAAAGAAAAAGCAAGATACATGTTTTGATTGGTATTTTCATTAGGTCTAGCAAGACTTACTGTTTCCACAGTTCAAGGAAAGATTAGTAAGCATTATTTGAAAGACCAGAAAATAATACTATTTTAATGAACACCAAATTCTGCACACACACTAAGGAAGTTTGATGGCAGAATAAATAAGGTAAATATTTCAGTCAATATCATCTTGAAAGTCCAATTTTTTATCTTTTATATCAGGTGGGAATATCTCAGGAAGCAAATATTTTCTTTATATCTCATTTCACTTTTAACTGCATTCTGTGTTTATCTTCTCTTTGTATTGCCTGAGATTATTTCTTTTGAAGAGGGAAGATGGAAAACAACAGAAGAAATTTTATTTTGTGACTTTCATCTTTTATGGCCTTATTATCTGGATGGTTACATCTCTTTGTATACTGTGTGCACATGAGAGATAAAGTAATTAAATCTTCTAACCAAGACTGTGCCTTTTAACAAAGTAAGTTATACAGACAGAGAAGGATGGTCTTTATTTTCATTTGTTAAGGGCTTTGTTATTTTTTTTTATTATTATTTCTTATTGCTTTTCTAAGCCACTATCCATCGTATTTGAGAAGTCATGGCAGTCTGGTGAAGTTTCCACTGACTGGAAAAGGGGAAACATAACCCCCATTTTTAAAAAGGGAAAAAAGGAAGACCCAGGGAACTGCAGGCCAGTCAGTCTCACCTCTGTGCCTGGGAAGATCATGGAACAGATCCTCCTGGAAGCTATGCTAAGGCACGTGGAGGACAGGGAGGTGTTTCGAGACAGTCAGTGTGGCTTCACCAAGGGCAAGTCCTGCCTGACTAACCTAGTGGCCTTCTATGATGGAGTGACTACATCAGTGGACAAGGGAAGGGCTACAGATGTCGTCTACCTGGACCTCTGTAAGGCCTTTGACATGGTCCCCCACAACATCCTTCTCTCTAAACCGGAGAGGTATGGATTTGATGGGTGGACTGTTTGGTGGGTGAGGAATTGGTTAGATGGTCACATCCAGAGGGTAGTGGTCAATGGCTCAATGTCCAGATTGAGATTGGTGACGCGTGGTGTCCTGCAGGGGTCCGTATTGGGACCAGTACTGTTTAATATCTTCATCAATGACAGACAGTGGGATCGAGTGCTCCCTCAGCAAGTTTGCAGATGACACCAAGCTGAGTGGTGTGGTTGACATGCCTGAGGGACAGGATGCCATCCAGAGGGACCCTTTTGTAAGAACATGAAAACACATTTCCAGCTCTCCATCGAGAATTTCCCAGTTTTATTAGTGAAAGATTCCTACAGAGTATATTTTTCTGACCCATATATTTAGTAATGTGGTGGCATTTACATTGGAGAACTGATAACTGTCTTTTCAACTTCTCCTCCATTCTTAATTAGCAAGAGGTATATATTTTTACTTCCACTGATGGGACAAATGAGTCTTGTGACAAATTCTGATTGGATTAGACATATTTTCATTATACAACAGGGAATATAAACAGGATTCTTTTCTCATTTGTACAGTTCTATACCAGTGATCCATACCGTGGTTTGGAGAAGAAAAGAAAGACTATTGACTTTGGGTGTCCTGGGCTGCATTAGGCAAAGTAATGCCAGCAATTCAAGGGAGGTCATCCTTCCCCTCTACTCAGCACTCATGAGGCCACACCTGGAGTACTGTGTCCAGTTCTGGGCTCCCCAGTACAAGAGAGACATGGACATACTGGTGAGAGTCCAATGAAAGGCCAAGAAGATGATGAAGGGACTGGAACATCTCTCCTATGAGGAGATGCTGAGAGAACTTGGACTGTTCAGCCTGGAGAAGGGAAGGCTCAGGGGGATGTTGTTAATGTAGATAAATACTTGAAGGGAGGGTTCAAAGTGGACAGAGCCAGGCTCTTCTCAGTGGTGCCCAGTGACAGGACCAGAGGCAATGGGCACAAAGTGAAACACAAGAGGATCTGTCTGAACATCAGGAAACACTTTTTCACTATGAGGGTGACTGAGCACTGGCACAGGTTGCCCCAGGGAGGTTGTAGAGTCTCCTTCCCTGGAGGTATTCAAAAGTTGTCTGGACACGGTACTGGGCACCTGGGTCTACGTGGCCCTGCTTGAGTAGAGGGGTTGGACAAGATGACCTCTAGAAGTCCCTTCCAACCTCAACCATTCTGTGAGTCTATGTTTCATTACTTACTGTTTATTTTTCACAGCAAAGCTGTGCCAATATATCAATGAGTTCTGTTCTGTTTTATCCTGTTTTAAATGTGCTCTTTACACACTGAGGAAAACTATTTAAAATTATATGTAACTTTTATTCTATAATGGCTGCTCTAATTCTCCCTGATAAATTTTACTTTGCCTTTCCAACTCTGCCTAGTGCCCTTTTTTGGTAAGTTTGAAACCTTATTAACATTTTTAATAGAGTATCACACCATGAAATTACAGACTTTAGGGGATAAATTAAGGTAAAATATCAAGTAAAAGAATCACTGAGGTGTCATTGGAATTTGAAAAAATTTTCAAAGAAAAAGCAGCATGCCTCTATTTCTGCACAGAATTATTACTATGGATTTGACAATCTCTGAGTTTTCACAAAACCTTTTGAATTGTTTTCTTTGAATGCTGGTATACACAAAATCCATCAAATGTGATGAAACACAATCCCTGCTTATAAACTAGTTTAAGTAACAGCTATGGGAAGGAGGAGGGGGCTGGAGAGGATGAGAGAAGGAGAGAATGCGTTTTTTTTCTATTGTGAGTCCTTATTATTTTGTATCAGCTATCTTACTTGATGTGTATTTTCTTCTGCCAAGACTACCTGAAAGAGATGTACCTAGTAAGAATAAATCATTACAATATGCCCTAGGTCAGAATTCAGAGACAATGGGATTTAAATGCATTAAAAGTTAAATGCTTTCACAAATCTGTGATCCATAAGTTTAAAGGTTTGATAAAGCAAAGTCTCTCATTTCTAATAGTTCAGTTTCAATTTTCAATTTTTAACATAAGTAGCTAATAAATCTCTAAACATCAGGTATTTGTGTTTTGCAGTAAGGTTAAACAATTTCAGAAGTAGTTTAATAAAACTGCCCTCTCCTTAACAAATATGTGATAAATTACCTCTACACATGCCATAAACTACAAAACATAGATATTTTAATCATAACTTTATCAGTTGTAGTTAGATTCCCAAACCATGTATTTCAAGGTACATAACATGCCTGCAACTGTCTTATGAAGGTGCATTAAAGCTGAGCATAAGTAGTTGCTGGCCTTTGAAGATGTCCTCCAAACTGTACAGGATCATTCCAGAAAAATAATGATTTTTCAAGCATTCACTGAGAACGTTTGTTTCACCCTTCCATGGGAAGCTTTAATAGTATTACAATCCTACTGATCTCGACACAGCATTTATAATATACGTAAGAAAATATGCTTCCTCAGAGAGTCAAAAGAAAATAGTGAACTCTAGAATGAAAAGTAATAAAGAGACTTTGTCAGCCTATGGTACTTCTTCTGCCTCCCACTTGTAGTAAAATGCCATTTTTTGTGTGGTGACTCTCTACTCCAAGTGCAACATAAAATACCTGACATCCCTGTCAATGAATTAGGTCACAAGCCAAATAGCCATTTGGTTAAATTATTCACTACAGAAACCTGCTCTTGAGATTTTCTTTCTCTCTCCTTTCTGTAGCCCACATTCCCCAGCCAATGATGTATGAGAAACCTGTTGACCATTTTAGTATATTTTATAACTGAGCTGAGGAATGACACTCCCATTAATTTTTATTATTTGAAATATTAACCTCCTTTCAAAGAAAGTATAATAAATAAGTGTCAATAGCATTAATGGTAAATATGCTGCTCCCTTTTGACATGCCCTTGAATTTCTGAGTTGCAGTAACAAGAAAACCTTATTACTTATGCTAAAGCTCTGGCTGCCAACTTATATGGGTTTTGTACTCCCCCCTTGTTTACAGGATGACATTTGTTCTTTTGTTTTTGAAAGGATGGTGTGGAAGCAAGGGAGCTGACAAGTAAACAAAAGGAAGGTGCTTTTTAAATGCAGAACTGTTAACTGCAAACACGGCTCACGTCCTGCCTATTATGAACTTTGCAAGGCAGGTATTGTTTTCTCAGATAATAACTCTAAATGCAGCATGCTATTCAGAGACTTTTTCCTCCTACTCTGTAATAGATAAATAGATAACTAATAACATACCAGAAAGCATATTTTAAAGATCTAAAATCTAAGTTGGCAAGGCAACCCTGAATAAGAGCCTTGTATATTTACACATTACAGAATGATCTTTAACAGTATAACAGCATTTCGGTTTTCACAGCACACCTTTCATCTCAACATATGCTCATTACACTTGGGGACCTCAGAAGGGACCTTTCTCCTTTGCCAGAAGGAAACCAGAGTTCTGATGTCTATTGGTAATAATTTCTGACTCGTTAACATTTCCTTTTGCTGCATACCACTTTTTAATAGCCATTCCCTCCTAGATCCTTGTTCTTATTGACCCTCTCCATCCCGTTACCATTTGTAAAAGGTTTCACAGGCCAACACACTGCCTCAATCCATGGCAACATCTAACTGAAGCTCTTTCCCAGAGGGCTGATCTATGTCCTTATACTCCTGCTCCACATCTTGAGGAGCTCACAGGCCATTCTTAGGAAAGATTCCTGAGCTGAAAATAAGGAGTTTGCTCAATTACAGCTACCTTATTTGCCTCCTTTTTTTTTTTTTTTTTTCTGTTAAGTGCCTCTGCCAATGGCTTTTTATTACTAGGGTGCAGGGAAGCTGGAAGCTGTCAAACACAATAACATGAATTGAAAAACATCTCTCTGTCTCTAAATCAGGGCGACAGTTATGACAAATTATTTTTCCTCCAGAGATAATCTACTGTTATCTTGAAGCAGGTGTAATACAACAAGAAAGAATAACTGACAATTAGTGGATCAATTCTGCTGAAAAAGGGATTAAGGAAATTACCTGATTATCAGTGCCATATTTATTAAAAAAAAAAGAAAAAAGGCTAATTAAAATGCGGTATATTTAATTACTGTATAAATTCCAAGTTTTCCCGGTTGGGAGTGGGAAGAACATGATAGAATTATACCATTAACCATTTGAGTAGGTGAAATGGTGTACATTAAATGCTTATTTAATCAATATATTTACAAACTATTTAGAGGCTGGTTGCATTTTACAGTGTTTTCACAGGTGGACTGACCATACTTATTTTATTCTCCGCATGTATTTGATTTTCCCTTTACATTAGATCATCATGTTTCAGCTGCATTTTGGAATGTCTCTGTGCAGCAGTCTAGCTTATCTCATGTGACAGCATGATAATATGAATAACTTTGATAATTGTAGGGCCAGTGACAAAGAGAGGCTGGTGCATAGCAGAGACTAGAAAGGGAGCATGAAGCTGCAAGCACTAATGGAGAAGAATAACACTATTGTTGTGTCAGCAATTACACGCTGCTGTGATACTTTCCACCCCTGGAGTCAGCTGCCACACAAGTGGTGCAAAGCATGGCTGGCCATTCAGTAGCTGATGAGCAGGCAAGAGCTGGGTGAAACAACTGCTACGCACTGTTGCAACCAGATCTTCTACCAAACCAGTCAGGCCTCATAGAGAAAGATGAACTGCTTATGAGGATAACTGAAAACCTGCATGGGCCTTGGAGCAGGGAGCCTTCCTCTCACTTGGAGGCAACTTCATAAGTCATGTTCTCTTTGCCTGAAAAGGTCTGTGCCTGAAGTACCTCAGCCATTTATGGCACGGCTTAGATACCTCAACAAACATCTTCGTGCTAGCTGTTCCAGCCATCTCCGACAGCTGTTCCTCATCTATTAGGAAATATGTTACAGCTTTTGTTTTGCATACTTCCTAACAGAAAGCCATCATCAGAAGATACACTGCAAATAATGCTGCAAGATAGAACAAACTATTTACATCTATTCACAACAGCAGTGATACACATAGAAAAGGATATTCACCTTAGGCAAAGTGTGTCTGTGTGTGTATATATATGTGTGTGTGTGTGTGTGTGTGTATATGCATATTTATATCAGTGTGTATGCAGACAGTACTGCTAATCTTGAGAATGAGATTATATAATTTTAAAAAAAGAAATATGTAACAATTCAGCATTCCAAGGACAATTACACATTTAGATGACTTTTTGGACAGAAGAGTTGTATAATTATTTATTGGGACTGAGTACTAAGATGATCTGGTACTGTGTTCTTCAGCAAACCCTTCTAAGTGTTTCTTGCCACAGTTGAGAATATGTTACATATAAGAGTGGCTACACTTCTTATCACAGTACATGTTTCTTTTTTAATATTTCTAAATGATGCTGAATCATTTCATACATTTTATTATTTTTAGAAGGCTTGGCCCCAAATCTGTTTATTTATTGCTTTCATTTACTAAGCTGTTATTGTTAGACCAGTCTTTGTGCATCACAATAAAAAATCCAACAATAGTGTTTATGAGATTTCTCTTCCTTTCCATTAAGAAAGATAACATTTTGTTATCTTGACTTCATCCTCTGCCAGCTATAGCTCAGGTAATTGAACTAAGTCCTTATTTCTTACTTGGGTTCATTACTCAAAATAGAAGAGAATAATGAAATAATTATGAAAACATCGCTCTTTGAAAATGGTGAAAGGAACAAAGAGAAAGATAGTTTCCATCCTTAAGTGGAAGGATCTGGTGTCTAACATTTCTCTGCTGGATAGAACTTAATTATGCTCACCCTAAATTAGTGAGTTTATTAGATGTGAATAACTTTAACAAGGAAATAGGTTTCTAAACTTTAACAAGGAAATAGGTTTCTAAACTTTAAAAAGGAAATAGATTTCTGCAGTTTTACCTTGGTGCTATTATCAATTGTCTATGTTTAATATGTATAGAACCTTTGAAAGGTTCAATCATGGCAATTGGGGAAGGATGACTGGAAAAAAGCAAACATCACTCCTATCTTCAAGAAGGACAAGAAGGAGGATCTGAGCAACTACCGGCTGGTTAGCCTCATCTCAAACCCTGGGAAGGTGACAGAGAAAATAATCCTGGAAAGCATTTTCAAACATATGAAAGTTAAAGAAAGCAGTCAGTATGAATTTATGAAGGGGATATTGTGCTTAACTAACCTGGTAGCCTTCAACGATGAGATGATATCTTGGTGGATAAGGGGAGAGCAGTGTTTGGTCCAGTCAGCAACAAGACTGAGCATGTGCTCCAAGTAGACACACACAGAGACACAGGTCTGTCCAGTGGTCTTAGACACTTCATCTATGCAGTAGCTGTCTCCAGGCCCTGGTCTGTGCATGCTGCCACCCAGATCTATGGAAGCCTTACTTCTGCAGTCCTCTCTCCTGTGACCACCCTGAGACCTCCCTGCTCGTCACCTCATCTCACATGGAGTTTGCTGTCATTCAGACTCAAAGGTCTGGAATAGGGAGCACAACCATGCAGAAGATAGTTGGAAATAGGATATAATGTGAATATAGGGCCAACTACAGTGATCAGGCACAGGGCTCAGCCAAGCGGCACTTGTTTACACAAAACTGTCCTCTCTTATCCCTTTTTCCCTCTATTTTCCCACACTTGCTCTCCCCAGTCCATCTTGATCTCTCTCTTTCACTGCCTTTGGTTCCCCTAAGCATCCCATATGAAGTCTTGCACATCTCCACAATCCTCTTAAAACACACTATAATAAATTTTTTGCTGTCTCCAGATGTTCTTCCCTAGCATCCTGTAAGTCCTATCCTCCTGTAGGCTGTAACTCCCTTTATTTTGCATGCTTTTCTAGGGAGAAAATTTATTTCCTTGACTTCATCTCACATCAGGACCACAGGTCCTTCTCTTTGGATAGCCCTTGGACTGACCCAGCCAGTGGCTCAAGTTCTCCCTCCTTAGGCTGCCTGTTGCCGTTCCTCTGCTCCTTGCTGTGTCTTTGTGTTTAATGAGATTAACTGTTAATTAACTGTTAATCTAGCTGATTTCAGCTCCTAGGAACAAGGCAACATTTCAACTGAAAGTGAAATTTCCATAAAACTGTAATTTTCACAGGAAAATATTTATTTTCCTCCCACTCTTTCTGCGTAAAAGCATTAGGAAAATAAAATTAACTTTTTTGCTTCAGGTTGGCTCATCCTAAATGGAAACATTGGCATGTTTAACTGAACTGGAGACATTTAGTGTGGCATGAGTCTAGTCCTGCTTTAGCTACTGTCATGTCACAGGAGGATTATTTTTTGGCAGCCTAGTGATTTTTTTCCTGTTTTACAAGGCAGGTTTCTCATATGGTATACATAATATAATATGTATAGTCTCAAATGTATATATGCAGAGCAAAATTCCTGTACAGTATAATACTTCTTAGGATAAACATCCTAAGGAAGGTCCTGAGGAATCAGGCAAAGTGACCTAACCACTCATACTGCATGAGATGCACAATGAAGGGAATAACAGCAAGAAAAACATAAAGTACTTACCAGAAGATATGCTTAACAAAATATTTAGGCTAGTCAGTCATTACCTGATAATTAAAAAAAAAAAAAAAAGTCCAAAGGAAAGCAAATGAAAAGAAAAAGTTATCTTTTAAATATGCATTAAAATGCTAATGTTTCATGCTTGTATGAAGGGTTTAATAAGAGTAGAAGATGGGAATGATTGTAACTGGTAATGTACCAGTTCCCATTTTAGCTGTCATTTTAACAACATAATTTTGTGGTTCTGTCGGCTTGTTGGAGCTCTGTTGATCCCAATATATTTCATTTCCTTGCTGAGTGTCTGCCTGTGTGAGGTAATATTGTTACAGAGTGAAGTGCCTTAGCCTCTGTAAAAGTGCTTGAGTTGATCTTTAATCTTTTCTCAAAATGAATTTTTCAAAATTATTTTTAAATGAGCTTTTAGTGCCAGTGGAAGGTGTGAGATGCATTTATTCACATTTTTTTCTCTTTTCTCTCCGAGTCAGAACATGAGATGCATATCTCATTACAAATGACAATTTTCTAGATAAAAAATTTCTCCCATTATATCACAGACTGCAGTAGTGCAAACTTCCCCACACTAAATATTATAGCCCAGACTATTAGTATCTCAGCACCTCACAATCTATAATGTTTCATATGAGCAAAATAACTTTGCAAATGACTTTTGCAGATCCATGAGAAGACCTGACCAATCTTCTTCTCCCACCCTGTCATGTTCCTCTCTAAATTTTATATGCCTTTACATTCCTTCTCCCTTCTGATTGGCACTGATTTCAATCCAATACTTCAGCAAAAACGCCCACTAAAATATGGTCTGAATTTTCTATGTCATTTCAGAGGGGGAACAGAAGTAGTTTAGTGACCTTCAGGCTATTGTAAGGGTAGTTTGATTTTAACTGGTAAATACCATATTCCATATTGACACTCTCTTATTTGTTTATTCAAGGGGGGAAAAAACCATACAAAACACACACACACACAAACCCCCAATTTATTTATAGCAGGTTTTTCATTGAAGTTTAATACTAAATCTTTTCATAAAGGGTTATTCAGCTGCCAGTGGCCAAGGCAATACAATGGGACTAATGGATTTCACCAGGATCCCCGTTTGGTGAGACTGAAATGTTATCCTTTCCTGACCATATCCTATGACGGCCATACCACCTAGCTACTGCAGTTTTCCTTTTTCACGGTAAACAACACTTTCTCATGCACAGTCCATTTATCCATATTCAAATAACAAGGTGGAGAAATTCCTGTGAGCAAGAATAATCTGTGAGCAAGAAAAAGAAAGGAGCTAAGCGTACTATATGCATTAGGAAAGTGCCCTCACTCCCTTGGTAAAAGGAAACGTAGTCTTCTGTATTTTGTAGATTTTTAAAAACTGCCAGGATGAGAAAGTACAAAAAGGTTATAGGTGAACATCTCAATAATACTTACACTGCAAGACTGTGGGGTTCTTGCCTGCACAAAGCCAAAGAAAACTATATGTACTGTGGTAAGAAGACTTAAATACAATTAGCTTAGGGACTGATGCCTAGCAAGCTTTCAAAGCATATGGCAGCTCTGTATTCAATTGACCAAAACACCAGACCCTTGAGCTGCAGGCAGTGCAGTACACATTGAGAAAACAAGAGAACTGCACAGACTGAAAAGACTTTTCACCTAACAGCCTTCCTCGCACTGAATCACTGAGAAAGTTAACAGGTTAAGAAGTGGAGTCAGACATCCAGTTTAATATCTAAATATCATTTCTATACCATGAACTCACAGCTAAGGACTATAGATACTGATGACCTCTCTCAAAAGTGACAAGACTTGAACCTACTGACCCTGGGATAAAGGAAGTACTTTGCTACCTGCTTAACAAGAAACCCATAGAAGGGAGTGAATGCCATGCTTTTATTGCACCGTAATCAGATCCTTGAACAGCTGCTGTTCCTTGAAAGTTATGTCTAGAGGAACAATGTTGCAGTGTAGCAGGTTAACAGACAGGTGGATCTGACATACAAAGAGGGAGCATTAGGGGATGATGTTATTTAAATTTAGATTTTCACTCCAAGAATAGCAGGTTTTTGGTTTTGGGGATTTTTTTTTTTTTTTGCCTGTTTTATAAAAACAATGGCTACAAGTCTATTTTGTACAAGTTAAATGTCTGATTTTTTTACAGTATTAAGTTTGTAGAACCGGCAAAATTTCTTGTTCCACTGGAAGGCTTTGAACTTCTGATTGTGGAGTCGAGAGGCACTAAAATTGCCAACCACTATCCATGCAGTGGAGTTCTTACAGAACAACAGCATGAGTTTTTGATGAAGCCTGTTTTATTCACTTTGTGTGACAGATTAGCTATGCACTAGGTGGCCTCATGTAGCAATGAGTGCCTTTTAAAGACCTGTAAAAGTGACATGAATGTTTCTTCTAGCTTACCTAAATGTGTCTCTCTTTGTATGCATATTCACTTGTCCCTGAAGTATTCTACCTATTACAAACCGTGGGTGGGAGACAGCTGTAGGAAAAGTGGACTCCTAAACCTCTGCCTTGTGCCCTGGCTCCTTCTCTTGCAGCAATATGTATTTCTGAGATGGACTTCTCAAGTGGCAGTACAATTTTGAGCTAGGTCAACCTCGCAGAGGGAAAAAAAAAAGTGACTGAATATTTGCATGCCCTAAACACTAGAAAAATTCTATAAATTCATGATTTGTTATGAAACATATGTCTAACTTCCCCCAAAGAAATTGTCTCCTTGAAAACATATTAAAAGGGAATAAAGGAGTAATTTAATTCAATAAATGCACATATCCCAAATGATACAATAAATGATATCTAATTTAATTCTCTTTTGCACTGTGATTTTCAGTGATTAGATAAGCTGTATGTACTACACTATTACTTCATACACAGATATTAAAGGTATTTTTTTAGAAATTGTTAAAATGTACTTAATACAGCTTAGTATGAATTAAAATATGTAAAACTGTTAATACTAAACCCAAAGGTACAACATGAAAAGGTAATTTACTAGTTTGTTACATTCAATTTATCAACAGGATTTAAAATATTATTTAATTTTAAATTGTAATGTGCTCACCTGAAAAATAGATCTTTTCTAGTAGCAATTGAGAGAAACTACTCAGGTCTGCATAAAACATCATTTGGATATATATTCTTAAAATGGTTATAAAGCAAAAAAAATAAGAAAAAAACTCTTCAAATTATTTTTTGTATTATACCAGATGTACTTTTTCATTGCAATTCTTACAAAGCAAATAAAAGTCAAATGCATTGAAAATAAAAAACATTTTTTTAATCTTTTGAATCATTTGAACTCATTACAAATTGTGTTCAGTAAACTACATAGCAAGCCTTGTAATGCCCTGGAGATGAATGCAGTAACCCTATTCGGTGCTATGTTTCTGAGAGATGGGTCCAAAACCCCATCATTTGATAAGATTAGATTCAAGACTGTTTCCAGTGCTTTTTCACCATACTTTTTTCAAGGTCTTCATGTGCCTTTCAGTACCATTGATAAGATCTAGCCATATCATTTAAAGTTCATTTTCAAGTAAAATACCCTGTTCATTTTCTCACTTTCTCTCCTATAGCTCTACATGTACATCATTACTGTGATTTTAGTAATTTTACGATAAGGCAACCAGGCTTGCCTAATTTAATTTTTCTCTCTAAGTCCATGCCGCTGGCTGTGCCTTGTACTGCTATTTCTCATTCTTTTTCTTTCACATATACATTTCCCTCAGTAGTTGTGTTATTTTCATACCTACTGAATACACTTCACTCTGTTCATTGAAAGCATCCTGAAAGTAAACTCTCTTTCAGATCACTTGCTCACAGTGGGTGCAAAAATTTACTTGTACAGGTGATTCAGGTGACATATAGAAATTTTAAGCTCATTTTAGCAATATGCAGCCAAACTCTTAAGCATATGATTAAAAAGTTAAGCACACACTTTAATTCTATTTCATATTGAAGCTTTTGGGAATTTATGTACATTTTGTAAATATTTATGTAAGAAATATTCACAGAGGATACTGACTAAACATATCTAATTCAAAAATTCTAAAAGTTCATCAATTATGGTACTTTCATGGCTGTGCTTTTTTGAGCTGTGACTAACTAGTTGGTTGCTACAGTGGGTCAGTATTCAGGAAATATTTTGATTTAAGCTTGAAGTGAAACAAATAGCCCTTTGAGCGAAAATAAGTTTAGATTATTATTTAAGCAAAGGAAGATTAAAAAAAAAAAAAAAAAAGAAAAAAAGGACAAAGAAAGAAAACAAGGAAAACAAGTAACAAAACTTTTGTACTTATTATGTGAAAGGTGTTCTACTTCCAAATACCAACTTTTAACTAAAGATTGAACCTAATCTTAAAAGAGAATGTGTTCTTTAAATTTTTAAGCTTGTTTTCTAACATTTTCTTTCCTTTGTTTGAAACACGTCATTTATGCCACTTACTGAGTACCAGGCTGAATCACCTCTCCGTTAGATCTTAAAGCTTATCTTGCTTTATAATGAGGTTACTCATATAACTGCAGTAAAACTACCAGTGCTTGAATTTCAAGGATGTTTTCAGTTGACACAAGACTGTCTCTACCAGCCATGTGAAGCTTTTATTGCTGACTGCTTCGGGAGCTGGCTGGCAGGAGATAGTCTTACCATGCTGTAAATGGTTGGTCATTTGACTCCTGTGATTGCATAAGTCAAAAGCAGCTGCTCAGTCATCTCTGGGATTTGCCAAGTTGTCCTGTTTTGGCAGGGGCTGAGGGCCCTGGGTGGAGCTCCCAGGCTATGGGCAGGGGTGGGAGGTCCCATGTGAGGCTGGGCAGGACCGTTAAGACCTCTTAGTGCCCTCAACACTTTGAATATATCAATGACCTGTCATGGATTGATTTAATAAAGTGTGCAGTGAGGAAGACCACAAAGACACTGGAGAGGATCACAGTTCTCGGGCAAATCCATAAGCCAGAAAAATGATCTCCTCAAATCTTTGGGAATAATTGTCCAACCTCTCAAAACCTGGCTTTTGTGTGACAAGAATATCAGCATATACCTCAAAACACAGGTAAATTTCTCACAGCCGTGCAAAAGACTTTAAATAGCAAAACTCCTATTTGTCACCTATAAAAATGAGAATGTAAACCTCACTTATTTTTCATCTAAATATGTGTAAAAATGATGCCCTGTGGAGAAAAAAGGGGAGGTGGAATCCTTGTCCTTATCATCAAAGAGATTAATAGCTTAATTAGGGTCAGAGGTGGTGATCCTTCCCCTCTACTCAGCATTGGTGAGGCCACATCTGGAATCCTGTGTCCAGTTGTGGGTTTCCCAGTACAAAAAAGACTTATTGAAGCAAGTCCAGTGAGAATAATTAAGATACTGGAGCAACTCTCATATGAGGAAAGGCTGAGAGAGCTTGGACTGTTCAGCCTGGAGAAAAGAAGGCTCAGGGGGGATCTTATCAATGTGTATAAATATTTGATGGGGCGTGGCAGTGGAGAAGATGGAGCCAGAAGTATCCAGTGACAGGACAGGAGGTAATGTGCACAAATTAAAAAAAAAAGTTAGACTGAACATAAGGAAACACTTTTTTACCTTGAGAGTGGTCAAACACAGGAACAGGTTGCCCACAGAGTTTGTGGAGTCTCCATCCTTGCAGATATTCAAAGCACAACTGCACATGGTCCTGGGCAACCTGCTATAGCTGGCCCTTTCTGAGTAGAGGGGGTAGACTAGAAGATCTCCTGAAGTCCCTTCTAGCCGCAGTGATTCTGTAATTACAGTGAGGACAATATATTCAAACACATCAGACAGTCTAGGTATTCCCCGGATAAAAAGGTACCATAGTGAGTTCTGCTCATGCCAGCTCAGACACTGAAATAGCATGAGTACACAATGTCCAAGCTAAGTCCAGCAAGACAAGTCATTAAAGCTGGTCTGTGCCACTGGAAAAAGGATGTTTTTTTACTTGTGAGCATAGGCTGGTGAATTCATCCCCTGTCATGCTGCATGCATACAGCCTGAGAGGTTTCTATTAGCTTGTCCAAACTAATTTATAATGAGCATCATTTACTTCCCTTGACATATTAAAGCACTGAAGTAATTTTAGAGAAGTAAGCTCCTGTATTACATTTTTCACCCCCAAATTTCAGTCACCTTGGGCATAGGGACAGTCAATGAAGAAAATTGAGGAACCCTGATATCTGATGCCTTTATCTTACTTCTGGGGACTACACCATCTGTGTGGTCACAAGGGTCTATAATTCTAAGTCTAATTTAAGTTACACTATATAATTTGAAAAACATGAAATAAAATACAGGTTTCCTCATCTATTCATGATATTCCAGAAGTGCTATAATATGTTTTAGAAGTACTGGGACAGCTACTCCCTGAGGCTTTCAATTCCACTTGGAATCTCATAAAAAGGACTGATAAAGGACGTATTTAAAAAAAATTACACAAAACTTATTTGCTATTACTTGGGAGAAGATAAAATATACCTTAGTGGCATCTCATTTGAATGTACTATGCTCTTTTTTGTTCCCCCTCCATAAAAACTTTTTAGTTTCTTCTTTTATTTCAGTCAATTGATAGACTAATATTTTTCAATAAGCCACAATAAACAATAGAAAAAGATTTGGTTCATTACTTTAATAGCTTGCAATATAAATACATTACCAGCGTAGCATTGGAAAAAATAGAATGAACTGCTTTTCCTCAAAAAAAGAAGCTTTCTCAGCTGTTCCTAAGCCAGAAGGTCAATATAATGAGTAGTGAATGAAAAATTGGTAATGAATTTGGACAGTAACCTCAAAAAGTTTCAGGTACAATGAATTGCAAAGGGCAGTGGCACAGAGTTTAGGAATTTTAGACTCTTTTTACTTGAACTCTATAGGGTTTCCAGTCTATATATAGACAGTGAAAGACTGTGACTTTTTGATAACACAAAAATGACAGCATGCATGTGTGTACACATAGACTGATGACTGTTCCCTATGTCTGCCACAGACAGTGATGATTTGCAGTCCCCAAAGTACTCATAAGAATGTCAGAAAGCCTGAGAGAAGACAAATGTTCAGAAAGTTAATGGCTCACTGCTGCTGAAAAGAGTGACACATGCAAAATAAAAGCCTCTTAATATGTAGTTTGAAAGGTTTGAACACAGAATGTAAACCCTAAGCCAAAAATGTACTTAACAAAATGTCCCCTGTGTAACTTCAGACAAGTGCTCCTGCAGTGCCCCTTAGTCATGTTAACTACTTGCAGGTTATATTTTTAGACAATGAGAAGTAAAATGTCTAAAAGAAGAGACAGAGTGAGGATATAAATTAAAATATGTTGATTTGGAGAGAGTTTGGATTCTGTACTCATGAAAAATGTTAATAGGTTGGAGTTTTTTACAACATATGTAGCCCGTGTTCATTCTAATGCACAAAAGACTTCCCGAATCTTTAATTTAGTAAAAAACACCTCCAGCTCACTTGACAAAAGGGTACAAGACAGTAGATTCAGTGTACACCTGTGAGATAAAAGACTCTATGCAAGAGTGTGGATTTGCAAATAATTAAAACATAATTTTGGAAAAGCTTCATGTTAAAAATCCTTTCTAATTCATTTAATCTTGCTATTCTTTATTCAAAGATCAATTATATCATAATAATATTGTGCATGATTTTATGAACATAACAGCTGAATGGAGACTTAAAGCAGGGTGTATGAGAATTTAGAGAGTATCTGTTACTCCTCAGTATGCAGCACAGCAGGAAAAATAAATTAAAGAAGCAGAGGAAGAAAAGAAAGCAGTGTTTCAAAGCAAGAACCATCTTTATGAGTAAACTACCTAAGCATCTGGAGCCAGGACCTTATGTCTTCCTTATATCCCTGTTGATATTATCTGCATCCTGCAAGTGCTACCTGACTAATTAAGGATTGTCAATTCACTATTCACCTCACTGGATCAGGCAGAGAAACAAACCTTCTGTACAGAACACAGAAGATGAGGAGAAAAGGGAGGAAGAAATGGATAAAAAGATTTTCCTCTTTTTGAAATCTAAGAGGGTTGACTGTGATCCTCGCCTTCCAACAGAATGCAAGAGACACTACAGACCTTCACTCCTTCCTCATACACTCAAATACTCCTAGCAACAACAACAACAAACCACAAAAAAACCCCAAACTATGCCCTGTTTAGAACAGAAATTAATTGCAAATTGTTGCAGCAGTGTTGCTTCTATTTACTGGCACTAATTATGATCACCTTATTCTAGAATAATTTAATTTTGATTCTTAGACTTTCACCTCATTCTTTCTTCCTACTCAGGGTCAATACCTGGCTTTTTTCCCCAGCACCTTCAACTCAAATGGATAGCAGCTACAAATTTGCTTCCTAAGCATAAGAATCTATAAGAACTGTCATACACCCTCTAGGTTATATCAAAGGTTTCCCTGGACCTCTCAGGAGGTCCCTTCCAACATAAATGATTCTGTGATTCTATGACAATGACAATATTAGTCTAAATGTCCTCTTCAACAACTTCTCTCCAACTAAGTATACTGATACACATTTTATTTTGGGCATCTATCATACCAGTAGTCAAGGAAGGTTATCTTCTACTGGGTACATTCTTGTGATCGGTTTTTCAGGTTACTATCTGACCCTTCAATACAGCAGTCAGAGACAATGGCATAAAAACAACTATTCTGACCTTTCTTTTACACCTAACTATACACCATTCATAGTACTTATTGATATTATGGAAATATGCACTGTGTATGAATTAGGATAATCTTATTATACATTTTTACATCTCCTGGATTTTTAAGAAATATTATATATTCAAAGAGATTTCATTGAAAGACAGTGTTTTCATTTAACTCTAATGGCATATGGTGAAACTACTAGAAAAGAACTTTTAGCTTAAACTATAATGTGGATAAACTTATTTCATAAGTTCTTGGATTGTGGACTACAGACAGTTAAAAGTAAAACATCAGTGAATAAAAGCAAGTCTTTTCCCACACTGGCAATTCACATTAAAATGTTGTTCAAAAAGGCCTTAACACTAACCATAATTCCCAATTGCATCGCAGTTAAGGCAAAAATATTTGTGGGAAGGTCAACACAAGTGATGTTGCATCTTCACACCAGGACAATCTAACAGCAACCCAGGCTAAGCTTCTTCCTATATCTCTGTTCCAGGTGCTCTGATTTCAGGGTTCCAGATCCTGCTGTAAAGAAAGCTAAACAGTTCTCTCTTGTCAAAACACTGAGGGACTTGGAGAATTCAGTAAGAGAGTGGCTTGTAATATCTTTAAGCTCCCCAGCCCTGCTCCTGACCAGAATGCTAACAGTAACCTTCATTATATTCAACAAAAAGACCACATAAAGTACTTGCTCTTATTGTCCCTCTTCTTTATTCTTTTGGTCCTGTAGAATAGCTAGGTTTAGATTCCCAAACCCTAACCTTAATTAAAATTATCACATTGGCTGTAACACTAAAAGACACCGTAAGGTTTTATGTCACTAGAAACCACCAGCTCTAATAGGCCTCTTCCTGTCTCTAGCAATGATACAAAATTGAATTGAACAAAATTGAACAATTTCACTTCTCCAAGCTTATTTCCCAAAGGCTTCAGTCCAACACTCCCAGCATAAGCTCTCCATCTAAGTCAGTGGGTGGGAAGTATGAAATCAAGTAATAAACTCGGAGCTTTAATTTCCCAAACCCAGCTGTAACCTAATCTACGTTGTAACTAATCTACGTTGTAACTAGAGAACAAGTAGAGAATATAAAGACTCTGCTGAAACTAGCCTTCTTTCTGCCTCTATGGTCACTGGAGAATCCAAAAGCAAGCTGGGCTCATGAGGTTTCACTTTTCCAGTTGCTAACCCCTGTCCAGTTAAAATGCAAGAAACCTTTTCCCATACCAAAGGGTAACAAAAAAGAATTGCATTTTTTTGGCCTCTGCTCACCTCTTTGTTTTGTAGGCCTTGGAGAATGCATTCATGGGCTGGGTTCTTGGGCGTTTCTTTTTGAAAGCCACACTCTAACCACAAAGTTCACTATATTATCTTATATGGGCAACATGGGCCTAGGTTAAAATGCAACAGTTAGGCACTGGCCACTACAAACAGCAATCTACTTCCTCATTCGATGGGTTTAGAAGTATGCAAAACTAAGCCAGCTCTAAATCTGAAAATCTAATTCAAATCTAAATCTTAAAATTATTTTGCATCAGGTTAATATTCCTCTGCTAAATGACAACAAATCTATCTGTTCTTTATTGAAACCAGTTTTCTGCGGGTGTAAGAAATTCAATAATAAATGGGACTCTGCTGTGTTAGATTGCCAAACCCTAATCCACCTAGCATTATATTCAGGTGATATTAACCTACAATAAAAGGCAATATAAGGCATTAACCATTTTTGGCACAGCCCATTTTCTCACTTCAGGGCCCAACAGCATCTGGTAAAAAAAAGTGCTCCTAAATATGGACGATAATGTCTTAGGTTACCATACTATAGTAGAAATATAAGGCTTTGATGATAACCAGCCATTGTCTTTTTTCTGCCTCTGAGGGTTCTTCCGCATACAATATAAACTGACTGCACAATTTTGAGTCCAAAACTTAAATTCTAACCTTATCTTTATCAATAAAATGAAATGTAGGATGAAGTTTTGTCCTAAAACAATACCAGCCAGCATCCTAACCCTCAATCTGGAATTTTAGGCCACTTTGCTTTAGTAGAAAAAAACATATTTTGGCCCCTAATATATACCAACTCATTCCCTAACACTGAAGCCCTTGCAGAAGGCTGCAATAAACCTTCAATCCTTGATTTTCCTTAATCTAATCTTAACACAGATCAAATTTGAGAGGTATCACTACCTTCTCTACTAATCCTCTTCCTACTTTAGGGAATCTGGAATCATATAGGAACAAACTGGGCTACAGAGACTTTATATTTCCTAGCCCTAACCCTTAACATTATTTTGTATCATAGTCCAGATCTGCATACCTATACTAGAACTTTTTCCTAAATACATACTAGAACTTACCCAAACATTGAAGACTTTGCAGAATCTACAAATAGCATGGGATCATCAACCTTTAAATTCTAAAACCTTCGCCATAAAAAATGTAGCGCCAACAACCTCATCGATATAGTGAAAAATAGGATTTGACTTTCATCCAACCCATTCATAATTCTCATGGTCATGCAGCATCTGACAGTATAAATTGATTCTTCTGTATTTAGCTGCTCTAATCTTACCTTCATTGTAACACTAACTAATATCATATCAATACAGTAAACAGTAACATCTAGAAAATAAATGGAAGAAACAACATAGATGTCAACTGAGATAAGACAATTTGCTAACTGAAGAGCCCACAAGCACCCAGCAATGAAGTGAGTTCCTTAACTGCTGGAAACCTAAGTCCTCCCATAACCCAAGCCCTGACCTCTTTTTCAGCCAGTGATTATGCACCCATACACTGAAAGATGTGACAAGGCTTAGACCCCATGAACCATTTCCTAATTTCAGAGCCCTGCAGCATCTAGCCATGATCAGGGTATGAAATCAAAGCTATAATTACAATACATAGGCAGCACCTACAGTAAAATGCAACTTAAGGCAATGACTCCCCATGATAACCTCTAATCTACCTGTGTTAGCTAAGGAGAATCTAATAGAAAATGTGTCCTTCACATCTTCTTCTCTCAAATCTTAACCCTAACCAGTCATAACCCAGACTTGAATTACACCCAGGTAGCTGATAGCTACAACAAAACTGGATATATGATATAAATCTTTGATAACAACACCTTTCTTCCTATCCCTGCACACTGAGGTGAATCCTGCATTAACCTCAGATATTCAAGCTTCTTTTCACAAGATCTGCCCCCAGTACACTACCTCCACACACATAGCACAGCTGGCTCTTAACTTACAATTTTCAAGCCTTTTTAACTGGAGTTCACCATTTTTATCTCCTGTGATATAACCTGAAAATTGAAAAAGTTGAGCTAATTGTGCTTGTTTGTTCCAAAAAAGATGCTGAAGAATATCTTTGTTAAAAAAAAAAATGCTAATCCCTCAAAAACTTCTGTGACTGAGGATAAAGTACTCAAAATCAGAAATTCTTTCGGAGAGCTACATAAAGATATACATTACTTCAGCTGCAGCTAATGGATGAAATGCACTCCTGACTCAGTTGTCAGTACATTCACTGGAAATAAAGCCCAAGAAGAGTCTGGAATTTCCAGCTAGGTCTTGCCTGAATCTCAACACTGAAAGGACCAGCAGATAAGCTTACTAAACACTTTCTTTTTATAAAGATTTTCTCTGTTCCCAGAGGAAAAAAAATTCAGCCAGCAACTGTAATCTATTCTGCAGAGTGGAATCAATAATTGGCAGGAAGCAAAATAATAAATAACACCGTCCTACTGGATGGAAAGAAATGGAAATAAGATTTCTGGTGCAAATGAAGAATGACAGAAGCAAGGGAGGAAAAAAACAACCATGCCATGTAACTCCATTTGCAAGAAATGGGGTTTGCCTGCAATCTTACTGTTAGAGAATGAAAACATGAACAAAATACCTTTGCAACATGTTCTGAACAGAATGTATTTTCTTTAGTATAGAAACACAGCTATTCAGTAAAGTAGTTTTTATTCCAGTTTTAGAACTTGGACAGGCTGCAATGTTATTCATTTCACTGCTACAAAATGTCTTATTATCAGTCAAATGGTAAAATTCAGAGCTGTATAACTAGTATTGGAGCCCTGCTGAAAAAAGTTATCTGACCTTAGAAAGTGCACTAGTCTGTAAGTTTGACCCAAGATGGACATTTATTCTCCCATAGAAGCTCAATTGCTTCAGCAGTGCAAGGTGAAAGGTGCAGCATTCAATCTGGATGGGGCAGGGCTGGGGTGGGGAGAGATCCATGCTCCAAGCTTTTCACTTCACATTTCTTTACCTTTTTCTATTTGTAGTATTGGATGGCATATATAATAACATGATAGCATTTATTACAATAAATTAATACTGATAGTATTATAATAATGCCAATTATACTTATTTCCCTTGCAAACTGCATGGAGATTTATATGTCTTAAGCATGGAGAAAATTAGAGGATGCTACTGAGTGGAATAAAAGATTCTAATTTTCAATTCAGTAGTCTTACAGTCTTCGCAATTAGGATTCATTATTTCTTACATCTTAGCATGCTAATGTTACACATTGTTACACTCCATACTTTGAGGGTCTCCAACTTACTGAGGCAGCACAGTTTAATAGATTTGTCTCTTATCTCTTTTTTTTTTGTTGTTTTTTAAAGGAGGCTGCCATCAGAAGTAATGATTGTCAAGTGCAAATACAGTTATGCATGTCTTATTAGATTGTACTAGTACAGACTTACAACATGCCTGCCCAAGACTCATGCTGGACCAGAGCAAAATGGTCAGACCTTGAGAGGGTCAGGCTCCAAAACTAGAAAAAAATATAGAAGATAAGACTTAAAGCAGCAGAAGCTATGAGTGAGTGACATCTGAACACTGGCCTTATGCCATTATAGCTCATTATTGTAGTATTCATAAGATATTTAATATTTTTCCAGAAATAAAAGCCTGATACACTATACCAGGACTCATATGCAACAGTTACAGCAAGTTTTTTAGTAGAAAAGGTATGGTCACTCAAACAAAATTATGAATATTGAAAAGGTCAGAATAATCTTTCACATTATTACAATTGCTACTCTTCTTATTTGGGAGGATGACTTATTATTTTTTCCCCCCCCAATACACAAGATGAGCCAACATTAATCCACTCTTCTGATAAAGTTTACGAAGAGAATGAAAATTTTCACAAAATGAATACATTGACATTCCAAGTTTCACACTTCCAATTTAATGACTCTTCTTTCTAGATGTTAGAAGATCTTTCTTGGCTCTCAGCATATAAAATGATCTCTTGGCTTATTAGAAATATAGCTGCAGACCTTCCCAGTCAGGGACTAGAGATCTGGGAGTTTGTGCTTATTAAAAATAATAGTACTCCCTACTAATTTTTAAACATCTCTTGAACCCCTCTTGCTAGGAATAGTGAATGACAGGAGAAGCCTATGTCAATAAATCTTGAAAAACGTTTCAAGTTAAAAAACATTAACAGACATTGTTCTTCTTACATACGACAAAGTTAAATACCAAACTTGAGAAACTTAGTGCAAAGTCATCACCACTGGAGATCAATGCATGGTTGTTTCTTTTTTTTCCTAAGCGGTATTTTTTGTTATGTGTTTGCTACAGAAGAGCTAGATACTCATATTCATTGGTTTGGTTTCTCTAGCATCTAATGGAAGATGATAGATTTGCATTCCTAGTAATGTAACTACATCTTCCAATCATTTTATTAAAGGTTTGAGGGACTGAATAGATTTCTGTATGTGTGAAACAGTCCATTGAAACTGGTAACCATTATAGAATTAGGGATGGAAGGGGGAGGAAATGGTAGGGAGAGGTCTTCACTACAAATAAGACTAACATGTATTTCATATAAACTTATCCTGCAAATTAATTTTTTTTCTGCAATAATTAAAAAACATAAAGAGCTTGCACCCATGAAGCTTCTTCCAGCTTGTGGCTGGCAACCCTAGCAAAAGTGGATTTTGAAACAAAAGGTTGTGACAGAATGGATCCTTTGAAACATAGTCCTGAGACACCCATCAAAGTATGGGAGACTCTGGGAGATATCCTCTCACAATTTCTGCTATAGTTTCCTGTCTATCCCTCCCTAGAGAAAAATCTCAATGTCTCTTGCAGCAGGAAACTGCTCACAAGGGTGATATCTAAGCAGGAAACAATAGACCTCCAGCTGATGTTGGCATATGTGTTTTGTCTCTGGATGACCTTCTGGCAAGAAAAAGCACACCCTACCTCAGATCTTCTGGACTCGTCACCACAATTTAGTCCACTTAGCTGTTCTGAAGGACAAAGGCTTATTTTGCTTGAATTCTCTCAGTTTGATCTCAGGCACAACTGCAAGAAGCAGAGACGACTATTCCCTGCAAGAATGTACTGGAGTAGTACTCAGGACAATATCATGGTAGTGACAGGATTGGAAAGATATGGTATGAATTATGGTACGAGTAGAATGTGTCCAGCTGTAGCAATATCACCGGCCACACTGATCACCATTAACACAGAGTATTGAGCTGTTTTCCTTATGAAATATTTGCATTTTGATTTCCAGCCAGGAACTGGAGCTCTTGGAGATGATAAAAGATCTCAAATCTAATTTCATTGAATGAAGTATATTCATTTTGAATCTAGGGACTGAACTGAAAGCTATGACAATTTATTACTTGCTCAAAATTAATTAATTCAGAAAATTGCATGTTATTGACATAATTAAAATGCAAAGTTGGTTCCCCTATTTAATTTTTTGTTTTGCTAGAAAGAAAAAAAGCTTGGAAAGAAAGAAGCTCTTTGAGTGAGCAGTTAAACTAATTAAAAGTAATAAATTCCTCTATCTTGAGATGAAGGCATAGATCACTTGTTAAGGATGCTACACAGTGTCATTTACTGACATTAGAGGAGAATTGGAAGCATCAACTGATAACTGAAAGCTAGCAAAAACCATCAGACATCATACAGATTGATTTCTCAGCAACCTGCTTTAATTTAAACACTCTGTTCAATACTATAGCAAAAACACTGTCTCATAGCTCTGAGAATGGAGATGGAGTTCAAAAAGTTCCTGCTAGTGTTTGGAAAAAAATGGTGTATGGGCAACATACAGGTGGGTACAGTGTTAATTTAGGCCATAAACATGTTGACTTTAAATCACTTTGTAATAAAAAAAAAAAAAAGTTATACCAACAGCTCATAGACAAAGACATATTTGGAAGGCTGACAGTTTCTTCTTAGTGGTCTATTTAACCACAATGAGCAAGGTGGTTTCATTCAGAGGTACCAGTCTTTTCAGCCTTAGGACATCTGTGTAGTTAATTAAATTAATTTAGAAAAATCCCCTAAGAAGATATTTTATGAAAATCACTACTAAAAACCCCTTACTAATGGGCCACTATCTCTAGACTACAAACTGCTGGACATCATGCTAAGAACTGCAAGATTTATGTACAATATGCATGGAAGTTTAAAATTCAAGCTACAGAAATATCTCTGAAACAATTTCTTAGATCTGTTAAGAAATGAGATAAATAGAAACATTGTAAAAAGGAGGGACAATGAGAAAATTCAGACCAAAACCAGCTGAAGGATTATGGCACAAATTCTGTGAAACTGTGTCATAGACAACAGGATTTGCATCTTGCTGTATCAGTGGATGAGTAAAAATCCAGGATGGGCAGCTTTTCACTGCACAGTATTTTGAGAACAAAGGCATTCTATCCTTCTCAGTTTCCCACTTCTCATATTATTTTCTATATTAAAACACTATATTATAAAAAAATGTAGGTAACTTCTATATTTTGCCATTATTTTCTTTATTTTAAAACAGCTGAGTAAACGCGTTTTGAAAACAACAGGTTGCAATCTTGCAATTGAAATGGAAGATTGCATAGGCCATCCCAGATCTGCCATACTCAAATGGTCCCTCTCTGCTGGTGACTGAGGCCTTTCCAGCTGGCTTCTGCATGGAAAGAAAATTAGCAATGGGTGATATAACACAGCTGACAGTTGCTATGTAATACAGGAAATAATAAAAAATCCTAACCACTAGCAAACCCCTCTTTGCAGGTGACTCAGCCTTACATGATGCTCACATCATGTGTGCAAGAAAAGACCCTAGCTCCAGAAAGGCAACGTCAATGGAAAATAAGAAAGAAAGCACATACTACCACGCACAGCTAGAGTCACATGTATAATACCAACCAGATGCTCAGTGAGATTAAATCTTGTCACTCCTAAGAAACAGAAAATGGAAGATTGTGGTAGGTTGATCTTGGCTGGCTGCCAGACACCCACCCAGCTGCTCTCTCACTGCCCCTCCTCGACAGGACAGGAGAGAAAATTTCATGAAAAAGCTCATGAGTCAAGATAAGGACAGGGAAATCACTTACTAATTACCAGGCAAAACCTACTCTACGTGGGGAAAATCAATTTAATTTATTGCCAGGTATTAACAGAGTAGCATAGTAAGAAATAAAAGCAAAACTAAAAACACTTTCCCCCCACCCCTCCCTTCTTCCCAGGCTCAACTTCACTCCTGACCCTTCCACCTCCTCCCCTAAGGAGCGCAGGAAATGGGAATGAAGGTTGTGGTCAGTCCATAACACTTCATCTCTGTCACTCCTTCCTCCACACACTCTTCCCCTGTGCCAGCATGAGGTCCTTCTCGTGGGATACAGTCCTTCAGGAGCAGACTGCTCCAATGTGGGTCCCCCAGAGGCTAAAGGTCCTGCCAGAAAACCTGCTCCTGTGTGGGCTCCTCTCCATGGGCCACAGCTCCTGCCAGGAGCCTGCTACTGTGTGGGTTCTCTACAGGCTGCAGCTTCCTTCAGACCACATCAACCTGTTCCGGCGTGGGGTCCTCCATGGGCTGCAGGTGGATATCTGCTCCACTGTGGACCTCCATCAGCTGCGTAGGGACAACCTGCTTCACCATGGTCTTCACCACGGGCTGCAAGAGAATCTCTGCTCCAGCACCTGAAACACCTCCTCCCCCTCCTTCTTCACTAACTTGGTGTCTGCAGGGATGTTTCTCTCACATTTTCTCCTTCCTCTCTCATAGCTGCTGCAAGGCATTTTTTACCCTTTCTTAAATGTGTTACCACATAGGTGTCACCAGCCTCACAGATGGGCTCAGCTTTGGCCAGTGGCAGGCTGTTGGAGCTGACTGGAACCAGATGTGTTCATCATGGTTAGCCCCGATCCCCTCTCACAGGGGTCATCCCTGCAGCTCCCGGGCTGCCAAAACCTTGCCACAGAACCCCAACAGAAAGATGCACCAGAGTTGTTATATGTACCATTCTCCCTGGACTGCCAGGTGACAGTCTGTGTTACCGATGCCTATGATTTTATTCTTAGTCTCAAGCTACTTCACATTTTTTTAATTGAAACCTGGCCATGTCGTTTGCATAAAAAAATCCAGACATCATTTTAGTTTAAAATGCACTTATATCCCTCAGGGCAGCAGATGAAAGTTAGAAAATGTGAGTCTTAACAGATCAAACACCAGAAGTAAATTAAAATGAAATAAGTTGCTACTTTTAGAGCAGATTGTCATAAAGCAAATCTCATGATTAATGGATGTTTTTCATTAACCCTAAAGCACCCCAATAGTCTAGATAAAGCACAGCAGCCTGGGATCTGTGGTATTATGTTGATGACATACTTCAGCAGTTTCACACTCATTAGATATTTCTGGACAACACTGCAATTAGTTTTTTAGGAGCAGCGAAGGACTGATGTAAAAGCACCTATGGCAAATCCACAAAATCCAGAAAACATTCTCCCAAGACTTATTACATTGTTTTTGAACCTGAACTTATAATCAACAAGCAATCAGGAATATAGGATTTTATTGTTTTGTGTTAACTCTGCTTTTACAAAATGTATTTTAATCTTTAGATTAGACATTGCAGGGTATAAAACAAAGACATAAAGCAAAGCATGGTGAGATGCTTTAAGTACAGTTTGAGTCTGCCCTGATTATTACCCAGCTCCATTTTCAGTGCAATGCCATGCTAAAAATGCACATGCATGCCCCTGATTGAGCAAGAGAATGAATTAAGAGCAAACATTACAGGGCCTGAAAATAAGAATTTAAAACTTCTTAATACTGAGCTCTCAGCTACAAATTAGAACATACAATCCCAGAGGTTTTCTCATGTTTTGGGGTTTGTGCTGAAAATACTGAAAGGCCACCAAATAGACCTTGATTTACTCTATTCAACATGTGTTCTTCCTGATCTTTGTGGGCTTTGACAGAAAGAGCTGAAACAATTTCTGCTTTGAGAGGTCAAAATGATGAGCAACAATCTCACAATCTCAAAGATGCCTGAGCTCTGACCTTGAAGACATAAGCAGAGTGAAATTGTTCTCCACCTAATAGTAAGAGGGAATCTTGAGTTGGTGTTTGCCCAGCATGCTAAATTAGCTCACCTATTAAAGACCTAGTTTGCCAAAGTAAGAGTAGAACTGTTTAGCCAGTCAATGAGCTCTCGGACTCTTCTCTTAAATTAGAAAGGGAAAGTCACATCTCCTAGGACCTCACAGAGGCTTGTTCTTTGATATTAGTCCCCAAAACATGAGAGTTTCCAATCTGCCAAGCTCTTAGTAGCCTATACCACCAGCCAAACACAACAGTGGCATGCCAGTCATTTAGGGTAGAGGTGAATGATGATACATGGTGTGGAGTATGAACGAACTGTGCATTTCCAGTCAATAGCTGGCCACCCACTATACATCTACCACAGTTATTGGGTGTAACAATTGCTGAACGCATTGCTCTAAGGGTTCAGGCCCTCCATAGTAACTCAGTGGTTGTCTTAGGAAGCATCTAATGAAAATGATTATTGACTTTTGTACAGAGATCTCAAACATTGACCAATCCTCAGAAAGAGTGAAATATAAGCCAGCCTTTGCTGTGCTGTATGCTTTTGTCTTTCTGTAAAAAATTAAGTATTAGGCTTGATACAATGAGTTGTCTCTGGAGGCAATGAAAGGATACAACTAAAAATACACTTTTTTATATATATATATATATATAGAACACAATGTTAGTTCTAATAGCTTCAAACTATATCAGTTTAATCCAAGAATATCAGACATTTGGGTTTGTTGTAACTCAGTACATTCATTGTAAGGGAAATGAAGAAGATAAACCATATTTTCTCTGAAGTGCCTGTTTACATCAGCCTGAAAAATTTTTTGAAATTTTTCTGAAAAAAAATTTTCTGAAAAAACATGGATCACAAACTGTTCAGCACTATCCTTAGCACTTAGAATTCAGAGCATAGCCTTCCAAAGTAATTTTCATTTTGGAGGAACTGACAGGGTTAATTTTTATTTAACATAGGTAATGGACAAGATGGGATGGGAGTTTTGGTTTGGTGGTTTGGGTTTTTTTATTTGTAAACAAATCACATTTCACAGGATCAGATTTCCAGGAAATTTCTTCTGAAGAAATATTTCAACATTTCACTGTACAATATCAATTAAGAATGATAAACCTTAGCATGTTCTCAAAAATATCAAATGAGATGTCAATAAAAATCTTTGCAGACTATGTTCGACATAATGTTGTGGATTTATTTAATATTTGTGATGTAATCATATTAAAAATTACACATATCAACAAAAAGGAACAAAACCAGCATCTGTGTTCTTAGAAAGTTATTTCAAAACAACTTTGTTTCTCCTTTTTGATTCAATTGCAGTGCAGAACTGGCCTAGGAATTTGGGGATAATACTAGATTACTCGTTTTTAAGAAGGTTTCTTGTTATTGACTTCTAATTTCTGACTATGCAGACTGAATTCAAAAGCTATTTTCTTTTTTTTTCCCTGTGGCTATGAAATTTTTCTCAGAGGCAGAAAGGAAGGTAAGTATTATAGAATCACATGATCCCTGAAGTTAGAAGTTTGGAGAAATGCAAATATATGAAGCATTGTCACAATAACATCACAAGAAAAAGTAGCTGAAACCTCTGTACACAGAGCTTAGATTAATGTATGAAGGGAAGTGTCATCATGGCCTTTCCCCAAAACACTCTGTTGCAGAAATAGAAGCAGAAGTGAGCTGCTTGTACCGGATTTTATACAACCATGCATTTTAAAACTCAATCAGGGATAACAATGTACTTTAGCTTTGGATGATGACAAACCCACAAAAGCTGGATGGTTTCATGTGCATTCATACACAAACCACCCAAGATTTATGGCCATTTGGGGGATGGGAGAAGCTGTGATATACTCACTTTCTGTGAACCTGAAATGCTTAAATACGGAAATAGAGAGCCAACTTTTATATAAACACTTGTGATACTGCCCAAATAGTGTCCCTGCCATTTAATTATACAAAGAATGCTAGGTATATGTTCTCCCTATACACTCCAATTTATAAATGTCAAAACAATCTAGTAAAGAGCACAGATGAATGATGTAATTAAATTTACAGTAAAAAACAACACTAGTTGCATTAAAAGGCAACAAAAGTTATTTACCTTGAACACTGATACTGTTGATCTATAAATACCTTTTACAACCTGGAAATATAACCCCTTAAATTTCATTATTCATACATTCTTACAGATTCCCTTAGCTTTGCCAAGAAATATATTGTTTCTGTTTCCCTGTTCTCACTCCCTTTATCATAAAAGGTTGGAAAAGACCTTTAAGTTCATTAAGTCCAACCATTAACCTAACACTGACAAGTTCACCACTAAACCATGTCCCTAAGCACCACATCTACACGTCTTTTAAATACCTCTAGGGATGGTGACTGAACCACTTCCCTGGGCAGCCTGTTCCAATGCTTGACAATCCTTGGTTGGGGAAGAGTGGCTAGAAAGCTGCCTGGCGGAAAAGGACCTGGGGGTGTTGGTCGACAGCCGGCTGAATATGAGCCAGTGGTGTGCCCAGGTGGTCAAGAAGGCCAATAGCATCCTGGCTTGTACCAGAAATAGTGAAGCCAGCAGGAAGGGAAGTGATTGTGCCCCTGTACTCGGCACTGGTGAGGCCGCACCTTGAATACTGTGTTCAGCTTTGGGCCCCTCACTACAAGAAGGATGTTGAGCTGTTGGAGCATGTCCAGAGAAAGGCAACAAGGCTGGTGAGGGGTCTGGAGAACAAGTCTTATGAGGAGCAGCTGAGGGAACTGGGGTTGTTTAGCCTGGAGAAAAGGAGGCTGAGGGGAGACCTCATTGCTCTCTACAACTACCTGAAAGGAGGTTGTAGCGAGGTGGGTGTTGGTCTCTTCTCCCAAGTAGCAAGGGATAGGATGAGAGGATAGGTAGACTGGATATTAGGAAAAATTTCTTCCCCAAAAGCAAACAAAGTTTGGCAGCAAGGAGCAGCTTACAAAACTGGGACTGCTTTCACTTGTTGCTATCTTTCCTTTTTATTTCATGGAAGTGGTTTGATATCTCAGGCAGGCTAAGATCTCATAATGCAGAAGTGCTTGATCATTAAGTGTGAAACTTTAGTTTAAATAGTCCTCACTAACTCAGAACAGGCAGGACCTCAGTGCAAGTTAGGTCACACAGGATATAGGCATGCAAAGTTTAAAAGTTAAGAAAATTAAGTCCGTTAATTAGTAGTAAGAACAATCAAAAAACAAGCAAAAGATTCTCTCTCCTTCAGCTAAGTACCCCACAGTTAAAATGACAGCAAGGAAATGGGTCCTTTATCTCACCACGGAGGCCCTTACCCCAAATAAATGTGATGTACAAAATAAATAGGAGAAAAAAGGAAAGTTAATGTCAAATACTTATATGAGATTATTAATGAACATGATCATATAGAAACATCTAATGACTATCCAGAACAGGACTCTATTGAGAAAAGCATTATGCAAAATGGGTGATAGATAATTCCTTCTAAGGTGTCTGTAGTCTTACTGCCATACCAGCCAACAGGGCTGTAACAGTTGCAATTCAGTCTAGCATCCTGGAATCAGAATTTTTGCTGGAATCAGGACAGGTTTCCAAGCTTTTCCATTTTAAAAATTGAGGAGTTCAAGAATTATTTATTTAAAGAATACTTAATTATTTAAAACATAATTCTGACAGGAAAAGCTTTTGTAAATTTCTCACCTTGAGGCTGCTGTTGCCTGAGGCCTCTTTGGTAAGAAAAACTCCCAGTCTAGGTTGTATTTCTTACGATACACTAACACCATAAGACGTTCATGACATATACAAAAATTCAAATGAGAAGGACTACAGTAAATCAGAAGGGATTGTCAGGGCCCAGAGGGCATTCACAGGCCATAGTGGCCCTGACCAACCCCCCCAGGTCTCCACCTCTGCCTCTGACCCAGGACCCTATGTCAGTGCCCTGATGGGCGCCGCTGAGCCAGGCCTGAGCTGTGGGACAATGTCCCAGCCTGGCCTCAGCCCATCTCTGTCCCCTCTGCCCTGCCTGGTGACCAGAGCTGGGGCTGACCAGATCACCCTGCTAGCCCAGGGGGCAGTGTAATTGCACATGGCTCCCAGTCCCGTCCCTTTGGGAGCCACCAGCCTTCACCATACCCCAACAGAGACGCAGGTTGAGTGGTGAGCTCAGTACATGTGGGAGATTGGAGCCCAAACTACTGACTCCAAACTACATCTTCATCAAGCTTCATCACTCAGATTAATGTCCAACTGAGAAGAAACAGTCTTTCAAAACAAACAAACAAACAAACAAAAAATCAATTTTAAATGAAACAAAAAGTTTAAATTTTAATTTTACTACTCCAGTGTCTGGTTTTCTTATTATCACATCATCAAAACTTATTATGACAGGAAATCACTAATTATCTGAAGAGTTAATAACAAAGACATTGCTGTTCAGTTGGAATTCTGAAAGCAACAAGACTTTTCCCCATATCTTTTCCTCAAATCAACCTAAATACTAAAAACTCCCTGCCTATTACATGGCCTTTGTTTCCATATATTCTTTTATTTTGCTCTCATTAAAATACAGTAGTGTCCTGGAAGCAAGGTGAAAGCCTTGGAAGGACAACCCAAAGGTGTGAAAGGAGGTCAGGGTGGAATAGCTGACTCCATATCTATCTCCATACGATTTCTGCTATAATTCTATTTCCCACTAGCATATCACCCACACACACCACCACACAAATGACACAATTTTTTATGATCGACACCAGTTGACTATGGCATTTGTTAAAGTTATGACAAACCTTGCACCTCTCCTTTTCTGGTGACTGAATTTCATTATATTGTGAAGAAATTATAAAGCACTCATGGCTTGAATAAATGTGAGAGGTTCAAGGTAAGGTTGATTAGAAGTAGGCATTGGGACCAAAGTGAAATGGTAAGAAGAGTCAAAGATTGCTATGGGACTTTGTTAGTTTTCCTCAAATTTAGCTGGGAATAGCCAAGAGGCTACCAGGCTGGCAAAGGGCAAGATGGTTAATATTAGAGATTTAAGAAAAATAAAAAAAAAAAATTGGAAAACACATCTAAAGAAAATGTTTCTGAAAGGTCTAGTAATTAAGTTGGTCACTTTATATTGTGGGCCTAATTCTACACACACAGGAGAAGCACCTCTGCCCTTTGCACAACAACCAGGTTTTCACTCTGTAAACACCCTTGTTTCTTGTGGAGATAATCTCATTCTGTGGAAGCTTGGAATATGTTAAAAAAAAGAAGATATTCTGAAACTGGATGAACTTTGTTTTTCAGCAGTGTGAATGGGAACGTATTATTACAACAGTACTTCCAGTTGATGACTCCGATTTTGTGTTTTATAGGTTTAACCCAATTATCTTTGGATTCACACTCAGAAAAGGAGGAAATTCAGACTAAAATAATTCTTAGCTCCTCAAGATTCACAAAGTTACATTTTATCCCATGCTGGTTGTAATGCACTTTTATTCTTAAGTAAGGGAGTTTGACCAGAGGTTGATTTATCTGTAAACTCCAGAAGATATTTGCTGGGAGGTGAATTAATTTTGATTATCATCATGTCACCTCTTACCTCAGGATCAGTAAATCTGGGTGTGAATGAAGAGTGCTTCTCTTTGTTCCTCTCCTGATTCAGAATGCCGGTAGCTTATGAAGAGTTTGTGCACTAAGGAGCTGAGTGAGATAGTCAGAGTTCTGGCACATTTTTCTTAAAGAACAGTTTGGGTTGTATTGAAATTTGCTCGCCTTCCCTCAAGCCTATTTAATGTGCTTTATTTTCATAAAAGAGAGGAAAAATGCATTAAATTGAAAAAAATAATCCATGAAAAAGAGGATTTAGAAAATCATTACAATTCATAACAGAATAGTGTGTTATTACCATTGTAGAAGTAATAAATATAGACTAACTGAATAGTAAATTTGTAGAATTGCTGCTGCTCATGCATTCCCACTTTACGAGTACTCCTCTCTAGGATCCCAGAGAGTGAATTTCTGCTATGGAAGCAAGAGGCATAAGTAGGGTTTAAATCGAACAGGTAGGACCTTCCTACTTTTTTGTAGTAAATACTGAAAAGAATATATAATACTATTTTTTGAAGGTTTTTCCTGTGTCCTAGGCTTGAATCAAGGTGGTTGGCACTGGAAGGCAAGGCCATTCTGGCCTACCAACCCAACCCCATCATTGAATGTTGTACACTCAACCTTCTAAATGGCCTAAATGTTTAAACATTAAAAAAGTGAACAAGCAAACAAAACAAAACAAAAGTAAACTAAACTAAAGTAAAAAAACAAAGAGGGGAATGAAAAAGACATAAAAAATTTAAAAGCATTGATTGTCTTAAACTAGAGGGAGGGCAATCCAGAGGTCTATATAACTGATCTCACTCCCATAGGATAAAAACACATTTAATCTGTATTTGCATTAGGACTAGTCAACAGTTTTTTAAATAGAGCTCCTGCAGATGCTTGAAGATATCAAGACATTAATCCATATTTTCTTTTTTCTGATCTGAAGATCTTTTCTTTTTGAGAAACAACCGGAAAAACAGCAACAGACATTTGGACATTTTTCTGCCACTCAGAACAGAGGCACCTTTAATTTGTGATCTTTGAGGTTCTTCACAGATGGGCTCTGAGACAGGTACCCAGTGCACAGGGGTGATGAGCACAGGAATGATGAAGATTCAAGGGGCAATTATGCAATACATTACCAGAAACACCCAAGCTGTGGGTTTAACTTTGTCCTCTAATTAAAATGAGGAATGAAGTTTTCTGAGCTCTCAAACAAGCATGCAAAACATTAGCATTAACTAACAAGTGAAAATGTGACTTACCCAGTCAAGAGGGTATCACAGGTCAGACCAGCATGGATTGCATCTGCCACAGACCGCCTGACATAGAAGAGGAGACAAATGAAACCCTGTGATTGCATCTGGAGTGCCATGTCCAGTTCTGGGTTCCTCAGTTCACGAGAGACTTGGTCAAATCAAATCAAGTGCAGTGGTGGTCCACAAGAATTTTTAGTGGGCTGGAAACCGTGGTGTGCAAGGAGAGGCTGAGAGTTGGATTTGTTCAGTCTGGAGAAAGGGAGACCTTATTGCCATCCACAGCTACCTAATGGGAGGGTGTAGAGAAGATAGAGGCAGACTTTTCAGCGATGCAAGGCAATAGAAAAAGAAGCAATGGGCACAAGCTGGAACATGGGAAAGTCTGATTAGATAGAGGAAAAAAAATTCACCGTGTGGGTGGTCAAACTCCAGTTGCCCAGAGACTCTCTGGAATCTCTGCCTTTGGAGGTATCCAAAACTCAACTGGACAGGGCCAGATGACCCCAACCCCTGGAGGGTCCCTTTGAACTTATATTTTTTCTGTGATCTTATGATCCTTATGAACTCATTGAAACAAGTCCTGTAGAGGCGCTGCAGACATTTCCTTTTAAAAAAGCTAAAAACATGAAGAGAGAAAATCTAATATATTTTCTATTTAAAGATTCCAGCTCTGTGTCTCAGGTGTTGAGGGTATCAACAGTATGGATGGAGGAATCAGATCTTTTCTCTGCCTCTGAAATGACTGCCTTGGGAGGGAATATAGAACATGATAAAGAGAATGGAAAAGACAGACTAATCTCAAAAATAAAATACAAACAAAATGAACACAAAAATATTTAATCTGGCAATATGAGTTCAAATTTTATTAGCATGCCCTAGCTTGGCATTTGACACTCACTTTCTATGATGACTGAAGTTATTCCTTTGAGATAATTTTATCTCTAATTTAACTCAGATGCTCTTATAGTTCTGTACAGCACCTGCTTTATATCTCAGCTTCTCACTCTAAGGGAAAAGAGAGAGAATGATTTTTAAAAGCCAAATTTTAAATGCCAGAAAAAATTAACATACAAATGGGAGCAGATGTTGCTTTCATAAAGGTTCACAGCACACACAGAAAAAAGTCAATATTACACACTGCAGAGAGTTTAACCTCTCTTCTTCCTTTCATTCCATTTTGGAAATAATTTGAAGTACACCATTGGTTTTGGGATAGATGGCCATCAGTTTTGTAGTCTAAGGCTGTCTTTCTTTTTCTTTCTCTCATTATATTTACTCCCAAAGAACCAACCCCATTTTCTCCTGGGCGTGTCCTAATCAAGAATCACTAAATGGCCTATTCCTATGTACTGCAACTAATTTCCAACTTAATTCTGAATGCCAATATTTGAGTTATGGGCTGTTAGGTGCGGGTGGCTTTGTCTGCACTCTGGTAGTCTGACCCAGATCTAATTCATATACAATACTCTAGTGAAGTCTTGAGGAACCTCTATATATTTTCTGCTTTTTCAATGGTGAAAGGAATCTTCAGTTAAGCCTTGTCATACAAATACAGCATCTGACTAAAAAGCCTACTGCAGGTTGTATTTACAATTGATTATATGATTAGGATAAAGTACTTAAAGATACTGCCTGAATAATTATTTGAAACTTGGACCAGGATCCCTCTTGAATTTGGAGAGGGTCGGTGAGCTTCCTTTGTTTATGATGATATTCCACATATTCAATGTCCTGGCTTGGGTCAGAACCAGAACTGGGAATATAGGTAGGAAGAAGAGATGTAGGTGTACTGCACTTGGTGTATTTTGGAAGAATGGTATCCGGCCCATCAGAAATGTAAAGAAGTTGAAAGAAAATGAAGAGGGAATTTCACTGTGTGCCAGAGCAGCACAGAGCACTCAATTAATATTACACAGGATCTCTCTGAGAGTGGCTAGGACATGATGAAACATGATATCCCATGGTCAGATGGGATAATAAGCCACAAGACTTCTTTTTTTTCCAGTCCTATCTATTAGATAAAAGTCCCCATCATGAAGCTTTGAATCCCAGACGTTTAGCATTCTTATGAATGGATCTCAATGAACAATTATAAATTATCCTTAGATGTGTCTCACCTCTTTCACCTCACTATAGTCAGATAGTCACCTGAATATCTCTACATCTTGTGTGAGGAAATACAGAGCAAAGGCAGAGCTGAGAAACCAACAGGTGCTGTATTGGTTTCTGTCAATAGCAATCTTAACAAGGTGGCTAAGAAATAAAATCACAAATAGGTGATTTGTCAGCAGCAAATGTAGACATTTACCAAATGGTGACAAACCAATCTTTGTGCAGCTTGACCGAGGGGCAACTGAATTCACTACTGTCTTCACCTGATACTTTCATGGTCCTGCAGCCCAAGCCAAACTCCTTGACTGTCCACTGAGCCAGGATTTGACTCAAACATTGGCTTTTGTCTGCAGTGGGCCAAGTCACTCTCTAGACAGGAAAGCTTAGGCACAGGAAAACTGAACTGGGACATGGAAAGAGTAACCTGGTATGGTGGGCAGTGTGGATGCAATTGTTTTAAACCACCTGGCTCTGTGAACTCAAACCTAAACTCAAGGCCCAGAAGCCAAAGTCCTATAGACAAAACTAAAGAGATTCCCGCTGAATTCAACTGGCTTTTAATTAAGCATGTGATATGGAGTGCCTCAAGACTCTACTCCCAAACACTCTCCTGTTGACAAACCGTGTATTTGTGCTGGCTGGCAGCTTCCTAAAGACCTTGTCACCTGCAACATCTTTACATCTTTTCCCTGTCCCACAAGTGCTGCAGAAGTGGGCATGAAATCATTCACAGAGATGGTGAGTGTCTTTCTGGGTAGAAAAAACTTGTTTTCATGGGTCATTAGGTAAGGCAGGCTACCACCCTAACCACTGGAATCCAGATTGCTTGGCCTATACAACAGAATCACAATTGTGATTTATATCCCATGTGTGAACCTGAACAGAGACAACTACATCCGTGTACTATAGCAACATTCTTCTCTCACAATCTTTAAAGAGGTGGTTTCCAACTCCCCAAATAGCAAACTGTGAAGCTTATACTAGAGGTATCAGCTGATTCAGTATGTCTCTGGCCCTCAAATTCTAACCTAAACTGAAATATTCTTCCTTTACCAGTAAACAAATTGGAGAATGCATTACTTCTATTCCCTTAACGATGGATGATTGGATTTTCCAGCTCCTGCTGACATGACATCCCTACAAGCAAGACTTACATCTCTATAGGATTTCCTGTGAAAATAAGCAGATAAATAATTAAACATGTTTGCATAATAGAAGTTAATGAAAACAAATCAGGAAGCATTCCTGAGCATGGAACTGGTGCAGGATTTTGTCTTTTAATCATTATGAGCAGAAAGGAAACAGAGGGGAAAGGCACCAGAGAAAGAGTAGAAAGTTAATTAAAACGCACAACCTTCTGGTGTTTCCAAATTACATATTGACCTGGGGCAAACTTCCAGTTTCATCCACCAGGATGTTCTGTAAACATAGACTTACAAAGGGCTTGTTTCTCTAGTATCATATAGAAAGGCTCGTTTTTGCCAGTTGAGTAATTTAAACAGGTAGAATTGTGCATTATGTTATATACCAAGTTAATATGTAATCTTCTTTCACCATTGTATCTAGAAATTGTTTTATTTTCCTCCATAAAATGAGCCAGTTTTTAAACTTTTCACATAAATGAAGCTGGCTTTGGAACGCACAAAACCACAGTTGCATGTGACAGTCCTGCCAGCAGCTCTAAGGTAGATCATGTTTTCCAATTTAAATATATTAATTTTTTATCTCTACCAATCTAGACAATCCTGCAAAAAAAACAGATTTCTAAACATTCACTATGACATTTCTTAAAGATCACATCACTCAGTCCCTTCTATCATCAATCACGTCAAAAACCAACCATTAGAAATCCTCAAATAGTAATGTATATCTTATTTGGGGAAATGTGTCCCAGGGAGGCTGTGTTCATTAGGGCTCTTGGTGTCATTAACACTCCTCTCATGAGTTCTGGCTGAGCTGTGTTTCTCTACTTACTCCAAGGATTCAGACTGAAACTTCCTTGTTCAGCATCCAATGGGTCTCTTCCGTACTTACAAGCATCCACAGAATTATCCAGGAACAATAAACATAAATTCATAGAAGTTATGTTTTTATTTGTGTGAAAACAGTTCTAAACAAAAGAAAAATATGTCATCATATGTAACTATGACACTGACTCGGTTTACTCACTGGATGAATATAGACAATAACTCAAAAAACATATTAATCTCATCAACTTGCCCTCCTTCCAGAAATAAGCCCAGAACTCTTTCTGATCACTGAAACAAAATATTGAAAACAGATCACATCTCACGGTCACCCCAAATTATACGTTTTTTACTTGCTCCAGTTTTGATGGGGTTCTGGGATAGTATGCGCATATCTGTTTGGCAACATGTTTCTGCTCGTAGACAAAGTGATCTCCCAATTCTTTGCTTTGCCTTTGTTTTATACAATCAAAACCCAGTTCTCAGGGTGCAAATTAAAACAGCAACCCTAACTCAAGTTTTTCCTGAAACAGTCCTAAAGTCTTTATATAAGGCAATTCCAAACACGATGATAGTTTTTTGGAAAGCATTATGAGTCACAGTTGTTTACCTCTTTCTTTTCCTTCCATAAGAAGCATTCAGACAGTATTTTTCACCCATGACACTTCCAGTCAGAACCGCCTTGCCTGTGCTAGGTAACTGAGTGAGATTGAATAGCTTAGAAACAGACCTTTATATTTCTTAAATTATTTGAAGTCCATCTGCTGAAACGCTTGAATGTGTTACAATAAATGTAAATAAATAAATAACATGCTTATTAGCTTCGTGCAAAATCTGAAACCCTAGAATCATGCATGAACATGAAAGGAGATATAAGTGATAATGCTTTCGTCTCACCTCTTTTCCCATGCTTTTTCTCTGCCATGTGCTGGATATGGAGCCTAAGCCCTGAATCACATGTGCATCATATAGGTATTAAGCACAATAAACCTGTAGGGATCTTTTCCTTTGCTATGCCAATTACCTGCCTTGAACAGTGATGAACATTAACAATTCTTAGGGCTCTACACTGAATGAACTGGGGAAATCAAATCTGTATTTTAAGGAATACTTATTAGTCTTGTTTAACAGAGGTTAAGATTATTTTTGTTCTAATTTGGATGAGCTAAAAAGTATAATAGTACCAAAAATATCTACAGATGGAGAATGTCAGTAGTGCTCCAAACAACACTTACTCATTTGGAGATTAAGGAAGTGACTGGATGCTACCCAGGCTAATTAATAGTAATCTACAAAATCATTCAAAGGCTTTGCTCTGTCTCAAAAAATGCCTGCTCTAATTTCTTTCAAACTCAAACTATGCAGCCAACAAAATTTGAAACCCTAGGAAAGATGACATTACTAAAAACAAAACAAAAAACCTAAGCACAGTTTATGTGCTTTACTACGTATACTTTTTAGGTGGAACAGGATGAGTTGTTGATTAACAGTGGAGCTGAGTTTGCAAGACAGACTTCAGCCACCTGCAATATAAATTGTGGTTGACATACTAAAATACAGAAAAGGAAAAAGAACATATCAGGAATGTATTATTTGTTCATATTGCTTTTCAGCTTTCTGAAATAGAAAATTCAAACCTAGCGCCAGTGAAAACACACACAAAATTATGAAAAATCTATGACTATTATATATATGTAATTATATGGTTATAAAATTATAAACATGTGCAGAGAAATATACTCAGAGAGACATATAGGCTTTAACCATATTAGTTTTATCTCTTTGGAAACACACTTAGTTTGAAATTCCTCATTTTACTGATATAAGTAAACCAGCAAATTTACATTATATACTTACTGTATTTTACATTTTATTGGGCCAAATTTGGTATTGCAAGCAGAAGTAGCATGCTGAGCACATTACATTTGTGGTCATAAGAAACCTAAAGTATACTGCCTTGAAGTCAGACAAGAAGTGTAGCAGATGGAAGATAATACATGAAAAGTGGTTGTTTCGTGGAATGGGGTGATCCCAAGAGTGGCACTGGGCAGAAAGACAGCATGTACCTGCTGGACACATGGCTCTTTCTGGGACTACATGCCCTGGGAATCCTGTAACTCAGTATTTTGCCCTGCCTTCTCCTGACTAAGAAAAGAGAGAAAAGAATCTCTGCCATAGATTTGGAAGGAAGGAAGGCCATATTTGGAGGAAATTAAAATTATACTGAAGTTGGCTCCCCTCTAATTGTATTATAATTGCTCTGGGCCAACTTTAAAAAGAGGCTGTCCCAGAGGGAGGAGGCACCAAAGAAAGAGAGTGATAATAGAAGAAAATGTATCTGAGCTGTGTAAATGAATGTCCCTGAAAATTAATAAAGGAAGTAGAGGAGGATGGATGTCAGTGTCTCAAAAACGCTGCAATGTAAAAATATAATAAAAAGGGAATTATTACCTTGGGAGTGACTAAAAACAATATAAGATTCTTTAAATATATAAAGAGAAAGAAATAAAGGGCTGAAAACGAAAATAATTAGCCCACTAAGGGATTAGGGAGAAACTTAATATGAAGTGAACAGGATATAGTGGGAAAATTAAATGAGTTTTGCACTTCTTAGTATTCATGAGGGAAACCTGAGGTAAAATAGTATAAGTAAAAGGAACCACATTTTCCAACTGCTGAGTGGTACAAGTGAAAGGATATCATTTCAGAAGAAGACTTGGGTAAGATAAAAATCACTAAAGCCAGATAAAGCTTCAAGAAAATGGTTTATCCCTTCAATAACTGAAAGGAACATAAGAGGAAATAAGTAAAAGATTGTGGAGATTCTTTTGAGAGAAGGTATGTACAGAACTGTAAAAGAAAAAGGATATTCATATCACTCCTTTAGAAAAGAAATAGTGAAATAGTAAAAGAGTAGCTTAATACAGAGATTCACAAATCCAGCTATCATGATACACAATGGAGAAATGCAAGATGAAAATGTTAAATGTACCTATTTTATCAGTATATGATTGTCTTTCAGGAATGAATTCTTTAAAGTTCTGTTTTCCAAATATACTACCCACAACAGTATAATTATTTTAAAATTACATATATTTAGTTATTAGGGAAAAAAAAGCAGTAGAATAAAATTAGAAAGAAGAAAATTAAAGACAAGAAATACTTCTATTTTTGGTAATTACAAATCTGAACATCAGAAGTAAAACCAGTCCATTCAGACTTTTGCAGTCTTTTTGGTCCTAATTACATGCATTATTATACAGCACACAAAAGAAATAATCTCCAGATATTCTCTTTTGTATTGTCAATTTGGCACTCTAAAGCAATTACTGTGCACTCAAAGTATATTATTGATAAACAATAATGTTAAAAGAATAATAATACATCATTCCTATACAAAATCCTTTATAAACAGAACCTCATGGCATGAAGTGATAAAATGGGTATTTTGCCAAAAGAAAAATAAGATAAATGAAGTTACTTGTCTACAATGACCCCACAGATTGTACTGGTTCCAGTCTAGAACCTCAACTACAGGGGTATTTCATCTTCAGGAAAAGATCTATAATCAACCTCTGATGATTCATCCAATGATAATGCTAGGATTTATTCACTGTTTCAATGCCACTGTGGTCAAAGACTTGCCTTTCCCATTAATTATTACATTCATAAAGTTATTAAGATGCAGACACTTATTCAAGTGGCCATGATTAAATAATTTACCACATAAGTACTGCAATTGCTGTCCTAAAACCAATTGTATAAGTCATTGTCTGTAAATATCAGGTGGTGACTGTGTAAATCCAGACCATACTAGTGCTTTAAGACCATATTCATTATATGAAAACCATAAATGCTTTTAAAAATCATAAGTTCTTATTCCATTTAGCTCAGTATAGAGTGCAATGCCTAACTACTTTGGGATT
Organism: Pygoscelis adeliae; assembly: GCF_000699105.1. Classification (NCBI taxonomy): domain Eukaryota; kingdom Metazoa; phylum Chordata; class Aves; order Sphenisciformes; family Spheniscidae; genus Pygoscelis; species Pygoscelis adeliae. The sequence continues at coordinate 1,435,920 of NW_008825316.1, read as the reverse complement.
GAAGTTGGGACTAACCACTCCGCAAAACTGGTTTTACGTTCTGGGAGATATAAATACAGACTACTGGGGGGCAAGAGTGAAATTAATTAATAATAAGCCATAAATTATATAATTATCATTACTTATAAACAACTTGAGCAGACATGTAGTATAAAAGGATATTTTCCTACGGTAAAAAATTTCTATGAAAAAAATTTGTATTAAAAAATATTTTTTTCTGTAGTTGCATTATTGGAGTAGGACAAAGGCTATAAATATGTACATTCTGCCAATTATATGAGAAAAAAGTCCAGCAACAAGATCCAGAAAATATTCAGGTTTCAGCATCTAAAATTAGATCCTACTCTTCTTATTTCACAAAAATTAAACATCAACTGTGAAGTGGAAATTATTTAAAAAAACAAAATCCTTTTCCACCAGGTTGGTAGATACCTGTCTCTATTAAACTTGAGAAATTACATCAGAATACAACCTGCTTCTTCAAAAAGAAGTAACGTTACTAATAGTTCATATAATAGGTCTTATTTAGTAGCAAGAAATGTATCTTCAGAAAATCCATTCTGCAAATGTAGCTTTTCCTGATGTTAGTACAATTTTGTTTGAATGTAGGAAAAGAAATAGAGAATTCATCCTTTCATTTATACTTTATTCTTAAATAATATTCTAGCTGCAGGTGTCGTAATGACCAATTTCTTGTCTTTTTTTTTCTTTTAAGAAATTAACCTGTGCAAGACAAAGAGTACTTTGAAAGTCCCTTTCAGAATCCGTTAGACGCCCTATGACATTTTTCTATGATTTCACCTGTAACACAGAGATCAATTGATCGGCAGAGTGATTACTTCACGCATCTGAAAAATTTTCTGCAACACGGATCACAGAAAGACTGCAAAGTGAGTGGCTTGTTCCACAAAACCCCATGTTTTGCAGCCTGCAAGTGGGCATTTGTCTCATCAGCAGCTCAGATCACAGCACTGACCTGCTGCTTTATTTCCCTTGGCTATGCCTTTCATGGAGACTGTCAAGGTAACCAACCTCCTGCATTGCTGGCCACTACCCTCCTAGAACTGGCATCCAAAACCCAGAAAGTTATAGTTATTTTATAAGTACCTATTATTTGTCTTGTTGCTCATGTATTTTGGTAATTCAAGCATGCAGTCCTATGTTTCGGCTAGCATAAATTAACGACCTTTGCTCAAAATATTTTATGAATACTTTCAGTCAACTACTTTTTATTATTTCCATATCTGTAGACATTATGAACTGGTTCTCAGGTAATTAATTTTAATGGCACCATGCATAAATGGGAAGTCTACCTTCTGAAAGGAGGCATTTGGTGCTTTTTTTCAGGTTTCGCCGCAGTAACAGAAACGATGTTCTCACATCACAGGAGCACAGGCTGCCATGAGATTATTAGGAACAATGTATCTTACCGATTTCCTGGCTACACCTGAGGGGTGACCCACTTCTTCAGAGAAGTAGTCACAAATGAGAAGCAAAAAAGTTGTATCTATCCTGTATTCTTTCTTCTCCAAATGCATTTGCAGCCTTACTGCAGTTTAACCAACCAACCTGGTACATTATGGATATGAATCACATCCTAGGATTTCTCTCTCTGTGTGTTTTGCTGCAGTTAGGAGACCAGATCACAGCAACATTCAGGTTTTCAAGGATGAAAACAAGAGGGTTTGGAAAGGTAATTGCAGATCACACCCATACTGGCAATTATCTTTTTCTAAACTCTGCATATACACTGTATACACATACATACACATGTATATATATGTAAACATATATATGTATGCATGTACACACACAGAGGCACACCTATAAAAACTATTTATTGTTTCAAACATTGCATATCTACATTTTAAATAG
>NW_008825316.1:1430460-1434020 GCF_000699105.1 Pygoscelis adeliae | reverse complement strand
GGGGGGGGGAGAAGGACAGAATTCCAAGGGGAGTTTGTGGAGGAATAAATTTGACTGTTTCCTATCATGTAAACAGAGATTGTTCCTTTTATGAAAAAGTTTAACTGAAATGGCTTCCTATGAGATGAGGGGACTGGACTGATGATATAGAAGGTCATTTCCAATCCTATGCATTCACTTATGAAAAAAAAAATGTCTAAATAGGATATTTTTAGCTCACAGAAGAAGCTGGCAGATCTTCCTTGGAGGAAGGTATATGAAACCTGGGATCTGCAGCTCCCTGGAGAACCAAAGTGGTCAGGGGGAATCTGAGATTAGCATTGGCCTGGGTTGAGGTGAAATTTATAAATAATCTTTTGAAATGTTGTGAATTAGGTCCTTCTGATTGTTTTTTTTCTAAATTTACTTACATACAGTTTTCACTTATCTTAAATCTGTTGCTAAGTGCCTATTAACTTTAGGATTTGAGCCTCTGTCCATGTGCTAGCAGAAGCAGTCTCCTCTCCATGTCTGGCAAGGGCTGTATCAGTCTTCTCTGCCTTTCAGCAGATATTGCAGTCAAAGAGAATCTTATTTTTACACAGGCACTGAAATGCTAATTCACTTTCATTAATGACCTGATTTCTGTCCTTCCACAGTGTGCTGAAGCTGATTCATACAGCTCCTCCACGCAGGAGGGAGCAAACTTCTATCTCGAAGGGCCCTAGGTAGGAAGGTAAAAAGGTAATGAAATTTTCTTTTTACCAGGAAAGTAAAGAAAATCTGTGCAAGGCAATCAGTGACCAGGCAGCCCATGGAGAGTGTTGCAGATGCCACTAGGTACCGCTACAAACTCTGATTTCCTAATGGCTGAGCAACTTTTAATTCCTACATTAAGCCAGCAACCATTAAGTCTGTTTTAGGTACAGTATATCTTTCTGAGTATTTCTTTCAAAACCCTATTAGTTAGAGGCTGCTTATGCCCTGAAGGTTGAAAATTTATTATCCCTTCCAAGGTGTACATTCATTTATTTATTGAGGTAGAGGAAATTAGTCTTTGTTTAGTCATGACTATGACAACTATGACAACACATAGATCACTATAATTATCGAATTGATTTCTAAATTCTGCAGAGCTCTTGGCCTCAGTGATATCTTGCAGTTTTAAAAGGATGGCTAAGTTATAATGAGCAGCATGTGTCTTTAAATTTTTTATGTAACATTTCACAATAATTCAACAGAAATTACTTATTTCCATTTCTGATATGTCCTTGAGAACAAGGTTAAATAGATAACCCACTGGTTTTAAGCACTTATAGCTGTTTCCTGGGGGAAATGAACACCTGCTGCTGCTAAATTTATCTACTTGGTCATCTCCTAGTGAAGCTGCTACATGTTGTCATGTTCAAGCAGCCACTGTGGACTTAAGAAATTGTGATGGTACGTGTGCATTAACCCTGGCCTACTCTGATGCTTATGTGTGTAATTAATATGCCATAAGGTTCTGATAATTTTTCTTTCTCTTTTTGCATTTTTCTCTATAGAAATACTATGAATGCTAATCTCTTCTGCACAAGTCTTTTTTTCTATCATTCATTTATCAGGTATGAGATGTTCCCTTTACATTAGTTCTTTTACCAATACATTAGAAATTATACTGACACTCATTATTTTCCCACAGCAGTTAATGAACTTTAAATTCTGCCAAGAGAATGACCATCAATTCTATTATATGTAACAAGCTTAACGTTAACTAAACTTTAAAATACTCCATTTATATTTACCTGTATGAAACTTTCTAGGTCTCCATAAAGGTGCATTTAGAATGAACTACATTGAAATTACATTAAGAAAATACATACTGTCAGCAAAAATTAAGCTGTAAAAAAGAACAATTTATTTCTTGGTTTGAAAGTACTCAGATACTTTATTTTCTCCTGTGATCAATCTGCTAAGATTTTTAGTGTTGGGATTTCAATAACACATAAACTATTTTCTGTGAAAAGATTTTTTAAAAAAAATCTGATCTGAAAAATAAAGGGTTTTCACTACTAATGTTAGTTATTTTCTGTTTTTTTTTTATAGACTAATAAATATGCACAAATAGAGAATAAATAGGTATAGATATTAAAATTTGGATCTTGGCAAAGGAATACTCTCGAAAACCACTTTGCACGTCTAATTCTGCTGGTTTTTTACATGTTAAATAGCACCTAACTCCAGAAATGCCCTATTAGTTATTTTATCATACTGAAACTGGTGTTTCAAAAATGAAATAACTCAGTGGTATCCAGTGTGCAAACTGTGATGTGTTATTACATCTCTGCAATTTACAGAACATTCTTGGGTTTTGATATGCTGAACATTTCTATCTGTTTCCCAGAGCAGCTTTATACATTTATTGATGTGTTTTGTTCTGCAGGGATGCATGAATTGTGGCACTGTTTTGATTTGCAGTGGGAGCCAAAGAGACTTCTCTGTGTCAGCAAAACACAAGGCCTTGGAGAGCACCAAACATCAAAGATTTCCAATTACTTCAATGTTCAGAAGGCACCTCTTTCAGATAGGGTCCACAATGGGAAAATTAATTCTCCAATTTATGTTTTTTAAGATGAAAAGTGCAAAGTAAATCCTATCTCAGCAGCATAGGCTGAAAGTCTCAAATAAGAAGATAAAAGAAACATCCTCTTCCCCTTTCCTGAGTCCTTCCCCAATGGCAGTCCTGCAAATGAGATCATACTGGAGATTTTAAAGTATTTCCTAAAGTACCAGGTAGCATCAAATCCGGAATTTCTATCTGTAGGGACTTTGGTACTTTAACACTGTCTTTTTGACCCAAATCAATATAAATATTTAAAAATTCTAAGGTATGAAAAATGTTGCTGAATGTTGATACAGAATTCTCAATATATTACATATAAATCTCAACTGATTTGAAACTTTCATATTATAAATTAGATTAAACTACCTGTACATGCAGTAACACAGTTCCTTATGGCTGTCATAATCTGGTTGTTTATGAACCTTGTCATAGATATTGATGGCTCCTGCAATTATGAAGCATAGTTGGGGCCAGTTTACCCACTTCTGGGGGATGTACTTTTTAGACAAGGAGATAAAGAAATTGGGCCATGTTCACTATTCTGCTAAAGAGCTGGGCTAGATTATTCAGGGAATTTTTTTACTATGTAGTACCTTATGGGAAATCAAAAAGTCTTGATTTACTTAAGAAATACTGAACATCTTGTCTTCTGCCAAGCAATCTCTGAATTTTGCCCAACCTGTCAGAGGACAGGAAGACCGATTAGTTTGTACATGAAGTCAAAATATATTTTTCAGGCATTAATTTTTAAATGGTGGTTTATCGCTAATCTTGCTAAGGGTATGCACTGAAACTCATAGTCTAAAAGAAAAATTTTATTCTAAATGTATGTATTATATATATCTATATATAATAGATATAGAATCATAGAATCATTAAGGTTGGAAAAGACCTCCAAGATCATCGAGTCCAACTGTCAACCCAACACCACCATGCCCACTAAACCATGTCCCTAAGCGCTTCATCTACCCATCTTTTA
>NW_008825316.1:1421502-1423451 GCF_000699105.1 Pygoscelis adeliae | reverse complement strand
GGCACTTGGCCTTGTTGAATCTCATACAGGTGGCCTCGGCCCATCGATCCAGCCTGTCCAGGTCCCTCTGCAGAGCCTTCCTACCCTCGAGCACAGCAACACTCCCACCCAACTTGGTGTTGTCTGCAAACTTACTGAGGGTGCACTCGATCCCCTCATCCAGATCATTGATAAAGATGCTGAACAGAACTGGACCTAATACTGAGCCCTGGGGAACACCACTTGTGACTGTCCACCAACTGGATTTAAGTCCATTCACCACCACTCTGGGCCCAGTCATCCAACCAGTTTTTTACCCAGTGCAGAGTACACCTGTCTAAGCCATGATCTGCCAGCTTCTTGAGGAGAATGCTGTGGGAGACAGTGTCAAAGGCCTTACTGAAGTCCAGGTAGACCACATCCACAGCCTTTCCCTCATCCACTAGGCAGGTCACCTGGCCAGAGAAGGAGATCAGGTTGGTCAAGCAGGACCTGCCTTTCATAAACCCATGCTGACTGGGCCTTATGACTTAAGATGCAGCTGCCTCCTCCAGCCACTTGGTCCCAGGACTCCCTCCTGCTTGGCTGCTGGAGCTATGTACCGCCCAGTACAGACCAATAGACCCAGTATGGTCATTCCCTGCTGCTGGAGCTCAGCCTGTGTCCTGGGGTCTCTTGCCCAGGCTGAGGGATGTGACTGCTGCCTTCCCATCTGCAGATTCAACCAGCAGCGAAGTTGAGCATGTGTCTGAGACACAGAGACACACACACATGCAGGACACTGACACAGCTTGTGACAGAGGCTGCCACAGACAAGGCACTGCCATCACCAGCACCCACACACAGGACCTAGATCACACACCAGCACTGACAGCTGCGTCCCCTCCTCCTCTGGGACTGGCACACACAGGAGGTCACTAGCACAAGCACACACACATGACAGTGTCAGGGTTCACAAGCACATGCACACTCGCGGGTTCCCCTTTCTATAGGGGGGACAAGCCCTTCTGTCCCCTGGTACCTCTGCCCAGATTCCAGCCCTCTGACCCACCCCATGTGTCCCTGACTCACAGTGCTGCAAGCATGCAGCACTCATGTACTCATCCCACAGGCACCCCACAATGGCAAGTCGCCCAGCAGGAACGCCCCACATCTGATACCCCCACCCACATGATACTTGATACCCAAGGGTCCCCTGCTTGCTGGCAGGTCCAGCTTGAAGGCCACTGGTGAATTCACATGCACAGCCCACACACATCCAGTTTGAGGGAAGATACAGTCCGTTACCCTCCAGCAGCTGGCAGTGACCCGTGGTCCAGCCACCAGTGCTGAGCTCTTCACTCTCCTCAGTCATGCTGTCTCCCCAGCAGCTAGTTTTGGGGACTCACACTGTTCCCACCCCCATGGCTGGAGCTGAGACCCCCACTGGCTCCAGTGGCTGCACTGGGATCCCACTGGCTCCAGTAACTGACACCACAGGCCAGGGGTGCCTACGCCTCCAGTCTGACTCCAGTAGCGGGCACCCAGTCCACTCCTGCTGGTCCCCCCAGTAGCTGGCACTTGGGTCCTGCAGCACACACACCCACTGGGTAGACAAGGAGATACACAGAGAGTTAGTTAAGAAAGAATTTAATGAGAAGATGTAAGATGATGGGACAGACTGTGGTGATCAGGCACAGGGCTCAGCCAGACAAGTGCACTGACCAGCTGTCCTGGTTTCAGCAGGGATAGAGTTAATTTCCTTCCTAGTAGCTGGTACAGTGCTGTGTTTTGGATTTAGGATGGGAACAAAATTGATAAGGCATCGATGTTTTAGTTGTTGCTAGGTAGTGCTTACACTGGCCAAGGACTTTCTAGTTTCCCATGCTCTACCGACTGAGAAGGCTGGAGGTGCACAAGAAGCTGGGAGGGGGCACAGCCAAACTGGCCAAAGGGACATTCCATACCATGTGACGTCATGCTCAGTACAT
>NW_008825316.1:1394569-1419475 GCF_000699105.1 Pygoscelis adeliae | reverse complement strand
GAGCTCCTCCGCCAGCTCTCTCAGCACTCTCGGGTGGATCCCATCCGGCCCCATAGACTTGTGAGTATCCAGATGACGTAGCAGGTCGTTGACCGCTTCCTCTTGGATTATGGGGGGTTCATCCTGCTCGCCATCCCTGTTTTCCAGCTCAGGGCGCCGAGTACCCTGAGGATAACTAGTCTGATTGCTAAAGACTGAGGCAAAGAAGGCATTAAGTACCTCAGCCTTTTCCTCATCCTCGGTGACAATGTTCCCCCCCGCATCCAATAAAGGATGGAGATTCTCCCTGGCTCTCTTCTTGTCATTAATATATTTGTAAAAACTTTTTTTGTTGTCTTTAACGACAACACAATCGCATCAGCAGCAAAGTCCAGACTGATCTTCCTGGAAATGGTGCCTGTAGTTTCTCTGTTGCCCACCAATTAGTGTAAATGGTGAGCTTTGTTTCTGCTCATTGTCTCCATGCTTGTTCTATCAGGTCTGTATTTTTTGTTTCTTTTTCCCCTTTTTTCCCCTAATTTCTCAATTTACAAGGTCCCTAGAACAGATAACCTCACTGGAATAAACACTCTCACAACCTTCATCAATTAGTGTGACTGACCAGGTTTGGTTCTCATCACCACCCCCCTTATCATTTGTTGGTCAGGTTTGTGACCCAGCATGTTCCTGTTTATGGCTTCCTCCTTTTCTTATTTCCCTTGCTGCACTGAAAAAAGGCCCTTGGGTAGATGTCCTTAAAGGAGCAGACACTCTCCTTCCACAAACCCTTCAGAACGCCTCCCGCATGTACCTCTTTGTGACCTTTCCAAAGCCTTCTGCCCTTGGAAAACCAGGTCCTCTCTGTCCCACTCAACTTTGAGATTTTTCTGATTTCAACATGATATCCAAAATGCATAACACATTATACAAACTCAGAAGTACTCCTTGTATTCAGTTTCTCCATCAAATAATATAGATTTAAGCTTATGTTATTTTTATGTGTCTGCTGAGAGCTTTTATCCCTAAATGGAAACATTTCCTTAGAAAATGTTAGTATTTATTTTTCTGACACCCTTCTCATATTTTACATCAGTGTCGGGTGCTTCCTTATACTTTTATTATATTATTCTAAGCAATTAAAATTTCAAAACCACAGGAAAATCGTGGATAAGGTTGGAGGGGAGAAGATATCTGCAAGCAATCCACAAGATGAAATGGTCTGTAAGGTAAGAGTGCTTCAGTATTTTAATAAAAGAATCCTAATTAAAGTGTCAATCACATTCTCTGGAAAACTGACCTGTGCAGAGTCATGCAACAACACAGACTGTTGTGCTAAGATACAGAACTGTTGGATGAATTTTTCTTGTTGCCCTTTTCCCCTTAGATTTTGCAGACCTATGTGCCAAATCTCACTGACTTCAATTTATCTCGAATACGTTCTCCCAGTTGCGGATCTGACTTTTTGTCTCTGACTTTCCATGCGCCCAATAAAAGCTTAGTAGAGTAGTTTCTCCTCTATTACTCTACTCTACCCACTGCAGTTTAATGTTTTACAGTCAGGGTTTCAGATACGCTCCTGATTTTGTTTGACTTCTGGCAGAAGTTTAACACCATTCTACTTTCAGTGTTGTACAGCAGAAACTGTGGCTTCATTCAGTTCTGTCTGACTGCACCAAAGGTATTTCCAAAGTAACTTTTGAGGAAAAAAGAAAAAAGAAAAAAAGACCCAGTATTAAAATGTAGCTGAGCATCTTCCTTTATTTGATTGCAGTTTGAGTGGTCAATGACCTATAAAAGGCAAGGCAAATGTTAATTTACTGACTGTAAAAATTCTCCCATCCAAAAGTCCGTGTCTTTCCATAAGAGAAAATAAGGACATTGTGGATGTTCTTACATTGATTTTTTTTACTTCAGAGTCAATCCTGGATTTTTTGTTTGTTTCCTTTTCTGTGAATTTTTCCACACATAGCAATTTGGCTAATGGAAGATGGAGGGGAAAACTTGATCAGATGCTTCTTTTAAAGGATTTTTACAGCAATTCATCTGTCAAGCATGGAAGACAGGTGAAACAGGAAATTGCTTATATTTTCTAAAAGGTTTCTTATTGTAGGGAGGAAAAAAGTACTTATGAGACACCTAAAGTGCAGACAATTATCTTTCATGGAGACTGGGCAGCAGTTTTTCAACCTTTTCCACCATGTGTCTCCCTAAAGTGTTCCAGTAGATTCCAGTAGGACAAAATTAAGCACACTGAATTTCACCCAGATTTTCAGTCACTTCAGTTACTGTGTCTTCCACAGTCTCAAAAATGTGAAGCTCACATGTCAATAACCTTTTGTGTCCATTGACTACAAATTTTCTGTTGGTAGGCTACTAATCTGAAGCTTACCTGGTTGTGTAACAACAGAAATTGTGTTATCTGATTGGTATTTCCTGACCACACTGAAATGAGATGATTTACACACCTACATGAGCACATCACTGCTAACTACCCAGGCACTTGCATCAACAATCTCAGCAGAAGGACCGAATGGACAAAGAGACTACACCAAGGGCAGTTCTCCAGGTCCAGAGAGAAACACACTGGTGCTGCAAGCAGATGTTATCCATATCACCAATGTCTGGTTCATACCTTTTCTGTTGGGTAGTTAGAAAGTAATTTTTCCAGGCTTTCATATGCGTTATACCCAGTATCAGAAAAATGCACTTTTATGTTGTGTCTCCATTTAATGCTTTGATGTTTGTTTAGCAAGTTGAAAGAATGAGGAAAAACAAAAAACAAAAGACCTTAGAAATCTTCTGAAATCCCTAAGTTTTCACTTTTGCTACAAAGGAAAACATTATAATGTAACTGTTTAAAATGCCTTTAAAACTTTGTGGTTTTGCCTAAGTTGAATGAAATAAAGCCACTAAATATCTTTAACAGTGATATGGCTGTAAAGAGGGAAGCAGTTTTGTGTTGGTCGCCAATAAACTATTTATTTAAAAACTTTAAAAAAAGTAAACCAGCCTGAAACCCACAGATCCACTTCAATGAGAAAAAAAAAGAGCTGCCTGTTCAGAACTACTCTCACATTGTGAGCAAGTTCCCCAGAAGCTGACTGTGGTCAATACTTCACACAAAACCTGGAGTCCTGTGCAAGCATAGGTGTAGACTTTGTGTTGGAGGTTTTTACTTCAGATGAGAGGTTCATTATGGGTTGGAAAAAAAGGAGGTTTGCCCTTAAGCTGTATATGCATGAGTAGGACTCTAGGAAATGCAATCTCAAAATGGCTAGTTGGAAGAGAATGCAGATGTTTTATTCAGTTGCAAATGCTGGCCCTGCTATTTGGATGAGACACTGACAGGATTTCATTCTTTTGTGAATACAAAGCAGTGATGGAGTGAGCAGGCACTGACAGTGTTCGTGGAAATAAAGCAGAGACTGTGCACAAAAATTTTTCTACTGCCAGTTTAGACATTTCACCACCTCAAGCTGAAATTTGCATCACAATGTAGAGCAAGAAACCATTCAGCAGCAGAGAAATAAGTGCACCCTCAAAAACACTCACCTGTCCACATACAGACTTTGCTGTACTTCATGAGATATGCTTCTCTATTCTAATCCCACTTTATGGCTCATTATGGCTCATTGTAACCCTCTCTCATATATTCTTGTCAGACTGAAAAACAAAGCAGGGCATCTTTAATATGCAGCGCCTACTTCTGCTGCTGTTGAAGTGGTTGAGTTTTTAGTAGAAGTGGAAGCAAGTTTTTGAAAAGTATATTAAGTTGCAGGGGAAATACCTGTACCGGACTGTCGACTAAACTACTCTTCAAGCTACTGAATCAATTACATATGTAGATTAATGTTTGATGGTGAATGAGGTAGATGTGGACATATGTCGGATTCATTTCAGGCATGTTGGTTTGTACCTTTTCATTCATGCTGTCAGTCAGCTCCTCAATCATAACTTTTTGCCATTGCAGTGAAAGGGTGCACAGTGGGGAGTCTGCTGTTTGACAAAATAGTAAGTGCATCCCTAAGGCCTTGCTATCAGATCAAAAAGGTCATGATCGTATGATACAAAACATTGGTATGCTATAAATTCACACTACTGGTTCAAATTTGTTCAAAAATGTTGATGGATTGACTTTTTGCCAACACATTCTCTGACAGATCAGATATCACCAGTTCTGCAGCAGCTGGCACAAAGCCATCATAAGAGCATAAACACAACATAAAGTCTATATTGGTGATGTGGCTCATTTAACAGAAAGGCCCTTTGATCTGAATCATATTTGTATGGCTGGGTGATTTGGAAGTGCAACAGATTCAGTATTAATCACGGAACTGCAGCTTGTCTTCCTGCAGTAAAAAAAAAAACACAAAGGGAGTAAATAAAATACGCTTATGTCCTGCAAGACAAACAGCATGCTACCTCTACATTGTGCTGCAGCTGGCAGCTCGCTGGGCACCTCGGGAGCACATTCACGAAACAACAGCAGCTGAGCAGAGCTGCCTGACGTTGCTTTGCCCCAGTTGCAGAACGTGATTGATGCCCATTCAACTCTGTGGAAGCAACTTATTTGCTAATTAGTTCCTCTTTTCAACACATTTACAGAGTGCATATTCACAGTGATGTGCTTCTTGGGAATAAGTTTCCATGGATTGGCTTCAATTCTTCATCACTGCTACTTGATATAAATGGAATGATCTGTCTTTATGGCAGTATCCTCTCCACCTAAGAATTGAATGCTGACTCTTCTTTAATTTCTATTTGCTGAGACACTCACAATTAATATATTGTGTTATTCGTGTTTCCCATGTATTATTGCTTACATCAGAGGTAGACCCCAGGCCCCATGAACATGTCAGGGGTGCTTATTTTGCCAAGGGCCATATAGAAGTAAACACAATCACTGCCCAATAGAAAGTAAAAATAGAGGAGTCATTTGTCTTTGCCACATCACAGTTTCCAGACTAGAAGGTTTAGATCAAACTGATATGGTCATCTGTCATGTGAATACACCCATGGTGAAAAAATAACACAGACTGATGATAATGAGACAGAAATTCAGAAAGATTATCACATGTGGGTTGCTTCAGGAGTACAAGGTGAACAGAATTGGTTCAAAGCCAAAAAATTACAGGAGTGATTTTGATGAAAGACCAATTGTGGCACAAAACTGGAATGAGACAACAGAACAGATGACAAGACATAACTTTCCCGTACAAAATGTGAAATTGTAAGAACACCCTGATGGGACAGATACAGGGTACTGCGTTTTGCAAGGTAAATTAAAAGAGAACAGCCAGACAAAATTGTCCATTATTTAAAAATAAGCCAAAATTAAGATTTTTCCATTCTGACATTTCAAATGTTATACCTAGTTCTTAATTACTTAACTGCTGTCTACTTGTATAATTACTTCTTAATTGTCAGAAAGTATACCTGGGTAGGCAAACAGAGTTAAACATGTTTTTGCCACTTTTACAGAGTGTAAGGTTGTATGTAAAGTATTAATAAAAACCTGAGAGAGAGATAAATAATATTAATTGTGTCTTTCTTAAAAGAGAATAACTGAGTCACATTTTTTGTTGCTTTGCTGGTTTCATTATCTGAGAATTTAGATTCTTATTTTCAAAGGAGCATGAATGTTAAATTAACATCTGCATTCTGAGTTGCCTTAAGTTTATTGAAAATTCTCATTTATTATTCAAATCTTGTAAGTGACAACTGGTGATGACTAAATTAAGAGGTAACTTGGCAAGTGGATATTTGATAAACTGCTTTGAGAAGTGTGAAATATATCTTTCTCCAGCTGTGGTGAAAACTTTAACTGAATACATAACTGAAAAAATTATGATTAAATAGAAGACTATCTGAAGCTTTTTGGGGTAATGATCAAGCATAAGATTTTTCTGATAGAAACAATGGTCTCATATCTCCTGTCATTAGTATAACATAGTTTATAATGTAAAAATATTGGTCAAATAGTAATGAGCTTTTAGGAAGAGTGTCTGCTCACGGCTCATAAAGAACCATGAGTTTCTCTTGTACACTGGATTATTTTGAGTTAAACAACGAATATCTCTTTAGTCTAGAAATTTAGAAGGAAATACTTGCAAAGTGATAACACTTTACTACCTTTCCTGTCAAACATATAAGGATAATAACAATATGTTATACTAATTATTATAAAATATTTGTAATATAAATAAAGCAATTAGAGCAGAATTCTATCTGATAGAAACTAGAATGTCTTTGCATAAATGAGTTTATTTCCCCAAAGTGTCCTGCTGTTTTTAAGCGGGAGATCATTCTTTCACCTTCAAGATACTGAAAGGTTAAAAGTTAAAAGAAGGCCAAGCCAGGTATTAATGAGAAGATAAGATAGGTTTAGGAGTTGTTGTTTCTTTTTTTTTTTCTACACATGAGAGTAGGTAGCAGTGAGATATGTATGTTAAAAAGTACTTAGTTTTTTTCAAAATTCAGAACAGTGCCCTTTCTGGATGCATGTGCACACACACAGACAGAGCTATCTCTATTACAGTGCAGGTACGTTCAGTTCCAATACTTTTTTAAATAGCAAAGCAAGCACCAGCTATCGACTTGCAATCAAAGTGGTATCCTTCCCTGCAGGGTGGCTAACCATGGAAATATGACCTCGCTCTAGGCAATTTTGTCTATTGTCAGAGTGACTGAGAAATCTATAAGCATGATTTGCTCTTCCCTCTTTTGTAGTTGAGCCTTTTGATGCATTTGGTAGTAGAAGCTGCTGTAGTGATCAGCAGCATCTGGCAGTGGGCTGATACAACAAAAGACTCTTAGGTGAGGAAAAGCATAAAAACCCATGTTAAATACTTGTGTGGGAAAATTAGGTTGGTTGATATTATGATGTGATATTAACTAAGTGATAGAGTATTTGTTAATGGCATTCTGCTAGACAAAATCTCAATTATTGGTAAAAAAACAATTTAATCAATCATTTAACTAAATAATGAAAGTATTTTTACACAGAGTAATGCATAATATTCATCCACAGTAAACTTCACTGAGGTCAAATTTGTGAGATATCAGAGATCCATTTGGCCAAGTCTGTGCTGTCCTATGCCTTGTGCAATACTCAGTTGCTGAATTAAAATGTATTATGAACTCATCTATGAGCAACTCTTATGTTAAGATTTACATTGCAAGTGCAGCTATGTGTAGAGAAATAATCTGCACTTGGGAATATTTTAGGAAGACAGTCACTCAAAATCCATGTACTTTCATCCTCAGGTTGCAATCCAAGGACAGGACAAAAGGTAGTAGTAGTAAAGTTTATACTGAATTTTCTAAAGAAAAAAAAAATCAATGCCAAATTTTACATTTGAATTCTGAGGCAGAATCTGTCGGATTTCAGAAGGGGCTTTCCTGAGGCCAGGGAGGATGCTGGTTTCTGCCTCAGATCTCAGCATGAGGGCAGAGACATTTGGAGGGTGCATCAAATCCCAGGAATCTGCAAGGGGAAGGTGGAAAACCATCACCGTTGCTGCATGTTGCAAAGCATGGCTGCCAAAGGATGCATTCCAGCAAGCACTGAAAGCTTCCAAAGAAATTGAAAAAAATCTTGCTTTCAGTCTTGACAAGACCAAAATCACTTTTCAAAATGAAATTTCCAGCTACTCAGTTTTCAGTGAGTCTACTCTACTCAAGACATAATAGCTCTCATTTCCTTCCCATACTTCTGATACATCCCAGTTGGACCTCTGGCAGATAGAAAAGGGAGGAGGAGAAAACACAACACGGAAAAAGTTGATAAAAGAATTAATTTGCCATACTTCTCCATCAGAATAGGTTTAGAATAGTGACCACTCAAATATTTTTATGGCATCTTCAGAGAACTATCAGATGGACTGTTCCCTACCAGTACTTTTACAGCTGGAAAACCAATGTGAAAAACCAATGTCCTTTAAGCCACACAATAGGTCCAGGAGTTGCCTACACTAATGCCTTAAATCTGTAACAGAAAATGAGCCTATTAATCAGTGAAGGAAAGGGTTAGAGACTGTCCTGATTTTGTGCAGACGTGCATATCATTTAGCCTATTTTGTAGAGTAACTGAATAAAAGTTTATGATCCTCCAAGTTTTATTTTTTCAGAGCCCCAATTAAAGGGCTGTGATATTCTGGTGGTTTGATCCAGAAAATAGATAGTCTCTGCTGCTGACAGCTAGCAAATGATCTACCAGATGCTTGGGATCTGCAGCTACAGAGCCCGGCCATGTTTTTAGAGTGAAGAATTAAAATCTCTTCCCTTCAGCAGCTAAGAAATGCCTCATTAGTGCTATAAAGGAAGAACTGAAGGCACATCACTACTATAAATAGTACTCTACATCTCTCGTTAGCTCAAGTCATTAATAGCCTTAGAAGGGAATGAATTGCCAGACTGATAGATATGTTTTTTATGTCCACAGCAGCCGCTGATGTGCGTTGTTTGCAAATGTTCTCCCCATTTTTCATCTGGCCTCGGCTTCTCCTAGACTTCCTACCAAAAGCCAAAAAGGCTTTTTTTTAAAAGTGAATATAGACTGCTAACTTACAAAAAGGGAGACTCTTGAACAGAACAAAATCAGCTGTTTCCATGGTTATGTTTTGTTTCAGGTATGAAAACATTACCTATGCAATGGTTCTATTCTGGTAGTATTTGTGCCCAAAGGGGTACTTTCAAGATTTCCTCTCCCAAGCCTTATGCTAAAATTGCCTTGACAAATATTAAGCTAAAATTTCAAGAAGATTGTGCTCTTTTAAATATAAAGTCTTAATTAACAATTAAATAATCATCTTTTGGTCCCTTACAGACTTATCTTTCCCTTTCAGAGAAAACCATGGTGGAATAACTACATATAATGCTTAATTTTAATGCCAGTGTTTCCATATTTTTTAATATCCTATGTAAGGACACTCTTTTTCAAGGACAATTACAATACTAAATGCTACTTGTTTATTTAATTGAGGGGGGGAAGGGGTGGTCTCTCAGTAACTTTTAATGTATCCTAGTTGAAAAGTAATAGTTTATTTGCAAGAGTGCCATTTAACTATCAAGTCCTCCCCAAGTGTGTATTTTTATGCATGACATGTATACCTCATCTACAGTAAGATATAAAAAGGGTATATCTTTTTTTTCTCCACAAAATAGATATATCTACTATAACTTACAACAGATCATTATACCATTTATAAGATGATGTTGCCTAATGTACAGCAAGACCTTGCTTTCACAAGTTAAGCAGTTTCTTGAAAACTGCCTGAAAGGAATTAAAAATCTCAAACATGTTTTTAAAGGCTTTTCATTTAAAAACTTTCCTTTTACTGTGAGTTTAAATGCAATGTGGAATTTGAAAGTAAACAATACATATTTTTATTTCCAAACATCCTGTTCCAATTAAACATCATAATTTCAGTCTGATGCACTCAGGGGTGACTAAATTGGTAAGGAAAGAAATATTGTTGTGGAAGTTTTAAATGAGATGGTTTATGTTACTCCACTAACATCCTTTTCTGTGTGAGAAAATGTCTTACTTCTTCTAAGTGCAACATAACAATAAACTTGAGAACCTAAAGTGTAGTGTGTGTTTTGCTGTTAATAGCTATAATCCATAGATTTTTGACATGCTGTTTTGTTTATGAAGTCTACTGTTAGGCAAAAGGTTAACAAAAATATGACCTACTGCTAGCTCCTTAAGAAAAGCACAGCTGAAGCAATTTAATAGGTTAGAATTTAATTTTATATATCAACAGAAATATTTTAGGAATGTGTCCTTCAGCTGCTGTATGGGCTTTGTGCCATTAAAAAAATCAAATCATAGAAGAAAAGGCTCCAATCAACTGATGTACATGTTCTATGCTGAATTTATGATATTCGGACAGCTTCTCAGTTTCATTCATTCTGATCTAAATTTGAAGTATTAACTCAGATCTTACTTGAAGTCAGTGGGAGTTTTGCCAGGCTGACAGTGGAGCTGAGATAATTAAGGACTTTGGGATTTGGCCTGTGTTGAGAGATTACATGGATCAAAACCCAAAAATGACAAATCCCCTACTTAACTCTTTCTGAGCCTGTATTATGTGGTTTGGCCCATGTTGTAATTTTTTTGAATGTCAAAGCCGAGGTTCAATTCTAGAGAAATCCAGAAAGATGAAGGCAGAGACTGAAGTGTTTTCCACTGGACTTCAGTGAGCCTTAAGCTTGTGGGACAGTAAGATGTTATAAGATGTTATTTTATTGAAATACCTTACCCTCTACATTTAACAGCATGCGCAAAGGATAAGATTATTTCCTAACCAGACCTTTCATTTCTGTGGGTTTTTCTTTTAGATCCAGCCCAAAATATTTCATTTCCAATGACTTCCCTGAAAGTTTTCCCCTTATTTTGTGAGAATGAACAATTTACAACATTTGAGTTGAAAAGATTTCTTGACTCCCATTTTCATTTATCTATGGAAAGGTGATCTAAAGTTCTAAAAAGAAACATACTTAGCTGAACGAAGTAACAAATGTTTTTCACAGAAGAAATGGTGGAACCACTTAGCCATAGATGAATTCATAAGTAAACTTCAAACTGCAGTGTGTTTCTGCATCATATCATACTAACAGACATTTTGACAGTGATTTATAGCCAGCAAATACTACTTCAGAGCGTGCTTACCATCCATAATTATTTTTATAACATACAGAGGATTTACCAGATTGGCAGGAACATTTGTTTTCTCTCTTTGAATAAATGTCTATGCTGACATAATCATTCAACAGATTCATTTTCACCAAATGACTTTAAACCTAGAGTACTTGTAAACTTGAAAATATTTGAGAATTAACATTTTAGCAGGTAAAGATTGCCTTCTCAAAGTTAGTAGTACACCCAACTATAGGAAAAATTACAGAGCTCTTTATTCCCAAAAGCATTTTTTCTAATATATCAACCTTGTTACTGTAGAAAGTCAGTGAATGTAAAGGAATATTTCATGTGGAAGAAAGACATAAACTACTTAGTCTTTTACATTTATCAGCAAATATTAAAACCTACATATTAGGGTCTATTATTACCAACTTACGTCACTATCAATTCATTGACTTGAGATAAAACTACACCTGTTTTCAACAGGGTAATGAATAGAAAGTGGGACATTTACATTTTCTGCTTTATTTTTCTTTCTTCTTCAATCATTTTATGCATGATTTGCATCAGAATATCCAAGGATATCAGAAGATAAAACAAATAAGCTAAGTCAGCTGCAAAACCTGATAATGTAAATGCATCACAATCAAAATCCCTTTGTACTAAGTCCACTCCAGAAAGCATGAATTCAAAGAAGGTTGCTTGAAATTAAGTGAAGTAAAACTTCAACTTATGTGAAAGTAAGTGGAAGAGGTGCCTGCTGAGATGGTGACTGAGATAAGCATAAGAAAATCATGTAACAGATTAAGCCACTGTTCAATAAATCCATCGTACAGTCACACTATATCTGCAAGACTCTATCTGCAAGGTGCAAAAGCAACCGAACTGAAACCAGAAATAGATCTAGCTTAGTCTCTGCCAATAACCAGTAGTAGATAGCTAGGTATGAATATAAGAACAAGTTAAGTGAATAGTGATACTTCCCTGTGATGGATGCACTTGACCCGTTAACCAAACTAGCAGAAGCTTGGTACAGGCTCCAAAGGAGGTAAAGGCCTGAGCCATAGTCAGGCCAAGAACTCCTCTAGTTCGAATCTGTTGTTGGAAAACCTACAAAGGAGCAGAGTAACACAGTGAGCATTGATGCGTATGAGCTTGGAACACCGATCATGCGATTAACACATGTATAGTGGGTGGCTTTTCCAAGACTCATTGATCAAGGAACAAAGAAAGTTGTGTGTGCAAAGAGTCTCATGCATACCTTTCCCACCACATGTAATTTGACTACAAGCCAACCACTTTATTCCATAAATATGACAGCCTAAGTGAGCCTTCTTTGAGCTCTCCCTGCTAGGCAGCGTTGGGGTTGTTCAGTGTGGAGAAGAGAAGGCTTTGGGGAGACCTTATTGCGGCCTTTTAATATATAAAAAGGGCATATAAGAAAGATGGAGAGGGACTTTTTACCAGGGCCTGTAGTGACAGACAAGAGGCAACAGTTTTAATCTGAAAGAGGGTAAATTTAGGTTGGACATAAGGAAGACTTTTTTTTATGATGAGGGTGGTGAGACACTGGAACAGGTTGCCCGGAGAAGTTGTGGATGCCCCATCATTAGAAGTGTTCAAGGTCAGGTTGGACAGGCTTTGAGCAACCTGATCTAGTGAAAGATGTCCCTGACAATGGCAGAGCAGTTGGACTAGGTGATCTTAGAAGATCCCTTCTAACCCAAACCATTCTATGATTCTATAATGTTATACTTTTTCTGAGCTGCTCATGCTTCTATAGAGCTCTGTAATACTACATTTGAACCATCTGTTTTGCAGGCTGTAGTGTCTTTCTCTATTTAGTAATTGCTTATATAGACCTTTATTCATTCTTGTTCTCTCATCTGAATGACTCCCAGATATGTCTTTTTGGAGGAGAGATCAGAAATCCAGGCACAGTATTCACAAGGTATTGGGTTCACCTTGGATTTGTTAAGTAGCCTAATGATGTTTTGATCCTTAATCCTCTACTAATTATTCTGAATATTTCAATTACTTTCCTGACAATGATTGAGCACAGAGCTGATACTTTTCATAGAATTATCTGATATAACCCAAGATCTCATTCCAGAGTACTAGCAGTAAGCTTTCAGTCCTTCATTATACTAGTCAAGTTAAACTGTTTCTCTCCATGTGCTTTACTTTACTTACATTGAATTTCACCTGCAGCTTAATTATTCTGTCATTCATTCTCAGCAATTCCTTCTGCAATCCTTGGCCCCAGTTTTTTACTACTCACAGCACCTTAATGTAATCTTTAAATTCTGTTGTGCTCAAAGTAAATTTCAATATTTTTGCTTAAATTACCAGACACCACAATTGCAGAAAAATGTATCAGACAATTTAGCAGGCAAAATGTGAAGGGCTAAGTTGGACTCATGCTTCAGAGAGCATAGGGAGCAATTCTACATAGATACAGAATGTTTCCTGCCTACCTATTTTTTCCAAGAGAATAGAAATTCTTTTTAAAATTTGGACATAACAAATGTAATTATCTGATATTAGATAATCATATTATTCCTTCTATAAGAAGAACAATAATCTTTCGTAACAGTTTTATGAACTAACGAGCAGATAGAGGAGTGTAAAAAATGATGTTTGATAACAAGTTATATTGACAGGTTCTAAAATAACAATTACTCATGGAGAACCATTTCAAATCAGTTTATAATGGCACAATTCAGTTCTAGGTTTGGTGTACACTGAAAGTTGCACTTCTTTCAGATAAATATATTTTATCCACTGATGGGTAACAGTTTTGATAGCAAAATAATTCTGGTCTGCAGGTCACAATATATATAGAATTAGATAAATGTGCTTGGTTAGAAAAAAACAAAGAAAACAAATGCATGAGCATATTAGCATAACTTTAGTTTTAAGGCTACAATGACTATTTTCTCAGTTTTCATTGAAAAAATATATTTATTTTTATTAAATGTTAATCCCTTGCATCTGAGAATATCTGGAGATGCAATATAGTAATGGAAAATTAAAATGTGCCATTTCAGCTACAGCGGCTTATCTTCAATAATGGAGCTGTCCAAACAAAACTTTCCTTTATTGAGAGTTTCACTAGCAGATGGTCTCTGTCCAAAATGAAAGCCTACTGAAGTAAGAAACTTCTTTGCTGATAATCTTCCTGGAATTTTTTCTATTTATGTCCCACCTACTAGACTCATTAAACTTCTAGAGGTGCTTTTTCCTATCCATTCACCATGAAAGCTCAGTAATTCAGAGTAGACATTGTCATTTATGCTTGACAATATTTTATATATTTTTTCTCATGCTCTTTGCCTGACTATTAAGCATCTACACAGATTATACATAAATAAAAAACCCAGGTTTAAATAGACTGCTGATTTAAGCCACTATTTTCATATGCTTAAATAAATAGGGCCATTAACATACAACTTACTGCTTGAAGTTGATGGGTGACTTGGTCACATTCAGTGTGTTTGGATTAAAGCGTGATTTATATTTTTGAAAGGATAATAATTTCCTGATAAGGTGAGAGGGAAAATTTCTCTTGTTACAAGTATACTTAACATGACAAGAGATTAACTCAATGCACTAATGTTTGAAGGACTGGAGAAACAAGCAGAATAATACTAAGACTCAAATGAGAATGGCATTATTTTCCCTTGAATCTTTTTTACAAAAAAAAATGTGTTGGAATAAACAGCATTCATGTTGAGCAAAATACTCTGGGCTGATAAACTCCTGCAGGCTTTCCTTCAGGGTCCCTGTTGTTCATAGTGGGCATAGGAATCAAACACAGCTCCTGCTTTCCTCACATCCATATTAAATGAAAACAGAGAAGTACAGACACACAATCACGCCTACACATATGTGTTAAACCTCGGGTTATGCTCATTTCCAAAGAAGTAGCACCAGGACAATTAAAAATCTTTCTGAAATGTTCATGCGCCATTTACTGGTATTTTTCTTGCAGAAAAAGCATCTATTTACATGAACCTAATTTACCGGAGATGTAGATTTGGTAACAGCACTTGAGGCTAAAGAGTGATCTGAAGCTAGTAATAAAACTTTAAGTAAAATTATATAATTAAAGCTACACTGAGAACATGAAACAAATATAAGCATATATCTCTATGTATGTGATTAGATACTATGTCCATCGTTACCCAGTAGACATATGAGCTACCAAAATAAAATGTAAATTCTGTCTTGCTGCATGAGGGACAGAATTAAATCTTCATAGCTGGATTTACTAGAGATGCATTGAAATCAATCTCTTTAAAAGATATTTTAAGGACATAAACAAGTGTTGTATATACCCAGGGCAAATTAAACATAAAAATGTATTGCCTCTGAGGCAGAACAAAATAGTTTCTTGCAGTGAACAATATTGCAGAGTCGCAGCGTGGGTTTTGAATTCTATTTCAGTGGAGAGGCTCTGAAAAAGAAAAACACATTAATAATAAGCTTCTGCCTGTGATAATGGAAGTTTTGAAATTCTTGATTTTAGTGTGCCATGTAAGTGAGGAAAACCTTTATTTTTTTTTTTTTTTTTTTCTTTTTTTTTTTTTTTAATGCAAAGCAACATCCCATTCTTTATACTACTGGTGACCATGTTGTGATTTTATTTCACTTAGTAGACAGCTAGCAACAAAAAAGATAGGAGCTCACTCATCAGGAAAAGTTTCTCTTTTCCTCTCTTCTCCTTTTCCCCCCACCTTTCCCCCACCTAACTGAACTGATGCCTTACATTGCACCAGGCAATACATAACTTTACTGAATCAAATAGAGAGAGAAATAACAATTCTTTTTAGTATGATTCCCATATGGGAAATCTGAATCTTTGTCAGATTAAAGCATCATAAACAATATGACAGCACAGAACTACAGCATATTTCCATAAACCCTTGTAATAATTTTACTTTTATTTTACCTTTGGGTATACATGCCCTTTATAACCCTTTCCCTTACTGCCAGTGAATGACTCTTCCACTGGAAGAGGTGAGCAAGCATTTTCCCCCTCAGAATGGGTACAATCATTAGCACTTGGATGAACTCACATATAGGTGAGTTATTTGAGAATGAACACAACTTCTGAGAGTTTACAACACCCAAATATTTAGTCATCTTGCAACAGGACATGGGAAACAGTCAAACCAGACTTCTTCCAATTTCTTTATTGTAGCACCAGGATGGATGGCTTGAGTAAAGTATTTATTTTACTTGTTTCCTAATGGCAGTTTGTCTGGTGTGCAAGATAATGAAGAAGAAGAATCGGAATATAGAGAAGAAGAGCTGAACACATATAATCATCATGGAACTTCACAGTGTGATGTATTATCTTGATGCTGTACAGCAGACGTACTATATTTACTTTAATATCTTCAGAACAGCATGGATGCAATGTTGTGCATTCTGCGGTCCCCGTAGGAAATCATTGTCATTTTTCATAAAATTTTTTTTTTTTTAAATCTTGGAAGACTCTCTTGCTTTTATATCCATTTCTTCACTACACCGCATCATTTCTTCCTTTTTCAGAGTCACTGTAACTCCTTTGAGAAGTGTTATATTCAGTGTTCTTCCAATGATGAAAACTTTAATTTTAATTCTTATGAAGCATGCTATAATGGATCCAACAAGGAGAATAATAAGCATTTTGTGATTAAGCTTGCTTTCCTCCCAAACAAAAAGAAATTTGCAAGGTCTTAATTTACACTGGGTTTTGTTTGTTTGTTTATTTGATTTTGGTTTTTTAAGATGTCTTTTTCATAGTTTGAGTCCTGTTTTTGTATTTGGCTAGTTAAATGCTTTGCATCCACACTCCTGCATTCTGTACATATTTCCCTCAGGAATACTAATATCTGCCAGTGGGAAATAACTGCTAAACAGCATCTTCCTTTGTGCTAAGCTAATTTAGGAAGGTATTCACCTTGCCCTCAACTTTGTTAAACCAACTAGTGGTTGGAGGTTTTGACCTTTTATTTCTAAATATAAAAATAAAAATGTCAATGCAGCTGTAGGTAACCGATTAGAAAGTTGCCCTTCCTAGGAGACAAGAGAGAATGACGAAGACCTAAGTAGAGAAGGTGCATATTAATTCTCCCTTTTCTTCCTCTTTCATTTATAACCAGGTAAGAGAGAATTATAGACTCATTGCATTGCCTGTCTAGTGTTTAGCTGTCACATGGAAGAGTATAGTCATATTCTTATATAAAATGATCTCAAAGCATTGTACATTGTACAAATTAATTAAACCCAACAAGGTCCCTGAAGGATCAGCTTCTGGGACTCCTGAGGCACTTTGGCTTGATTTCTTAGTTTAGTTTTATTTGGTAAATGGTGGAAAGCCATGCTAAATTAGAGTTGTGAGCCATTAACACAGTACAGGAAAAAGCTGTTGCAGCAAAGACAAAACAGACCAGAAATGGGCAGGAATTTTAGTTGTAGAAGCAGTGTAGAAAAGCCAACAGACAGGACTGGGAAGGGATTTGAACTGTGGTCTTGAAGAGAGATTTCGGAGTGTACTGAAACAACAGAAATCCTGAATCATTACACATGATTTCTTTCTCTTGGGAGAGGTGAAATCTGGACTAAGAGGAATAAGCAGCAGCTAATCATGGGCATGGAGGGAATAATACTCAGAGGTTGCAACAGAGGTGAGCCTCAGAGGAGATCACAGAAAAATTCCCTAGAGGGCCGATTGTCAACATTTGCGCTAACATGAGAAGTAATAACCTGTACATTTGCATCTTTTCTGTGATCCGTTTTCATTGCTAGGTTGTACATGAAGACTCCCTCATGTTGGTGAGATTGTGACTTCAGTCTAATCCCAAATTAGAATGAATTTTACACAATATATTTGAAGTTAGTATTTTAGTGATAAATATTTTTTTTCTAAATATAGAATATTCACACATTTAAAGTTTTATTTTAAATTAGTGAATCCATTAGCTCAGGAGGTTATGCTTGGTGAAACCTTGGACAAAGACTCCTTGTGTCCAAGATGAACTAATTGTGTTCAAGAACAAGATCTGGCCTAATTTATGACAGTCTGTGAAGGATCCATTTGACCCATGAAACTCCTGACATGCTTTATCCATGGTTTATTTTTAAGGGCCAGAAGGCATCAGTGTTTTCCATAAAACAAGGAACCCTTGACCAGTTGGCTGCATCATTTATTTATGTGTTTTTTCTCAGACATCTGCAAAACAAACAGGAGGCAGAAGCCCATGCCATTTAATAATAAACTACTTGTATCCTAGAACAAGTTGTGTCAGAAACTGGTGTACAAACTTTCTGCTATCTCCTCATGAGTATTTTGCTGCATGTTTCCAGAGGGTTTTTTTGAGCTTACATTCATTGACACTATAACAAAAACTTCCACAGTTCATTACCCCTGTATGATAAGTCTAGGCAAAGAGTTCATTTGTTTAGCCAAGAATATATGAAATATATGAACCAAGAACCAATTTTAATGTAGTTCATGAGGCAAGAAGGTCTATACTTACCAACAAGCACCCAATTTTCAAAGACAAATATTTGATATTTGTTAGAAGCAAAGCAAAACAAATCATTTAAAAAAGGTTGAAGGTTTGAGATAGTATCAGTAGATCATACACATACATAGAAAATACATGGCTGAGCTGGACAGTTATAGATTTTCCAGTTCAACACTTTGTCAGCCAAAATGATAAGCATTTTAAACACATTACAAGGTTTTTTTCAATCAGATACTGCATTATTATAGAGGAAACCTGATACAATTCTGTGCATCAGTTTAAAAATTGAGTTTGTTTTTCTTAAGTTTATTAATAATAATTCTTCTTCCAAAGTCATTTGGTTCACTTAGACTCTAAATATTCTTTCAGTTTAAAAGCGATGTGTCCAAGCATTATTGTGCCCTGGACTCTCATCATTTGCAATAACCTCTGCAACTACCTGAATCTTTGCAAAAACATGAGATTAAATAGGGACAACCTTGAAGGACATTTTTCCCACACAAGGAGCTTTTTCCTGTGCATTGTTTGTGATCCTACAATCCCCATGAGCTGCTGAGTCCCCAGTCCTAAGCTATGAGCAAGAAATGAGCCAAGGCAAGAGTTGGTTGAAGGAATGGTGAAGAAATATAATCCATGCAACGTGAGAAAGGATGATGTTTCTTCTTGGGGGTTTCACTCATATTGGCAGTTGCATATAAGTTGATCTGACAGATCAAGGGGCTTAATATACTCAAGAAAGCCAAGAATTGCTCCCTTCAATTTTCCAAGTAGTCTCCATACCCTAAAGTAAAAAGGCTGAAATATTTATGTAAATCCCTTATATTCTCTACAAGAGTAAAAGGTATACATCTGAAGAGAGGCTGTCTGGGGAAGAAAAGGAAGGGGGATTTATTTCTGCACTAGTAGGAACTGCATCGTGCTGGAAAAAATCTATGTAAGAGAGAAATCCTCAAGTGCAATCTGAGATACGTGATACTTCTCTAGACAGGGAATTCTCACATCTACTGTACCTGGCCAGGTAGATGTAGAGCCTTCCCTTGCCTTAACAGTCCCTTCTTTTGTTCAGGTGCACATTGCTTTTAAAACAGAAATTCTTATGCTGTGATCCATGGTGGTCTGAGGAGGACTTGTTGGCTGCTAAAACATGGCAGCAAACTTCTGAATGAATCAGCATTTTCTGGCAAATGGCTTATCAAAACAGTTCTTAGGAGAGGCGTGAGTTAAAAAAGGGTTGAAGGATTTGTTTAATTGTGGTGTATCTGATGTTGATATTTCCTCAAGAAGGTGTTATTTTATACATTTACTTTAACTTTCACTTTTTTTTTTGGGGGGGGGTGGGTATTGTGTAGAAGTAAAAAAATTTAGCCAGATACTAGTCCAAACTAGCATTTTAATATCTCAAAGCCTTTTTCAGACACAAAACCTATGTCCCACTCATATTTGCTACTCCTACATTTCCTCCTAGCTGCCAGCTAATGGCCTAAAGAATAAATTAAAAAGTGCAGCTACCTCAATTATAATGTGTTATTATAAACAGAGGCTCTTCTACATGATAATAAGTGTATAGGCTTAATTGGACTGTTGATAAAAGACCTATTTGAAGTGTGCTGAACTCAAAATTATTACTCCTACAGACCTTGGTGGACTTCGAAAAAACTCTGACTTGGTGTCTTGGGAAAAAACCTCACTGTTTGGTATATCAGGCTTCTGTGATAGCTGGCTGATTGAGGGCAGGGACGACCAGCTCTTTTTGGGGTGAGCTTTTCCTTGGAAAGATAGAGGGCTACAAAACTTGGCATCAGATATATGTAATCAGCTTGCAGCTGTAGCTTCCCTCCTTGCACCCAGACAGCCCAGCAGAAAATCTAGACAGCAGATATTTGAGATCTACTGAATGAATTTTTCATGCATCAGGTTAAAGTATGTTGCTGTAATTTTGTATGACAGGCTGCTGGAGGTTAAACACCATGATTTTGCCAATTCGCTTAGCAACAGCTGTGACGACTGTATAAACTACTATAGTCCTTTTACTGTCTGGCCAAATGACTAAGCCAGGGTGATTCATATTATATGTATTTATTAAGTTGTTTACATAATACCCAGCCAAGGACTCTAATAATAAGGAGAAACTGGTTTTCATCCGTATGGCATTTACTCTACTCCAGTTACTTAAGGTGGAAGAATTAACAGGAACTTCAGCAAATATAAATGCCAACCTTTCTAACGCCTTGATAAACATAAATTAAGGAATTTTTAGCCTCTGAAAAATGGTAAATTGATAGACCCAGTGAATAAAACCTTTTCAGTGTACCCTCAAAAAACCATGCTAATTTAAATAACAGGTCTGGAAAGAATGCTAATCCCAGTGGTGCAGCGTAATTTTATTAAAATACCGCTTTTAAGGCAACAGCCTAATAATGTTTGACCTCCAGGTCCATTAACTATGATCTTCTGATGTAGCTTCCTATTAAAATTCCAAAGAGCTAGTGAAAAAGTTCGGGAAGTTGTAAAGAGCTGTGAATGGCACAAATAAGTGCTTTGGAGTTGCAAGATTTGAAACACAGAGTTTTCAGGGAGAATTTTTATAAAAAGCAGAATTCTATGGTGAGAAATAGAATAGAAATTATATTTTAATAACATTGATTATCCAAATTTTAAGCTGATATTTTCTTTTTGAGCATTCTGTCAGTATTAAAAGCCAAATAGATGATATGAAGTAACTACACTAGACACAATATGAGCTTTTGCTTGTTAACATAAGACCTCCCAACAGGATTGTGTGCCATGCCATCCAAGGTTTGCAGTTCAGTCAGTGCCAACCTATGCATTATTCAGAGCTGTAGATCAAGTGACCTCTTCTGACTCCTGACTCTATATTCACTGCAGTCATTTCAAAATTGAGTTAGAAAGGAAAGGTAATTCTGGGTTTGGTGCATAAAAGGAGATGATTTCCATTCTTTCGGTTTGCCAGAGCAATTTCATTGTCATCAAAGCTGGCAGTTAGAGAATGAAGGATTTGATATAGAATGGTAGGGAAATATCTGGATAGGACCATAAGTGGTGACTGAATTCACCCTCATGTTCAGAGGAAGGTTTCTCTCTGTCTGTGCAATTCCACACAGATTTTTGTCCTAACTGATTTAAGACAATACTACAAATTTTCCAGCCTTCCTAGAAAAGTGATTTATTATCTGCTGTTATCTTTGCTTTGAGCAGAGTTTTCCTGCTTTCCAGCCTGTAGCATCTTTTTGTGATTTCAGGTTCATTAGTTCTTATGCTCTCTGCAATGTAAGGTGTGGGCCAGAAAGAGTTCCTTTTTTTATTTGCTGCCCTTTATTACATTGGTGAAGGGTGCATGTAATATCAGTTTTATCATCAGATAAAGTGTTGTGTTAAGCATTAAGGTATGTGGGCAAGTGACTATGCTGTGGCCTGAGCATTTCCCGGGTAACTGGGTAAGGAGCTGTGGGTCTGGGCATGGATCTTAGGTCAGTTTAGAGCCCATGCTGATATTTGGAGGATGTGTGATTATAAATATTGGGTGGGATACACCAATATTCAATACCAGCATCAGTAAGGAAAGAGAAATCCTGTAAAATTTTGAAATTACTGATGTTATTGCAGCTCCTTAAGGGGTCAAAAGGGCAGATATGAAAGAAAGACCCTTTCACAAAGTGAATTAATGAATCATATGAGTGTGTGCTGGTGATGGCTATGAAATATATATGCATTTTTACTGGAAAGTGCTGTCTTTATAGCATGATTTCAGAATACTAATGAGCAAAGCTATGGCTGCCGGATGATCAATAAAAGATGAGAAAGTTTTGGGGATTAGCATCAGAAAACTGTTAAAAGGCAGCAGGAGAGAAAGAAAAATATGCAACTTTTATATGAATGTAAAATGGACAAATACACAGAGGAGCTATGGCTCAGCTGATGCTTTTCCTTCACTTCTTTCATATTTTCTTTCTGCATCATTTTCCCTCTGCTCTGAACATTCAGCATGAATGTTTCATTTACTCAGCTGTTAAGACTGGTGGAGACACCAGTACAATTTCTTGTCCTGCCTTGGTGCTGTTGTTGGATGATTCCACATAAGTGAGCATTACTTGACATAAAACAATTGTCAAAAACACATAGAGGAGAAGAGCAAAAGAACATTCTGATTGGTAACAAATTGCATCAAATACCTTAATTTGAACCATCTGGAAAATATTCTGATTATAAGATGACATTGAAAGCCATGACATACACTCAGTGTCACTCTAACACTTGAGGGTATTGCTTAACTCTCCATTTAGCAGAGAAAACTGTGTTGATCTGTTGTAAAAAAGGATTAGAAATCAGAACAAATTTGCTAAATAAAGCCTTCCAGCTCCTGAAAGCTAACTGCATGTATTTATTTGGAATGTGATCTAGTTGTGATTGTCCACACTGTATTACAGCAGATATGAAGGTATATATTTCAGCTGATGAGGAATAGTAAATGATTAATGCATTCTGATATCAAGCCAGAACTTTTCAAGTTAAATAAATCTTCATTGACTGATAGGAACTTAGAATCCAATTTGATTTTCATTGATGTAAATACCAATTAACACCACAGAAAACTGTGTTTGCAATGAGTGCAAAAAATGAAGTCTTATTTGAACGACTCTGTTTCTTTGAAGAATTATAACTACACATAATATGTATCTCAAAAAGAAGCCATCATCTGAAGCAAAAAATAGTATTTTATTTTTTTAAAAAAGTGTTTGAAAATGTTATTGATATTTGTGTCTGTTTTTTAAGGATGGGACAGGTAGAGACGAAGCTGGGATAGTGCAATGTACCTTGCTCTGTTAATTTTCTAGGGTTTGTTCAGGTATAATGAGTGTTGGTCCAAAATTTCTGTCACCTACAGCACTTCCCTGAAAGTGAATCCTAACAGAGAGAAAAAGCCTTGCTCCTGTCACTGCTGATCCTGTTACCCATGAAGGAGGCTCAAGAATACATGAGTTTAGCAATGGGGATAAAGGACAGAACTTTAAGGAAAATTTAGAACACTAATAAATGTATTAAAATTGTATTCATTACTATTTAATCCACAAAAAAGAGCCAAGAAATGTTGACGAGCACTGAACGTCATTGTCTGTAGTGTTCAATTATCAAAGCAGTCCCTGGAACAGATCTGGCTGAAGTATCCGAGGACTGTGCCCAACAATTGCCAGGCTTGGAGCAAACAGCACTGGGAACAATATTTACGCTGTCTGTTTAGTTATGGCCATGATGTTTTGGGGAGTTAGACACAGATTTAGCACAGACACAAATAATTCTGTGGCAGTTGTCTTTAAGTCAAGAGAACACCCATAGACATGTTTAATTTACAAGTTTAAATTTAGCCGAAGTGTTTCAGTATGGCTCTGGGTAAAACACACTATTGCTCAGTCTGGTTTAACAACATGAATGAACTTTGATATCAGGGGAAATGTTCCTTTTTAAATAAGAGGAAAGGATCATCTGGTTAAATATTAAATTAATATTAAAATGAAACAGCTCCCTTCTGGGTGTGAAAATGGAGTATTGCTAATGTGGATCTTAGACCTCTATAAAGCTACAATTCACTGTAGGTTTCAGCTCTTGAACAAATGGCAATTTAAGTATTAGGCAGCAAAATATTGCAGATACTTCAGTATACCTCTGGGAGATGCTATACTTATGGCAAGTCAAATATAAAATAAATGTAAGGTAAAACCAAATAAAACCCCAGGAAATAAAGTTACAGTTGAGCTGCAAAAATCAGGCAGACTTCTATAACACTAGCCAAATATTCCATGTGATATCAATTTGATAGGGATACACAAATACTGTGAAATTACATCCATACAAAGAGCAAGGACAGTCCTCCCTAGGTGGATCAAACTGCTGCAAGAAAGTTTACTGAACCAACAGTCATTAGCTGCTAGCTGGATGTGAACAAATTTTCATGAAGCTGCTGTTGTTTTAGAGGTGTCCTCCAGGGCTCAACCAGCCAACTTTGGAGGTGATGGTACAATGAATATAATCCCAATGGATCTCTTAGACACTTTTATAAACTATAGGGTTTTCTTTTTTTTGTTTGTTTTAATTAAGGCTGAGAATTATATACAACAGAAAGACATTATGAATACTGATTGGTGGGATGAAAAAATTCCTTGGTATTTACTGTTAATACGGTTCCCACTGTGATACTGGTGATAAGTGAAGTAAGATAATCCACAGAAAATTTATAAGTTAGTAAAGCCCCTTACAGATTGTCCTGACATTTGTTTGTTTACAGAAAGCATTTTTAACCTGTTCTCACTTCCTCAGCTGAGCCCAATATGATTTTCAGAATTAACAAGTATTTAAAAACTAATATCCTCAAATAAGGTCTCATATTTCCATGTGCCAACTGTCGGTGTATCCTGTCAAGGATTAAATGGGTTATTGCACAGTGATTAAAAAAATCTACTTATTCTGAAGTAGCCATAATATTATGCATTTGGGCAACTGGTTTCATTTATGCTAAACAGAATAATATTATACAAAACTAAAAGCTAAATCTATACCACAGAAATATCATAGAATCACAGAATCATAGAATCATTAAGGTTGGAAAAGACCTCTAAGATCATTGAGTCCAACCGTCGACCCAACACCACCATGCCCACTAAACCATGTCCCTAAGCACCTCATCTACGCGTCTTTTAAATACTTCCAGGGATGATGACTCAACCACTTCCCTGGGCAGCCTCTTCCAAT
>NW_008825316.1:1388804-1393529 GCF_000699105.1 Pygoscelis adeliae | reverse complement strand
TCCGCCCAGCCTCCAGTCGTCCGGGACCTCCCCTGTTAACCAGGGCTGCTGATAGATGATGGAGAGCGGCTTGGCAAGCTCCTCTGCCAGCTCTCTCAGCACTCTCGGGTGGATCCCATCCGGCCCCATAGACTTGTGAGCATCCAGGTGGCGTAGCAGGTCGTTAACTGCTTCCTCTTGGATTATGGGGGGTTTATCCTGCTCGCTGTCCCTGTCTTCCAGCTCAGGGGGCTGAATACCCTGAGGATAACTGGTCTGACTATTAAAGACTGAGGCAAAGAAGGCATTAAGTACCTCAGCCTTTTCCTCATCCTCGGTGACAATGTGTCCCCCCGCATCCAAAAAAGGATGGAGATTCTCCTTGTCTCTCTTCTTGTCATTAATATATTTGTAAAAACTTTTTTTGTTGTCTTTAACAACAGCAGCCAGATTCCATTCTAGCTGGGCTTCTGCCTTTCTCAGTTTGTCTCTGCACGACCTAACGATTAATATCACAGTATTTATACCTTTCATACATAACAATATCATCATATCTCATCCCTGCTATAGGTAGGAATGTTGAGATTATTTTCTTTCACTACATGTTGAATAAGACCATATTCTACATTTCTCGAGCAGCTGTTAACCTGCCCATCAGCCTCTTGTAAGCAGAATAATCCTTTTCTTAAAACCTGCGGTCAGAAAGTTTTTCTTCTATTTATCACCTGGGGTTTAACACCACCCCAGTAGTACTGATTACTCTGAAATGCATAAATATGTAAAGAGACAAACTCAACAGTCACCGAAAGGGCATCAAGTGTCCTACTTCATCTATTTAAACCTTTTAGCTTTGGCAGTCACTAGCTATCCATCATCCAAGTTTACTTCATAACAACATCCACAAAACTAGATATTGGTTTCAAGGGTTTTAGAATCAAAAATATAGTCTAAGGCGAAACAGGGCTGGAAGAGCTGAATTTCTTTAAGAAAAGAAGATCCTTCAAACCTGATTCAGGTGAAACAGGGTAACAGCCAAATAGTCATTTTACATTAGAAACCTCTTTACTGTTCTTGTTGACAGAATCACAGAAAATAAGGCTAAAAAAGACTTCAAGAGGTTATATAGGCTGAAATTCAGCACTTTAAGGGAAGTAAATACTACCAAGGATGTTGTCTTCAGACTGTCTCCACCGATATTTCATTGTTTTTTTCCTAACTTAGTTATCCCTGGCTGCAGATTAAGCCCATTACTCTTTTCTTATTCACCTAAGAACAGACCTTTTTTCCTGTTTTTTGCCGCTTATTACATATTTGATGACTGTTTCCACATCTCACTTTAGTCTTCGCTTGCCTAAGCTATCTCAGCTTTTTCAATCTTTCCTTGTAGGTTGTGTTTTATAGATGTCTAATTATTTTTTACTACATATTTTTCTTTTTTATATTTCATTAAAAATGTGAACACACCTTTTCATTATAGAAGATTATTTCTATTCTACTGTCAGCTTTCTTCAGGGAGAAGAGATGGCATAATTCTTCACCTGCTCTGTTGATTTCCTTTACTATTATCTTATTCAACTTGTTTCATTATTTTAGATTTATTCTGTTATAGCTGCTTTGATTCTTTTCTAACCTCTGCTGTCTTTACCAGCTATCCATGGATGACTGGGTCTCTTTTAAAGTTTCCTTTTCTATTAAAGAAATCTGAGTAGTAAGCAGTTTAGTGTGCCTGATACACAATAGCTTTCACAACTGGGAAAATAGATTTGAAAGGGTCCTTTCTATCACTGGGGAAGGAAAGGTAGAGTCTTTCAGAGAAGTGAAAGTTCTGAAGATGTATATTTTACACCATTTTATTCCTCTTCACACTCAGGATATTGCAGAATTTGTAGTTAGGATACCAAATGGGGAATAAGGCTTAGAGAAAATTGAACGGAAGGCAAATAAAACTCATGTGTAGATTTAAAAAGCAAGATGAAAAAGGAGAGAGAGCTGGAAAAAAAAAACATTTTCTTATTCTCAGCAACATTTAGATATTTGAAGGTACTTCTTATCCTGAATCTGAAAACCTTTCAGAAAAAACTCTTTCAGCATACTCCTTTCTCCATACCCCAAAAAACTGATAGTGCACTGAGCAGTAAGGGGGCAGTAACTCTGGTTCGGATTAAAAAGACAGAAAAAAGACTTAAAGCTTCAGGTCCTGGACCACTGCTGTCTGGCATGGCATAGTGTGGTGTGGCATGGTGAAGCATGACATACCTGTCAGGTTTTACATCTCCCTCTTCAGAAATTTCATTCTGGCCTTGAGCATACCCTTTCTGGTTGAAGTTTCAGCAACAGTGCTATATTCCAATTCAAAACCTCCATTTTCATTATTAAGTGCTGATTCAAAATTACCTTAGAAGACACCCACTAGCCATGAAGAGTAGTTTGATTAGGTGAAGTGAAGGCAATAGCTTTGGGGCTTTCAAAGTAATGAGACACTGAGAGCATAATATTCTGTCATGGGTTGGGTTAGATGTTATTGAAACTGGTAGGCATAAGAGGTGCCCTCCTATCCAGGCTAAATGGCAGGGTGGTGCATTGTTTGGAGCTGGGAAAAGAGAGCCCACTCTCTAAATCACATTTGTACATGGCAAGATTAAATACACCCTGGGCCACGTGGACAGATGGCTTTCTAAGGACAAATAAAACAAGTGAAATCAGGTGCCCTGGCTGAAGGTGTAGGGAGACAGTATAACTCGAGAAAAGTGGAAGAAAAGAGCGTTGGAGCAGAACAGCCAAGGGCACTGCAACATGTAGCTTAGGTAAGCTGTGTTTACTTATATGAGCACTTAGAGCTAATACCTCTGAAGGATCCTACTTAGATCAGACAACATTTTTTTCTTTTGGAAGCTGGATGAACATCTTTGAGATATGCCTTACATCTTTGTACTTGCTGTAAATACATTTAACAGAATACTACACATAATTTACAATATGAACTGTCTTTGAGAATCTATATATGTCACCCAAATGAAATTAGAAGTCTTTCCAGAATGATATTGAGATTTTTTTTTCCCCAAAATGAATAATATAGTGGTCTAAAATATCAAAAAAGTGTTTTGTTTGACTATGAATTATTCAGGCAAATATCTAATCAAAGACCTTATATTTATGAATTCTATGAATGGCATCATCATGCATTGGTACCAAAGAAACAAAAATAGCAAAAGATTGCACTGTGATTAAACAAACCTTTTTACTCAAAACCCAGAGTCAGATATAAGGTATAAAGTAAATATCATGGAAGTCGGATCTTTAAAAATGACCTGGATGAAATATAATATTCTTAGCCAAAATAAGAGTAAATGGTGAGAGTTCTGTGAATTTTGTAGATGCCATAGGATGTACCATGCTAACCTAGGACCATCCTGGTAACTTGTTGTAATTATGACCTTGTCATTTACGAATTTGTTGTCCAAAATAAGAGTGACACTGAACTACTTTAAATTGACATCATGACTGCCATTAGTGCCATATATCTTATAAGATTTCTACTTTCTGCATGGACTGTAAGGGGTGTTATTAAGTGATGACAATGACAACACCATTTCATCTTGTCTCTACAAATCTCTATCCTTCTTCACTTGCACTGACAGCCTGGGTTAGATAGCTTACTTTTCTGGTTTTGCCCCAGGCTGTTAAGCAAAGTCTCACCCTCATCTTTTTAAGTGAACTCCACAGGTCTGGGACTCATGGTAGCTGAACAGGCCAGTAAACATGGTATTTCAGGTTCTTATAACAGGCTGCAGACTTTGTGTTAAGCTAACAACACAGGCTCCCGAGCTTCTCTGGCCTTGCCTGGAGATTTGTTTTAGCTTGTTTAACTGTAACAGCAATTCTCTAATCATCAGGTGACTGTTGCCTACAATTTCTTTACCTGGCTTTATACAATTGCGTGGTGTGAAATTTACTGTATTATTGCAGCTATTGGATATTGATAGCAAGAAGTTATTCTGCATAGACTGAGCTAGCCATGACCTTGAATAGAATCATAGAATCATTTAGGTTGAAAAAGACCTCTAAGATCATTGACTCCAACCATTAACCTAACACTGACAAGACCACCACTAAACCATGTCCCTAAGTGCCACATCCACATGTCTTTTAAATACCTCCAGGGATGGTGACTCAACCACTTCCTTGGGCAGCCTCTTCCAATGTCTGACAACCCTTTCAGTGAAGAAATTTTTCCTAATATCCATTCTAAACCACCCCTGGCACAACTTGAGGCCATTTCCTCTCATCCTATCGCTAGTTACTTGGGAGAAGAGACCAACACCCACCTCGCTACAACCTCCTTTCAGGTAGTTGTAGAGAGCGATGAGGTCTCCCCTCAGCCTCCTTTTCTCCAGGCTAAACAACCCCAGTTCCTCAGCCGCTCCTCATAAGACTTGTTCTCCAGACCCTTCACCAGCTTTGTTGCTCTTCTCTGGACACACTCCAGCACCTCGACGTCCTTCTTGTAGTGAGGGGCCCAAAACTGAACACAGTATTCGAGGTGCGGCCTCACCAGTGCCGAGTACAGGGCCACGATCACTTCCCTGCTCCTGCTGGCCACACTAGTTCTGATACAGGCCGGGATGCCATTGGCCTTCTTGACCACCTGGGCACACTGCCGGCTCATGTTCAGCTGGCTGTCAGCCAACACCCCCAGGTCCTTTCCGGCTGGGCAGCTTTCCAGCCACTCTTCCCCAAGCATGTAGT
>NW_008825316.1:1382263-1387862 GCF_000699105.1 Pygoscelis adeliae | reverse complement strand
TGTCTAAGTGGTGTGGCAGGGCGCTAACCATTTTCCCTTGGATTATGGGGGCTTCATTCTGCTCCCCATCCCTGTCTTCCAGCTCAGGGTGCTGGGTACCTGGAGAACAACTGGTCTGCCTGTTAAAGACTGAGGCAAAGAAGGCATTAAGTACCTCAGCCTTTTCCTCATGCTTTGTCACTGTGTTTCCCCCTGCATTCAATAAAGGATGGAGCATCTCCTTAACCTTCCTTTTGTTCTTAATGTATTTATAGAAACGTTTAGCATAGAGGATAACACGTGTGGGATGATAGCAGAGGCCTTGAAAATACAGATGAAAGATGATAACTGAGGGCACCAAGATAACAACAACTGACCAGTAGTCAATTACTGGTCACCAAAGGAGTTCAGTCTTGGAGCTGCATAAAACTCAGTCTATATATCAAATTCAAATGTAACATGGACTTACACATCACCAAAGAACAAGGTTAGTGAAAGTATAAAAGCATGTTAGAGTGTATAAGAGCAGGTTAGGAAAAACATAAAAATTACTACAAAGAATACGATAGCAAAAAGTAACAAGCTGTCAACAACAGACTTCTCCTGGCAAGGGGCTCAGGGTGATAACAACAGACTGTAATGCCCTCTGGCCCAGGCCCAGTCTGAAGCTGTTGAGAATAGGACCCAGATGAGCAGTGGAAGAACGAGCGTAACATCAGAAGAAGGTGAAGAAATCTGTATATGCACATATCATTTTAAATGCATAAAATTTGAAATTTTAGTTTTAGCATCATTGTAATTGTACTAGTAGTAAAGCTCTGATTAGACTTTTAAGACTTTAGACTAACAATAAGTCCTTGACTTTGTACTTAAGGTGTGTTTCTTTTGTCATTAGAAAGATTATAAGTGTAAGAAACTGGTGGGAATTGAAGCAGTCTATCCTGTAACTTGGATGCAACAAATTGGCAGCTCTGAACCTTCTGAACTCAGGCTCCAAACCCACCTGCACCTGCTGGATGGGTTTAGACAAGTCACTTCTATCTCTCTGTGCCTCATTATTTTTCATCAGCAAAATGAGGGTAGAGAGACTGACCTCTGCTGATAGAAAGCACTGAAAAAGAAGAGCTAGGTAGTGTGAATCAGGCTTAAACTGGCATAAAATTCAATGCTGAATTTCAGGACTTGTCTCCCTCTGGAGTTTTTGAAGACCGAAAGTTCACAGGTTATCAGACAATGTCTCCACGAGTGCTCAAGTTTTATTCTTGTTGTTGATTCCAATATAATGAGAGAGAGAGAAGAGCTGGTCCTGTATCAACTTCTCCAGCATATATAATTTGTTGATCTTATGTCAGCTCCTAAGTAAAAAGCAACTCCTTAGAAAAAAATTCAAGGAAACAAGTAGAAGCTATGTGCCAAACTAATGTTAAGACATTTCCCATTTTTAAAAATCATTTGTACGTCGTGATTATTTTTAACTACTACTCTAATCTATGGCTCAATCTTTACTACTCTTACTTTACAATCTTTACTACACAAGCAAAAAAAAATATCTACTTCTATGTAGATGTCAGCCAACATGAAATCTAGCATACTTTTACTTCAGAAATTGCATATGCCTTAACTCATCTATATGTGTTTTGCTGTGCTGCAATCTGCTCCTATTAGGTGCAACATTTGTGCAGAGTAACAGTCATCAACAGGCAGGCAGAGATGCTTCTAGACCTGCTGGGACACATCACTGGACCACACTGTTTTCATGTTACATGAAACATGACACATGGGTTCCCTGTCAATAAGGTCTACCTTGACCAAGAATCTTAGGTGGACAGGAGTCGCAACAGAGATATAATATATAAATAGTGACATTAAAGCACAGGCTCAGCTGTGTGCTTTTGACAACAAAACTCAATGAGTTTATATAAGTTATTGCATACTGGATGCACTTCGCTTCAAATTTTTAGAAATTGAAGTTGACCTTTCCTTTTAAAAGGTTTTTGTTGTTGCCATTTTTGTTTAAACATACTTAAATTATCACTAAATTTTAAGAGCACTGATGGGGATATAATTAACGTTAATTTGACTTTAACCCAATTTGTAGCACTGTGATAGTGTAACCAGGCACAATGTGTATTTTACATACATGTGTGAGCAATGTAACTACCAAAGGGGCAAACAAAGATGTGCATAGTTGCATGTCAGAGTGACAAGTTGTCATATTATTTACACACAGGGACTGCAAATAGGTAGGGAATCCTGAGGAGTACACAAGAGGGATGACAAGCAAGACAAAACCAAGACAAGTAACATCAGAAGCAGAAGTGACTCCTCCTTTTGGGAGGGGGCAAGTGACATAAAAATGTCAAACCTGAAGAGGAACAATGGAGAAGGAAGAAGACAACCCCATTTTGATTTCAACTGCTTTCGCCAAAGTACTCTCCAACCTGGGCACCTTGGCCACTGAGACTAAAAGCCAACAAGGATCGCAGCCATCAGTGCTAACTGCATGGCATCAGCTCTATGGTATTGCATACTCAGGGCTAATTTAGAATATGGGTATTAAAAAGTAACCCTTTTGTGTACATAGTGATGATGTCAATGACATGTAAGATTTAACTTTTAACATAGATTGTGCTGTAAATGAGTGAATGAATGACAATGACGATAATAATAAAATAATACCATGATAATAATATGAATGATAATTATAACAATGAAGGATAATAATGATAATAATGACAATAGTAATAATGAGTGAGGTTTTGTTTTAAAGTTTAAAACTGGACGCATTTTTAAGCCTGCTACACTTCCATCGCAGCAACCTCTAATTCCTTAACAGATATCTACTTATGTATGTATGTATGTATTTTTCTGTTTATCTATTTATCAATCAATAGATACAGTTATGGATATCCAGTTTCAATAATCTTAAAATGCATAGATAGTTTTGGAAGACTGATGAAATTGCTGGTATCAGCCAGAGACCCTAGTACATCTGCTCAAGGGAGGTCAGATAAACCAGATCAAATGTTGTGCAAAGTTATTCTAGCTCTGCATTAGAATGGTTAATGTTGGCTTTTTTCTGATATCCTGTCTGAACAAAAAAATCAATTTATCCTTTTGACAAGTGTGGAACATCAGCAGGTGTAATACTAGCCAGTTGTGCATACCTTTTTGCAATACGAACTGGCTAAGCTATAAAAAATAAAATATGACATTTAATATGTCACTTGACTGAATTATTAAAGCCTTTTAATTGACTTTGTGCATGTAAGAGAATGTGACATTTAAGCCTTTAAAAGGCAGTTAAAAAAAGGACAAAGACTCATTGAAGGGTATGAGTTTCTTTTTTAACCTCATTTAAAAAAAAAAGTGGCAAGATTGTAACACATTTCATATTTTCATTTAAATCCTTTTTTTTCATGCCTGCTGGACAGGGCACACGCACACACAAGTTCACTCAGAGTGGTATAAAGGAGCCTTAGTGTACATTTAATTTTATTTAGTGTTTGTGTTTTTTGTAATAAGAAAAAAAGAAAAATAAGAAAAAAAGAAAATTTACATGGAACTGCTGCAACTGAATATAAAACTGTATTAAACTCATTCATTAACAACACACTTTCTAGGTCATTACCACTACTTATCACTACATACACAAAACTGTTAGTCCTTTGCATTTATACCCTAAATTAGTTGTTAAGTGTGTAATACCATGGAGCTGATGTTATAGGGTCAGCACTGATGGGTGTATGTTTTTTTGGCCTATGCTATGACGATGTTACAAAATCAGTTGCTGGCCACACTGTTTTAACATGTCAATTTTACAGAGGTACCTTTATCTAGAAGTCTGTTAACCTGCTTTATCAGTGACGAATTCCTGGGTTACCCCTAACTGCCCTCTTTCCCCTTTTTACCTCCAAAAATCTTCTGAGTGAAGAGATAAACTGAAAGATGAGTTTGTCAACAAATCTGAATGAAACTGAAAATTTGGGACTTGAATTTCAGCAGTTCCATTATAGAGTAAATTGAATTTTACTGATTAAGATAATAATGCTGACATACCTCTAACAACCTGGTTCTAAAATATAAGAGCTATGTGTTGATGTGTGATTGTTTCTTACTATGTGTAAAAAGTCAGAAAAAGTAGCTTTAATATTTCTCAAATCTCAGGAAATTATCACTGATTCAAAAGTGCCTAAATGCAGTACTATATTTCCAGCCTAAAAAAACCCAACAAAACAAAACAAAGCAAAAACCCCCACCCTGATTTGTACAGAATAAAATCATAAGGAATATAGAGAAGAATTATTAAAATGAGAAAGCCTTTACCTAGAAATTCCATTAAATAGAAATAGAAATTAGCGTGATACTATTTTGTGTTGAAACATTCAGTTCCTGTCATCTTGTCCTCCATTAAAGTTGACATGAACTGATATATAGTGATATACTTTGACAAACGATTATTTTTGAATAGTTATTAAGAAAACAATAATCTGATTTCTAAAGCTATCTTTAAACACAAGCTTTTATATATGTCGAAAACCTTCATTTGGAAATAATAGTGTTGAAATAAATTCTCTTGTATAGTGCTAAACTTTGAAGAACATATTTATAACTGCAATAATTTGGAAAGACTTTTTTTCTTGTAAGACAATGTCCAGTCTACACTAATAGGAAGATACTGGAA
The DNA here is from genome assembly GCF_000699105.1 of Pygoscelis adeliae. Taxonomy (NCBI): domain Eukaryota; kingdom Metazoa; phylum Chordata; class Aves; order Sphenisciformes; family Spheniscidae; genus Pygoscelis; species Pygoscelis adeliae. The sequence goes on along the minus strand of NW_008825316.1, from coordinate 1,383,199 downwards.
AATTCAGGTACCTCTTGTTCTTATACTGCCGAGGGAGTAAAAGCATTTGATTTGACACTTGAATTTTTTTGTCAACTACAGCAAATTTCCCTTTGCTCTACTCATGTAACTCTGTCTCCTGTAACATAAAAAAATTAAAAACAATTTCACCTATTTTTTTTGAAATTACATTATCCAAATCTAGGTCTTCAGGATTTGACTCCATCCACAGACAGACCATATTATTGAAGTTTTCAGATTATTAAGAAGAACTTGAGGTGCTCTGGTGGTTGCAGTGTGTGGTGGATTTTCCTTGGCTAGATACCAGGTGCCCATCAAAGCCACTCTATCACTCCCTTCCTCAGCTGGACAGAGGAGAGAAAATGTAATGAAAGGCTCATGGGTCGAGATAAGGACAGGGAGAGATCACTCACCAATTACTGTCACGGGCAAAACAGACTCAACTTGGGGAAATTAGTTTCATTTATTGCCAAACAAATCAGAGTAGGGTAATGAGAAATAAAAACTAAATCTCAAAACACCTTCCCCCTGACCCCTCCCTTCTTCCCAGGCTTAACTTTACTCCTGAATTCTCTACCTCCTCCCCCTGAGCGGTGCAGGGGGATGGGGAATGGGGGTTGCGGTCAGTTCATCACATGTTGTTTCTGCTGCTCCTTCCTCCTCACACTCTTCCCCTACTCCAGCATGGGGTCCCTCCCATGGGAGACAGTCCTTCACGAACTTCTCTAACGTGGGTCCTTTCCATGGGCTGCAGTTCTTCAAGGTCTGCTCCAGCGGGGGTCCTTTCCATGGTGTGCAGTCCTTCAGGAACGGGCTGCTCCAGCGTGGGTCCCCCGTGGGGTCACAGGTCCTGCCAGCAAACCTGCTCCAGGGTGGGCTCCTTTCTGTGGGGCCACGAGTCCTGCCAGCAGCCTGCTCCAGCGCAGGCTCCTCTCC
>NW_008825316.1:1365781-1381989 GCF_000699105.1 Pygoscelis adeliae | reverse complement strand
CCTTGCCCAGTGGGGTGTCTGTCTTGGAGCCGGCTGGCATTGGCTCTGTCGGACATAGGGGAAACTTCTAGCAGCTTCTCACAGAAGCCACCCCTGTAGCACCCCCGCTATCAAAACCTTGCCACGCAAACCCAATACACAATGTTACACAGTATGCTGTGACATGAAAAATTCAAAAAATATAAAAAATATGGAAAAGTCAAATATGAATGTCTTGAAATTAAATTCAGCGATATGAAGATTTCTTTTAGGAGTATATTAGAAATGAGCAGTGTCTACTGAAGACAACTCCATTTCATAGACCTACAGATTTCTGATGGAAAACTTTTCTAACTTACAAGAACAAATGTCACTGAAAATAGATTTATTTCTACATTAACATCCTTTCAGTTTGTACACTTTTTGGCTTATTTCAACATGCATTCAAGCAAGAAATCTCCCACATATTAATGACAATAAAGCAGATGCAGGACCTGTAAAGTCAAAGTTTCAGAAGAATCTATGCAGAACTCAATGAATGCAAAAATATCTTATTACATGTAAAAGATTTTTTAGAAATGAACGAATTGTATCGTAATGCCATAAATGAGAGTTGAACTTTCTTGAAAACCTGGCTCCCAATTTCTGAGTGCTCAAATGTCCCCTTTTAATTTTTGAACTTTTAACTTGATTAGAAAGTTTTTTGCTTGGATTTAGAAAACCCAGAGACAGCAGTTGTTTTGCTATTTTCTTCTGTGTGTCTTATTGATACTTTGAAGCTAATTGCTACATTGCAAGGAGCAATAGAAACAAGTCTTTAAAATGTCCCACTAACAAAAAGTGCTCATAAACATTCTCAAAGACTTGAGCATGGAGAATCTGTAGTCTTACTCTAGACCTGCCCAGCAGTGTTTTCAATAATGTTGTCCCTCAGCATTGATGCAGATGTCAAACTCTAGCTGATGTCTTACTATAAAATGCATTCTCTTGCAAGGCATAAGTAGAGCTTAACTAATTTTGACTTGTGACTGATGACTTTGACCTACTGACGGACGTAAGATAAATTGGAAATTTGTGTTTATTCCAGTAGCTGCAAATCCTTGTGAACAAGCTTCTTTGGAAAAGCCCAGAGAAATGTCCTATTTCCTTTTCGTCAGATTTGTTCTTCATTATGAGTGTGAGGTACTTTTGTCAGAATGAAAGTGAAGAGAATGCCTGAAAAACTGGAATACAACTTGGCTTGTATTGGAGCCCAGGAAAGCAGGGCTCCATCATGCGTAACAATTACTTGGGAAGACAAATGCCATAACCCCAAACATCCCCCCTTCTTTCTTCTTCCCGTAGCTTTGTATACTGAGCAAGACACCATATGGTATGGGATATCCCTTTGGTCAGTTGGGGTCAGAAAGTTAAAGCTTCTCCAAGGGAATAAGTGATAGCTTCCAGATAACAGGTATAAAAACATTCTCCGCTTATATATAATGAATAATGTAATTATATCAAATTTGCCTTGAGAATAAACTCATCAATAGAATAAATTTGTCCACTTACTCAAAAATTATGGTGATGAAGGCAATTCGAGACCCAGCTTCAGAGTTTTCTGGAAGGAATGAATGTGAACTATGAAACTCGGAATATAGCAGTACTAATGAGGAGGGATGCATCACAGCATTTTCTAAGCTCCAAAACTTGAAAGATTCTCAGTACACAGAAAGTTTATTTGAGGCTCTATTAAGTAAAGTCTCAGCTAAGACACTGACAGATCACTTGTGGGAAATAGTAGGTATATGCATCCATTTCAGAAATACATAAATTTCGAAGAGATTTATTTGGTGTGCTCTCCAAAGACTTGAAAAACTCCCCAGTCAGATGAAAGTTGATAAAAGTAGTAAAAAAAAAAAGACTCTATAAACATTAGAAGGAATTAATCTATAACTTTTTTTCTTTTTTTTCCAGCTATGTTCCTTTCCTTTTCAATAGTATCCTTATCATAGTTACCTCCATTCCCTTTGCCTCTAGGCTTAATTTCTTGTACTGTGTGCGTAGGAATGTCTCTTTGAGGTGCTGGAAGTGTCATCACATTCTTTGCATAGTGTGGGACAGAAAAGGTTTAGAAATACGTCAGCATCTACCTTGGAATTTCTGCTTGCTCCTTACCCATTGCATGGTGATGTTAAATTGCTATTTCTAGGGTGAGCATTTCAAGAGATATGAATCAGCCTATTGCTCCTGATGTGGCAAGGCAATGATCCTGGAACCAGAAATCTGAGTGCCTGAGAACCGCATTTTGGAGGTAAACCTCCAATCTTGGTTAGAAGATTTTTGAGAAGTGACCTCAGCTTCACATGAACATTCTGGGTAACCTACAGCAGTCACTGAACTTTCTGGGAGGCAGCTGTGCAAACTAAGTATTTGTCTTGTTTCAGCTGGGATAGAGTTAATTTTCTTCCTAGTAGCTGGCATAGTGCTGTGTTTTCAATTTAGCATGAGAATAATGTGATAACACACTGATGTTTTAGTTGTTGCTAAGCAGTGTTTATACTAAGTCAAGGACCTTTCAGCTTCCTATACGCTACCAGCGAGGAGGTGCACAAGAAGCTGGGAGGAAGTATAGCCAGGACAGCTGAACCAAACTGGCCAAAGGGATACTCCCTACCATATGACATCATGCTCCGTATATAAGCTGGGTCGAGTTGGCTGGGGGGCAGTGATCGCTGCTTGGGGACTGACTGGGTGTCAGTCAGCAGGTGGTGAGCTGTTGCATCAGTTCTTTTTTTTCTCTTGTCCCTCAGCATTGATGCAGATGTCAAACTCTAGCTGATGTCTTACTATAAAATGCATTCTCTTGCAAGGCATAAGTAGAGCTTAACTAATTTTGACTTGTGACTGATGACTTTGACCTACTGACGGACGTAAGATAAATTGGAAATTTGTGTTTATTCCAGTAGCTGCAAATCCTTGTGAACAAGCTTCTTTGGAAAAGCCCAGAGAAATGTCCTATTTCCTTTTCGTCAGATTTGTTCTTCATTATGAGTGTGAGGTACTTTTGTCAGAATGAAAGTGAAGAGAATGCCTGAAAAACTGGAATACAACTTGGCTTGTATTGGAGCCCAGGAAAGCAGGGCTCCATCATGCGTAACAATTACTTGGGAAGACAAATGCCATAACTCCGAACATCCCCCCTTCTTTCTTCTTCCCGTAGCTTTGTATGCTGAGCAAGACGCCATATGGTATGGGATATCCCTTTGGTCAGTTGGGGTCAGCTGTCCCAGCTGTGTCCCCTCCCAACTTCTTGTGCACCCCCAGCCTACTCTCTGGTGGGGTGGTATGAGAGGCAGAAAAGGCCTTGACTCTGTGTGAGCACTGCTCAGCAGTAATGAAAACATCCCTGTATTATCGATACTGTTTTCAGCACAAATCCAAAACATAGCCCCATATGAGCTACTATAAACAAAATTAGCTCTATCCCAGCCAAAACCAGCAATTATATTATTATTATTATTACATTATTATTATTATTTTATTTCAAGTATTAAACTGTTTTTATCTCAACGCTCGAGTTTTCTTACTTTTGCTCTTCCAATTCTCTTCCCCATCCCACCAGTGGGGGGAAGGTGAGTGAGCGGCTTTGTGGTGGTTAGTTGCCGACTGGGGTTAAACCACGACAGTATTACGATGCGTCCAAAGGAGGGAAACAAAGATGCTGAAATGACTAGAGGGCATGACTTATGAGGAGTAGCTGAGGATACTAGATTTGTTCAGCTTAGAGAAGAGGAGACTGAAGCGTGACCTCATTGCTGTCTACAGTGTCCTCATGAGGGGGAGCAGAGAGGGAGGTGCTGATCTTTTCTTCTCTCTGGTGTCCAGTGGTAGGACGCTTAGAGCTGTGTCAGAGGAAGTTCAGATTGGAAATTAGGAAAAAGTTCTTCACCGAGAGGGTGATCAAGCACTGGAATGAGCTCCCCAGGGAAGTGGTGTCAAGAAGTGTTTGAACAACACTCAGATATATGGTTTAACTTTTAGGTTGCCCTGTGTGGAGTCAGGAGTTGGGCTTGATGATGCTTGTGGGTCCCTTCTAACTCAGGATATTCTATGATTCTCTGATTCTACCCATCATCCAATAGCAGCATCAAGCCACTATCAGCAGCACATTGCAAGGCCACTGCATTTCTTTGAATTCCATATTCTGGGGCAGATATGAAAATGGCAGTGCATGTGTGGAGCTATTTGGGTAGCATTAAATAATTCAGCATGTTACCCAGCAGCTTCCACATCTTTCACATAAGCTAATTTCAGATACAACTTCTATAAGACTCTACTTTCATTTATCTTCAGGCTATGCTTCAAGAAGGAGCTACTGTGGGTCACATTTTTCTGAATCTAAGAGCTTCTACAGTTTATTTAATTATAATTAAAAGAGAAATTTCTGGATTTTTACACTGACGTCCAGCTCAGTCTCACTCAGTGTGGAAGAAGGTCTTGAATACAAGGAATGAACAAACTAGAAGCATGATCCAGCAACACAGAAACAACTGTCCATCCATTCTGTTAGTAATTGACACTCACATAATTTGCCAAAACACTGACTTGATCAGAGGGGTTTAAGCTATGCATGGCTGTCACTGTTACGTCCCACCAGTTATAGACTGTGTACATTGCTGGTATGGGCACACCCTTTAATGAGGAAAAAATCTGGGTAATCACAGCAAAAAGCACTTAATCTCCTACCTATGGATTCCTTGAGCCTTTCCCCCTGTTTTACATGTGTAGTAATGGGAAGTCTTGACGCATGGATCATTTGTAATTTCTTAATATAATGTTTGCTATGAAAACATTTTTACTTACTATAAGTTTGGGGTTTTTGAGATGGCTACACTTCATTTGTTGATGAAGAGCTTCTAGTATGTGTGTTATGGTAGGTAGTACACCGTGAGGCATATCATTTTTAATAAGTGTTTGGGGTCATTTCTGGATTCTCCTAAAAACAAAGAGTGACTCAGAGAATAAGGAAGAGTTTCTGAGGGCACAGCTATGAACTGGTCATTATTAGTAGCCCAGAAATTTGCACAAATTTTACTAAAATGTTGCACATATTTTGCACTAACCTCATGGGCTCTTTCTCATCCACAACATACAATTCCTTCCTCTTTTTATTCTTTATTTTAAAAACAGCTGCTATTTCTTCATTTCAGTCAGCATGAGTCTAACTGGGAAGAAAACACAAAAAGATTCTTCCCCCTCCCCCCTCAAAACCCCAAACTTTGCAATTAATTGAAGAAAAGACTGAAATGAAAAACTCATATGAAGGAGGAAAAGTAAGTGCTAGAGAAATGAAATGCTTTTCTCCGTAGTAAAGGGAACATTGGTATTTTTCTTAGGAGGAATGAGGGCTGACTGGAGAAGGATTGCAATCATAATGAAACATACGGTCTTGCCTTCCCTGGAGGATAAATTTCCTATGTGGGAAGATGTGGTGAAAAAGAATTGTTCCCTGAACAAATAAATTTATTGCTAAGGAGCACTGCCACGTGTCTCCATCTACTTCAGGAAAGATTGGTCTCTCAAAAGAAATTCTTGATTTTAACTTATGAGATTTCCTGCCATTTAAAGAAAACGGTTAAAAGTAAGTAAAGTGGTTAAAGTAAATATTATCAAAATAGTGACTCCTGTTTTTCACTTAATGAAAATCTTTTTTGTATTATATTACATCAAACCTTAAATGCAGCACAATACTGTTGTAGTAAGTAGACCATGGTAACAATATTTAGAATTTTAACTAAAAAGTAAAAAATAAAGGTTATTTCTGGTCATTAGAAAAGGCATCAATTGCAAAACTGCAGGTTTTCTTAATTGCTTTTCCTCCAGGGGCATTTGTTGTGGAATGATCCTGAGCTGAACGAAATACGAGTTTTCTCTCCCCTTCCTAATAACAAACCCTTGCTCATACCTTACAAGCCCTTCAGTTAATTATCTCTGAGAAAAACTTTGTTAAAGCTTCTACTTATTTTTCTTGATACTTTGGCTTAGTCAAAGAAGTGCATGTTAGCTAAATAATACATAAATTAAACCTCCTTTATCAGGAACTGAAACCCGCAGATGATATGCGCACAATTCATTAAAATTTTTAGCCTTGGTTTCTTTTGACTGAGAGATAAACAGTGTAACAAATTGCAGACAAAATAAAATAAATAAATAATCCCACTTACCTTCACTAGCCAATAATTATATGCAAAAACCTTTCAAGTGTAATGAGAAATGAGGTGAAGTGAGAAATATTTTGATTTGGATGGAGCTTAAATAAACAACAAAAAAAGAGCAATTGCATATTAAGAATCTTTCCTCATCTATCACAGTCTAATGACAACATTTAAATGACAGAACTAGGTGAACTCCATTGCTATAACAAGTTTTAGAAGCTGGAACAGAGCTGAGATTGCAAGATTAAGTTATTTCTGAAGCAGTGTCCTGACAAAGAAACATTTTGAACTCAATTTATTTTTCACCTACAACAGACGTTTAAAATGATACTGATTTAATATGACTCCCTGGTGTCTAAAGTATCCGTAGCCTTATTCTCAGAGAAATCATAACTGCCCACAAACTTGAAAGGCTTGCAAACTGAATTTGAACGGACTAAACGGTCAAAAATATCCTGTTATAATTGTGTGGTAGGCTAAGAACAATTGTTCTGAATTTTTTTTATAGACCATGCTTTGCAGCAATTAATGTCACAGCATTGTAACAGCCAGGTCACAAGGCTCAGTGTGAGACTGAGCAGGGAAAGGCATTTTCATTTTAAAACAGGACTGATTTCACTTGCTCACCAAAACATTCTCATGCTACAATACCCACAAGCACCACGAGGTGTGGGGCTGAGTGATTTGGCCAGGATTAATTGCAGGTACACAGAGGATAGGTGATGCTGAATATGGAGTCATCATCCCATCTCTTACCTGCTCCTTGAACTGGTAACTATGTGTGGGTTTTTGGATGTGCCCTTTTGTACGATTTAGGACCTCATAGTGACTCTGATCCATCCTTTAATCTGAGGTTTAATGTCTCTCACTTTAGACTGCTCTTTCTGGTGCTTCCATACCCAGACTCTCCCATTCGTTCTTCATTCATATGAACCTTAATGTTTCTGTTACAGATGTCCATGCAAGGCAACTATGCTGGTCATTTACATCAAAAAATAACAGGAAATATATAACATTATTTCATGGTGTTTAGCAATAAAGAAGAAACCAGCCTTTGGCAGGTTTTCATGCTACCTAACTTAAGATATCTGATTTGTTCCATTAGTGTCCTGAGGTTCTTTACACAAGAAAAGAAAAAAGATTCCTGTAGATATTAGATTACCTAATTCAGGATTTTATGCATTATGTATTTCCATTATATGTATGTATATTAATAAATATACATATATATATCTACAGACACATTAAAAAACTATATATATAATCAAGCTCTGATGCAGTCTTTCTAAGTGAAAACCTAAACTCTGTCATATTGCATTAAAACTTAACTAATTATATATGTATATGTATATGCATATGCATATGTATATGATAGTTAATTTGGAAATGGCACAGCTGTAACATTGCAACCAGTGGAGATATAACCAACAATAACACCAGTAATTCTGCTAACAAATTAATAACCACTATTTGATATTTTGTCTTGTTGACTGTGAGATGCTATATAGACAAGGGGCAAAAGCAATCTAAAATGAAATGCCAAAGCAGCATCTCCTTGGATAAAGAATGTCATGGAGGTGACCAAGCAGTAACAAAAGCAAAAGAAATATCAGAAACTTTATTCAAGGGTGCTGATTCAACAGAATTTTGTGATTCAGGTCACAGCTGTTAGAAGTGATTCAATTGCTCGGTGCATATGTGTGAATTCAAAGGCAGTATTGTACACAGCAGGTCAGCTCTCTCAAGCCGTATGTCCCTGCTATGGTGGTTTTGCTCAGTTTCATGGCTTCTTTAAGGGCTTTCTCAGCCCCTGTTCTCCCATGATGCCCTGCAGGGGCTAATCCCCATTGGGGGAAAGCAGTTCCCAGCCTTAGCATCTGTACTGATAGTCTTGAGTGCTACAAGCACTACCTCTGTGAAGATCAAACTTGTTTTGCTTTCACTTGCTTTCTCCCAGCTATTGCTAAAGTGCCTCATATTTCTACCCTAAAATTCCCAGAGTTCTTCAGTGCTACTCTGAGACTGGCAAACAGTCCCTGCATTTCGGCAGTGCTGAGCATTCCTGGGCCTAGCTCACACCATCCTCCCGTGGGGTGCTCAGGTGGGGAGGGCAGACATGTGCAGATGCAGGTAAAAATCACTCTGTAAGGCTCCCTGGCACCCAGAAAGAGAATGTGAAAACTCAGGCTCCACAATCAGGCTTGGTTTTGTCATCCCTTAATTTCTGGCATGGTCTTTGACAATAATCCTTTAAGAGAGCTTTTCATTGGTTTGGTTGGTTGTTCCTCTCTAGGTGTGTAGTTAAATTCAGAGCACGGTGCTGAAGTGATGATCCTCTTTGAACTTGTCTCCTTAGAAATTTTGGAGGCCATTCAAATCCAGACCTGACATTAGGAAACATTCCTTTACCAAGAGGGTGGCCAAACACTGGAACAGGCTGCCTAGAGAGGTGGTCGATGCCTCATGCCTGTCAGTGTTTAAGAGGCATTTGGACAATGCCCTTAATAACATGCTTTAACTTTTGGTCAGCCCTGAAGTGGCCAGGCAGTTGTACTAGATGATTGTTGTAGGTCCCTTTCAACTAAATGAAACTATTCTATTCTATTCTATTCTATTCTATTCTATTCTATTCTATTCTATGTTGTGTATGTTGTGATGATGTCTGCACTGTGATCAGTCACAGACAGTCCTCAACTTCCAGAGACTTTGCCTTTGCTAGTTTGTGACACAATCTGAACACAAACACAATGAGTTTGAATGCAAAAAATTCCCCATGTACATGTAATACTAAGAGCCAGAGAAGAGACATATTTTTGTATGAGGATTGAGAAAATTAGTGTATTTTGATTTATGATTTTTTGAAACATAAAGTTATGACACGGTTTATAATTAAAGCCTACCAAGAAAAAGTAGATCAAATGATAAGTTTTGTTACTTCTTCCTAGTTAATCTGAGAAGACAGCATGAGAGAAATTTGATCAGCACTTGTGTACTGATCAAATAGCAGTAGCAGTGAAGTTAGCCACCCATGAATTAACTGTCCAAACATATCAATATCCCACAAAATAAACACCATGTTTTAATTCCCAGGTTTCATCAATACAGTAGAATGGATAGAGGCACAAAAGTGATAATGAAAAATGATTTGTAAACAATGGTAGGGTGTTGTGTGAAATGCATTAACACAGAAGTCCCAGCAACTGATATTCAGCAAAGCACTGCAAAATATTCTGGGACCTTTAATATTCCTAGAGTCACACAAATTTTTTTTTAAAACGCTGGAATTTCATAGCTTAAGTCAACAATGAAAAAAAGATTCTGTTTTCAGCATGAAATCAACAAAGGAGAGAGTAATTGAAAGCTGTACAATTATATTATAAAAAATCTTGAGACTATCAATAGTTTTCTGTAGGACAAATATTGATTTAGTCAGAAGACAAATATGCATCCATTTCAAGAACTCAGGAGAGTTCATTCATGCTGGAAATTAGTACATTGATCATGTCCTGAGATTTTCTATCCATTTTCTCCTTTCTACAAATACATGCTGTAGGCATTCCTCTCTTTAAAAGAAAGGAAATGCTTTTTCAATAACAATTCAATATTTTCTAGTGATACTCACCTTGCAAAGTTCAAAACAGCCTCCAGGGCATCTAGAAACATAAGGCTGCAGGGTTGTGTGTCTCTGCAGTTATACATGTAAACACATATGCTCATATGTGCACCCATGTATATGTTAGTATACATAATTTTTAAAAATGGAATTGCAATACAGCTCTAAACCATCAGTGAAAAAAAATAGCTTTTGGTACATTTAATAAAAGCTGCTATGAAAACAAAACATGATTGATTTTCCCTTCAGTTCTTTGCTTGCAATAGGCTAGGAATAAAGTACATGACCCAACACAGACACCATCAAAATGTTGATAGGTAATTAGCTAACCCCAGAGCTGCAGAAGCCCCTGAAAGTGCTGATTAGGTGTTTGCTCCACAAAAAAATTAATTACACCTAAAATGTCTGCACAAAACATCAATTCATCAGTAGAAAACCATGGTTACAGCATGAGAGAGCAAAGGCACAAAGGAAGAGATGAAGAGTGACACTTGTAAGGAAAGGTCCAAATTTTTCTACATAATTTCTTATCTAGATTTTTACTTCATTGAGCAGCACTTTGTGTAACAGACCAATAACTTATTTTGAAGCAGGATTTAGCATGGGGGAGAGGGAGTGAGAGAGAGAGAGCAGGATAGGACAATATTTATTTTTAAGTTGGCTAAAAATATAACTATGACTTGATAAACAAAATTGTTAACATTACCCTAGTCCAGTCAATCACACAAATACAGAATTTCTCAAAAAGTTCATTCAGGAAAAAAAAAAGTTATAAATATTAAAGAAATTGTGACTGAAAATATTTCAATGTGTTTAGTATGAAACAGCAATTAAACAATATACACATATTTACATGAAAAATATGGGTTAGTTTTAAACATTTAGAAATGAAAATAACTTTGAGATTTATAGCAAAAATAAATTTTAATTTTTTGATTGTCTCTATTTTTTACAACCTGCATTCAATGAATGTTTTCTTGTTGTCTTCAGTACCTCACTCTCATTGTATTTATAAGGCATGGATTAGAAGAAGAAACGGTTTCCCACTTACCTAGTGTATCTCCAGCTAAAGTTCAGAGCAATACTGAAGATATACTTTCAACATACCCTGAAGTGCATTTTTTAGCTACATTTAAATCAGTGGTTTATTTTCTTGATAGAGTGCACTAGTCCTAGAAGTACTGTGCCATTAAAGAAGGGGGCGTGTTAGATGAGGTGGATCATGACTAACATGGAAAAAGCAGGAAAAAAAAATCTGTTGATACAATCTAACTGGCTTGAAAATTGTACAGTTTTCTTATAGCAACCATTTTTATTAGTCATATCAATATGGTTATGCTTGTTATTTCCATTTGATTTATTTTTTAGCTGCTGGTGGGGATCATTTAAGTTTATAACCATAAGAGACATCCATTGCCTCCAAGGTAAACAGACAATGAAAGTAACGGAAGGAAATTTTATTACATGAATTTCACTGGTAGGAAGCACATGGAGCAGAAGTGCCATTTATCAAAATTGTAGGGAATGTCTGCAGAAAAATTAAGAAATGGACTGAGAATACTAAAGTAGCTTTGATTAGCTTTGATCACAAGATCAGGCTTCCTTTCTAAGAGCATCCCTTCAGTATTATGTGTATTCTTTGAGAAAGAGTACTCTGGAAAACTTTTCAGTGTGTTACAAGATACTCCAGAACACTTTTATTGAACTTTATAACAGGTATAATGCTAAATATTTCTGGTATAAAAATATGAAATTTCCAAGGATATTAATTTAGAAGATGGGAATAAGATAACAATCATGGTGGTGTATTCATAATGCTATTAGTTTGTAAAAATAGTAATAGAACTGTTTATCAAAGAAATACAAAGATTTCTTTTTTTAACTTGACAATACTTTTTTCCCAATAATTATTCCTAGACTCTGTGTGCTGTCTCAGAGAGAATTATAATCCTGAGAACAAAGAAGAAACCAGGTCCCAGAGTCGATTTCTTCAGGCAATCTTTCAGTTACTTGTTTCTTCTTAATATATTTGCTTTCACAGATATTCATATTTTTCACATTTGTAGCCTTATTAAACCTTTTTATCTAGGTTTCCAAGTAATGTCAAGAGAATCACATCTCCCAAAACAGAACTGCATCAATAACCTTTGTATTATTGGGAAAATAAATGTACAATATGTATAATACTAACAGATCTTGGTCATCTTTCTTCGGAGGTAGCTGTCCAGGCTGTTAGGGAATAACTGAAGTGTTTCTACAGGGAAGTAATTTTTTTAAGGTACATTTTCTTTGGTGGCATCATTTTCTCTTCATAAACCACATAGTAGAACAGCATCAATTAGCAGTCAAGAGAAAAAGCCAGTGGATGGAGCTCTGAGGTCTAATTTAAAATACAGATTGGTGAAAAATGCTGAAGCTATAAACAAATATTTCCTTTCTGAGGTTTATGAAACAAGTGCATAAAAATAACTATCAATATCACCTCATTCCTAAAGCACCTTTAATTTCAATACCTCAAAAAACTTTATAAACCATGAAGAAATTATACACTAGATATCAATAAAAGGAGTTAGGCAGGTTGAGCAGGGAGGTTAAGCAACTTCCCTGAGGTCTGGTCTCTTCTTCAAGATTGTAGTAGAAAATGCCAGGCCTAGGTTCAGTAACACATTCATATTTGGAAAGAAAAACCCAACCAAAACCCAAAACATTGAAGAAAATACTTAAAAGTATTCTTGATTCGGTTTTCTGTCTTCAGCTAAAGTAAAAAAAAACCCCTTGTTCTTTACTTTCAGCTCTAAATCAAGGAAAATATCAGCAAGAGCCCTCAATGTTTTAAGGTACTTCATGATGCCCAGTACTTTTGGGCAAAGTCTGGTGTGAAACAATGAAAATTTTTTATCATAATTGCAGCTAATTTTGATATGAAAAATAAGAAAAAGCCTCACATATCTTTTGTTCTATTTTTTAAGCTGACTGTATAATTTACATTTTAAGTGCTCATTAAGGTGAAAAATGTCGGTACTGTAGAATGAGCAAATAAATTACCTTCATGTCTTTTTTCTCCCTTTCTTATTACCAATCCAGACCACAAAAAAAAAAAAAAAAAAAAAGAGTATTCTCAAATAATACAGGAATGAATTTATAATATGTCAAATCATATGCTGGTCAAACACCATTACATTTCATTTTAATTAGTCTTTTTTCACTGCCTGCAGACAAGAGTATCTGTAGTAGACTTTAAAATACTATCACTACTATTATATAGTTACTACTGTTTAAAATCAATTATATTTTATGGAATATTATTGCTCACAATTTTATTGCTTATACTGGATGATCATAAGATTCACTGTCATCCAGATGCTTTGCAGGAGTGTGTTCAGTGTGTCCAGCTCTCTAGACTTCCACTTTCAGACAAGTTTAAAGAACAGAATGTTTAAAGAACATTCATAGTTTTCGAAAGCTCTTTTAGAAGGTTTAGACGAGTATCTTTATTCACTATGGCTGGTTAGAAATCCAAATTTCTATTCCCTAATAAAAATTGAAAACCTATTATCATGAATCAAGATATGAAACTAACAGTGTTTTAGGCTTGAGACTCTGAAACTTTGTCATAGCTTGCTTCAGAATCATACTTCTTTTTCCCATGAAAAAAACCCTAAAACAAAAAACAAACAAAAAACCTCCAAAAGACCACTTTCAGCAATAGGCAGTGAGTAAGCCAACAAAAAAACCATTCAACTTAGGTCAGCCATATGAAGGCCTCCCAACAACCAGAGTTCCTGGGCTTTTGTTCAAGTTCCCAAATCCAATGTTTTCCTGCACTATCAACTCTTACATCATGTCCATGGTTCAAGATTCAGGCTGAATTCTTACTACTCAGAACATCTGAACCATGAATTCTCTGCACAACTCATAAATGCAATAAATTAAATATGTTATTTATGTCATGGTTTAACCTCAGTTGGCAACTGAGCACCACGCAGCCGCTCGCTCACTCCCCCCGCAGTGGGATGGGGGAGAGAATTGGAAGGGTAAAAGTGAGAAAACTCGTGGGTTGAGATAAAGGCAGTTTAATAGGTAAAGCAAAAGCCGCGCACGCAAGCAAAGCAAAACAAGGAATTCATTCACTACTTCCCATCGGCAGGCAGGTGTTCAGCCATCTCCAGGAAAGCAGGGCTCCATCACGCTTAACGGTTACTTGGGAAGACAAACGCCATCACTCCAAACGTCCCCCCCCCCCCTTCCTTCTTCTTCCCCCAGCTTTATATACTGAGCATGACGTCCCATGGTATGGGATATCCCTTTGGTCAGTTTGGGTCAGCTGTCCTGGCTGTGTTCCCTCCCAGCTTCTTGTGCACCTCCAGCCTTCTCAGTTGGTAGAGCACGAGAAACTGAAAAGTCCTTGGCTACTGTAAGCACTACCTAGCAACAACTAAAACATCGGTGCCTTATCAACTTTGTTCTCATCCTAAATCCAAACCACAGCACTGTACCAGCTACTAAGAAGGAAATTAACTCTATCCCTGCCGAAACCAGGACACAGATGAATACATCTTCTTCTAAAATCAACACTAATATTTAACAAAGAAATTATAAAAACTTAAACGTCTTTTATAAAAGACTATTTTGACAAAATAATTTTGATTTTTCTCCTACTTTTTCTTATTTGGTACACAGGCAGTATCTTCGATCAGAATCATAATAAGCCTGGAAAAAATATATTTCACTCTATTGTGCTTGTTGGCAGACAAGTGCTTTCCACGTGCAGTAGGTCAAATATAATACTAAAAAGGAGGTTTCCAGTAATAACGGTAAATGTAATAATAGAACGTCCTGACATCACTGAAGTTAATGATCCTTTGCATTTCTACTGATACGTGGAAGATAACCATATGTAATAACACACTTGATGTTGTGAGGGGTATTTGAAAGCGTCCTAATCTTTGCATCATTTTGAAGCCTCCAGTGATACTGATAAGATCAAGGTCCCAGACTAAAGGAAGTTGCTGAAATTCATATTCTGTAATTAAATTGTGAAATTAAAAGCTCTCTCATTTCCAATGACTTCAGTTTATTCCATTAGCTGCAGCTACCCATATATCATGGTGCTTGTAAGCAAAACCTATGACTGAAGAATACACTTAGTAATTTCTGTGTCAATAATCATGAAAACATGACATTGTGGTATTACAAAAGCACTGACAGCAAAGTTTCTTGGTCAGCTTCATTTTGAAGTAGATTTGGGCTTATTAGCAAATGTAGTAAATACTTTTCTCAAGTGGAGAAAATTAGACTCTTAAATTATATTTTTAGACATAATAGCAGTAACAAGTCTTTGATTAGCCTAGCTACCAAAAGACTGATTATAAACTTCTACTAAGAGCTAATCTAAACCACTTAAAACTATGAGCAACTCCTATCATAACAGAAGGAGCCAAGTCAAATTCCTGCCAGTCAACGCACATTTCCCTAAAATGCTTGATATTTCATGCTAAAGTGCAGTGTTACATTTTCAATTTCTCAGCTTCAGAAAGATTTTTTTCACCCACAAATATTTCAAATTTAATAAGGAAAAATCTCACATACTTCTTTATTTTTTTAGAAAAGTATCTATTAACTGTGCCCTCCAAAAGGCCTAAAAATCTGAATTTTATTCTGTCTGATATGAAGTTATGCATGACACAAACGTTGTAATTTTGAGTGCTTTTCTTTAAGTCACTAGAATAAGTTTGTAGAAAAGCTCCACACATAAGGAAGCTCCATGAAAAAGTTACAGGCTTTATTGATGCCCCGTTACATGCAGTGTACCTAAAATCATGTATATAGAAAAACATTTCTCGCTCTTAAATTGGCTGGGCTCATTGAGAGGGCTTTAAACTAGGTTTGAAGGGGGAAGGGGACAAAACCAGGCTCACTAGAGATGAGCCTAGGGGTGGCATGCCAATCCTGGCGGCAAACTTGATAGCCCAGCTCAAGTGCAACTACACCAATGCACGCAGCATGGGCAGCAAACAGGAGGAGCTGGAAGCCATTGTGCAGCGGGATAGCTATGACTTAGTCGCCATCACAGAAACATGGTGGGGTGACTCTCACGATTGGAGTGCTGCAATGGATGGCTATAAACTCTTCAGAAGGCACAGGCGAGGAAGGAGAGGCGGTGGGGTGGCTCTGTATGTTAGGGAGTGTTTCGATTGTCTAGAGCTCAACGATTGTGATGATGATACGGTTGAGTGTTTATGGGTAAGGATGAGGGGGAAGGCCAATGAGGCAGATATCCTGCTGGGAGTCTGTTATAGACCACCCAACCAGGATGAAGAGGCGGATGAAGCATTCTACAAGCGGCTGGCAGAAGTCTCACAATCGCTGGCCCTTGTTCTCGTGGGGGACTTCAACTTCCCGGACATCTGCTGGAAATA
>NW_008825316.1:1349135-1365617 GCF_000699105.1 Pygoscelis adeliae | reverse complement strand
TGGAGCGTGTCCAGAGAAGGGCAACGAGGCTGGTGAAGGGTCTGGAGAATAAATCTTATGAGGAGCGGCTGAGGGAACTGGGGTTGTTTAGCCTGTTTCAGCCTTTAGGCTGAGGGGAGACCTCATTGCTCTCTACAACTACCTGAAAGGAGGTTGTAGCGAGGTGGGTGTCGGCCTCTTCTCCCAAGTAACTAGTGATAGGATGAGAGGAACTGGCCTCAAGTTGCACCAGGGGAGAGGTTTAGATTGGATGTGAGGAAAAATTTCTTTCCTGAAAGAATGGTTAAACATTGGAAGAGGCTGCCCAGGGAAGTGGTTGAGTCCCCATCCCTGAAGGTATTTAAAAGACGTGTAGATGAGGCGCTTAGGGACATGGTTTAGTGGGCATGGTGGTGTTGGGTCGACGGTTGGACTCGATGATCTTAGAGGTCTTTTCCAACCTTAATGATTCTATGATTCTATAAACCATGAGCTGGTGCTGACATGTTGTAGCACTTTCCATCAAAATGTTGGATTTCCTGGTCCTTTCCCTCATTCTTATCTATGTAAGTCCCACTACTTTCCTTCAAGCCATAGTGCAGCTGTTTTCATGAGTCCCTGCACATGAAAAGTATGTTAGTAAAAGCATTAGCTTTCGAAAGTACACTAGTAAAGTTACTTAGCAAAAAAAACACCAGAATGTAGTCCTCATCCATAAACATGAAGCACAACTTTTAAAGTTTCATAGGACAAACACACTTTGTGTTCCCTTATACATGGGTTCTTCATGTAATAGTTCTTGTCTCTTAATTCATATAACAATCCTCAAAATGGCTAACCTCTCCAAAAGTTAACTTGAAAGTACTGGAAATCATATCAGAAACACGTTTTCACAGGTTTAAACTAAGCAAGGCTATTGGAAATCTTTCACAATCAGGTATTTCCCTGAATTACTTTTAAAATATCACCTAAGATGAAATATGTTATAGAAAATTTACATGTATCAAGAAATTTAATGTCATTCTCATCTTTCTATGTCTTGTAAACTTTCAATGTATGAAAATAGCTCTTGATAGAGAAGTGATTTTAATGGATCAAAATAAGGAGGGATGTGTGATTTTTACTTCTCCCACCTCATTTTTTTTTCAGTGAGTACTGAGTTATCATACGCAAAGTCTGTGACAGCTAAGCCAACATTTGCCAGCACAGGGAAAACATCTGTTCTAAGGAAGGACAGCCAGAAAGAGGACTTCTGAGAAATAGAAATAACAGATTATTAAGGAGTTGTAATCACCTTCCTTAGGTGTACTATAAATATTTCAGGTGCTTGATTTTTCCACCTATTAAAGTAAAAGATCTTTAGAGAAGCGCAGTCAAAACAAAACTTCATGAAGCCGCTTTCAAAAGTTGACATATTAATATAGTTACTTGACAGTTAAGAGTTTATTGAGATTTTTCTTCTTCAGTTTCTTGTTCTTTTATCTGTACTATGCTATGTGAATAGCCTTCAATCCAAACAAACAACTTTTATCCATGGACTAACTCCTGTTATCCTCATCCTGAATATTTCAATGGCTATTCCATACATTATGTCTCAAAGCTACCATCATCAGGGGTCAGCAGAGACCTGCACATGCAATCATTCATCCACCTTTCAGACAGTGGACACTCAGAATAGCACATGGACCTTCCTAGGAAAGGAGTATAGGTCTGTAGGCAAACCAGATCACCGACAGAAGACCTTGAGCCATCGGTACACAACACGCCACAGTTTGCAAATCACTATTTAGCCGTATCTAGAGAAATTGCTAAAGAGGAAGAAGCTGATGGATATCCAAACCAGTTTATGTCCAGAAGCAGCAGATCATTACACCTTTTGCAAAGCCTCTGTTTTCCTCAAAGGAGGTTTGAAAAGGTTTGTTTGTGAAGTTTGTTCCTAAGAAATAGATATCTGCTACTCACTTAGCTATTGAAAGAAACTCATTTATGTTTATGGATCTTCCATCTTGAAGACGGAACTCTTTCTATAGGCAAACTCTTCAATTTAGCTGTGTAAGGCTGAATTCAGATACACACAGACACAGAAAAGCCCTGAACCAACAAACAAACCAATAAAACAGATTGTGTAGCTGATGTAGCCACTGGCAGGACACAGCTGGAGTTTATTATTTGTGTATTCATAAAGCAACCTTGCCCTCAAATCTTCCTATTTTGATGTACTGCTTTTGTGTTTCATAGTGTCAGCATTGATTGAAGCTGATTGACTTCACTCCTGCTGTAGGATACAAAATATAAAAAAAAAGGAAAATCTGCTTCTGAAGAGATTCAGGCTGTGGCTGAGGATAGATGGCAGGAACAGCACCAGGCACAGTGATTAATAAATGATGGATTCTGGAGCCTGTGTAATACACCATTCTCAGACCCTATAAGAAGCAAAGCAGAAAACAGCAAGCAAACTTTAAGATATCTGCACAAGGGAAAGTGGCTTTAAGATTTCCAAAAGGCATGTATGTTTGAATACATGCTTCAGTAAGAGATTTCTGGGACAATGAAAGGCTTTCTAAGGTGCGTAGCTTGTAAATATGCTTCTCTTCATATTCAGGGAAGGCAGATGACAGGTTAGCTTTAAAAAGTCTGTTAAATCATATCTGATATAAAGCAGACATACAGTCTAGAAGGAGTTATAAAAAATGTGCCCTGCCTTTTTAAGACAGCAAATGAGATTCAGATTGATACCTCCAGCTAATACCTTGGCATGTGAAAGCACAGCCACTAGGTTAGAACAAGGGAGCTGAAAGATCTCAAACTAAGTGATGCTCATTTGAAAATAGGATGTGAAGGGAGTATGCAAAAAAAAAAAAAAACAACAAACCAACAGATCCTCAGCTGTTTACCCAAGTCATTACAATCTTGAAAAGAATTGGAAAGCCTACAATGACTGTTTCTTGAGACAATTCATATCCTCAATGAGTGCAGCTGTGTGATTTTTCCCCTAAGGGAGAAGAGTGGAAAGAAGCAGGTGACAATAACCTGAATTGAAAGCCAGGGGCTGATGTCAGAAAACAGAGGGGAACAGCACCTACCTGGGGAGCTGAGGCTGGGGTTTTGATGTGCGGTCCTGCCAGGGAGGCTGTACAGAGCAATCTCCAAAAGGGGAACAAATGTTCTCTAAATGTGACTTTAGTTCAGATTTAGTTGTACGACACGTTGCTTCTTTTGTTTCAATACGGTTTTTTTGCTTTCTTTTGATACTACAGCCCATGTTTGTTTGAATGTCAGGAAATTTTCTATGCATAGTCTTGGGAGGAAAACTACCTTTATTGTATAAGATGTGGGAATGAAGGAAGGAAAGTTATCTGCTAGGGAATTTGAAGGGGAAAAGTTGTGGACAAGAATAAAAGGAAAGAAATACAATTGTCTTGGAAAATGTGGGAGGAAAGCCACTGTGATTATATGAGCCTCCTTATCTGTAATCCTGCGGTCTTAAACCAAACTATAAAAAAAACCCAAAAAACAAACCAACAACAAAACCCCAAAAAAACCCACCAAAAACCCCACAACAGTTTTAGCTCTCTCTTCAGCAAGGATTCAGGTCCCAGCTCTGATATGGCTGGGACTATAAAACCTTGGATCATACTGCTGTGAAAAGTCTGTAGAAAAATGAGAAAGGTGAAACTGCAGAGACAGGCTGGACTGTGGAGATGGGGCGCATTAGCAGCTCAAGGATTCAAGAAGAAAACCACCAACATGGAAAGGTATAAAATGCTGATGGGAAAAACAGGGAGGTTAGCTGGAAACTATGAAGTTGTACATATCCTGCTTGCAGAGTTTCAGTGTACCTGGCTAATGGTGCCTGAACAAAGTGACGCAAAAAACTAGAGGATTTGCAGAACTTACTCAAAAAGATTCTTTTATATCCAGTTGCTAAACAACTCAATACAGACAGAAGATTTACATTTCTTTTCACTCTTGGGTCCTTACATCCCATCCCAAAGTTATTTTTAATGACACTAAGCTTTTGAGATTCATTAATACTAGGCATAGAATTGTTATTTTCTGCTTTGCGTAATGAACAGTGGCTTTTCATTAAAAAGAAAGCCCAATGAAAACCAAAAAATTGTTTAGCAACAAATCATCTGATCATGAAACAAATATGGTTGGTAGAGAGGACAATTTCTTAAGTAGTAAAACCACCCAGGAACAGAGCTGTTGTTAGTGCCCAAGACAGTAGAGAGAAACCTCTCCTTGTGTACAGTGAGTGAACAACCCCCTGACTTTGGCAGCTGTTGCTGTTGCTACCTTGCACCTCTGCCTAGAAGACAAACCAGAGGTGTTTATTCTGTGACATTGCGTGCATTTGAGATTCAGATCAAAACAGCAGCAGGACAAGTTTTTCTGCATTTAGAGACATTCAGTAGATAGAACAACTTATACTACCTAAAGTATAGAGATATTTTTCCCTGTATAAATGAAATAAAAGTTTGGATTACACCTCTGTATAAATAAATCACAGTGAAGTCTTTTTTTGCAACCTACCAGAACTGCTTCTTCATAATTTCCTTAACTTTCTGACCTTCTTAGGATATGGAAACAGTGGGTTGGGGTGATGAAATAGTCTGCAAGACAATAGTCTTGCAGCTTGAGTTGAATTTTTGTCATTAGATCTCAGCCCAGAAAAGGTAGGGTACGTTTCCTCAGGAAGGATAGGAGATTTGGGGTCACGTGCAGAAAGATTATCTTTCTCTTTTGGGATAATGATCAGTGTCGGGTCAGCTTGCGGTGGTCTCTTAAAGTCAGTTCCATTATGCTTATTCATGGCAATAGTTTATCACAATTTGAAAGTAGATTAAAGTCCTTTGTCTCTACAAGAGAGAGAGGTCAATCTCTCTAGTACTCTTAAATGCAACTGCATCCTTATTAACATTTTAGTACTTGTGTTCAGTGACTAAATGAAACTAGGATTAAAATTAAAAAAAAAAAAACAAAAAAACAAAAAGATCCCCAGTTGAAAGCAAGCCAGACATCTTTTCTCCAACCTCTGGAAAATAAAAATAAAAAATTCTGTAGGATGAGGTAGGTAAACATGAGAATATGGAGAATATGTTGATTAGCAAAACCAAAAGTGGGACACTTATGGAAGCTTTGCAATATAAGGTTGTAACCATGCTCTGTCATTCCACTACGCTCTGCTTGATGTCACACGGAGAAAACAAAATAAGGTGTGAAGGGAGTGAACAAAAGCACAGAAGTGAAATTTCATTTATATTGTGAGTATCCTGATGTGAAATTCAAACAATACAAGATCATTGTGATGGACAACAGAAAGGCGTTTTCACAGAAAACTGAAATTCCCTTCGGAAACACTGGTTTATACTGTCATGTCAACACAAATGCTATTTTTCATATTTCTGTATTGTAACTCTGCTTAGGTGAGTCAAGCTAGGTCAAGGGAACATCAGCAGCTGTGTTCTAGGAAACAAGGGCTGACGGTTAATATTTCTGAATAATCAGTAGTGTTCCTAGGGGATATTTCATTTTCTTTGGAGCCTCCTCCAAGCCAATATCTGAACATGGCATTAAAGAGGCTTGTCATTTTTCCTATGAAGTATTAAATTGAGCCCATGTCTATGTTTTTCTATGAATGATTTAGTGCATTGTTTTGTTTTGATATTATTGCCAGTTTCTCTACCAGCAAATTATATTCTCTACTTGCAATCCTGGTTTAGAATCACAAAATAAAAGAACTGTAAATATCTTTTTTTTTTTTTCCATCTAGAAGTGAGGAAGTGAAGGTAAAGTGAAAGTGAAAAGTAAGGTAAAAGTGTCAATACTCCTCTCTCCCAAATTCAGGATCTGTTTACAATGTACTTTGAGATGAATGTGAAGCTTCATAAGCTGGTAGAATAAGCATCAGTGCATAACTATTAGAAGTGGGAGGGTTATTAAAGGGCAGAAACAGGAAGTTTGTGATGTTTTATGGAGCAGTGTCTGATATTTTCAATCAGATCAACAAATAGCAAATCTTGAAATGTTATAATTCATCCTGTGCACAGAAAAAATGGATTATAAAAAGAGTCATAGAAGCTATTTTAATGAAACAGACTGATAGTCTGGCAGTAAACTGCACCTGATGAATTGGATGAAAGCCAAAAGAAAAAAAGCAAAAACTGAGAAGATATAAATCTAATGTAATAATTTTTGAAATAACTTCTTAAATTTTTCTGTCATTGAATAGTTACACTTAAAAAGCTATCATACATCTTGAGCTTCAGTAATTAACTTTTTCTTTCTTTTTTATGATTCCAGGAAAAGACGATTTAAGAGGTTTTGTTTCTTAGAGACTCTGGCTGACAATGTTCACATCTGAGGAACAGTGTGATATGTTAGTATTATAAACCTGGTTTACATTCCTGTAGAAAACCTTGTGCTTTAATGTGCTGCAGGCCTTCCTAGGGGTCATGTCCCACAGGAGAAGCAGATCAGTGCTGCACTAGGTCAGTTGAGCTATTTGGTATTTATACTAGTTCAGCAAGGGCAGTTATACGATTTATTAGCAGGCACTGTGTAATTACCTGAGGTCAAAACATTAGACAATTTTAATACATAGAGCATTGGACATTTTGCAGCTTAAATAATTGCAGCTGCTTTAAAAAAAAAAAAAAAAAAAAAAAAAAGGGTTTTCAATGCAAGATTTCCAAATATTGAAGTAGTATCCTGATCCTCATCTAGAAATTAACTCAAAAAGGAAAGGCAGATACACACACAGAGAATTTAGGAGTTAAGACAGGAATATTAATAGGGATTGAGCACTGCAGAACTCTGAACAGGATCCAGACAAGTCATTCCGAGATGGCAGAGGATAACACAGCTCTATGAAAAGGCAAGCACCTTGAGCTAGTGGAAACCTGTCACTGTCACTGTCACAAAACTCTTCCTATGCCTTTTGCTTCATAAACTCTTTAAATAGACTCTCTAATTAAATACTGCAGGATTCTGTGGTTCTAAGAGGATGACTGCTGCTCTTGCAGGGATGAGCGTAACCAGAGGTCTATCGGAAGACAAAGTCTTGAGGAATATTTTCCCCCAGTTTGTGGATGATAATAGTGGAATTAATGGGAAATCTTTGAAAGACCGCTGGACTTAGATTTAATTAAGAATCCCATGAACCACAGCAGAGCAGCAGTGGAGTGCACAGTGTGAAATGTAATTGTTAATGTAAAGGTTAATGAGTTAATTAGCCACATTTAAATGTTTAATTCAAATAAATGTTCATCCATTATCTGTAATGGAAGCCATTTTGTTTCCTCTATTTACACAGTCTAGGGTTTTCTACCCCTTATATTCTCTATAGGTATGAAATTCAACATATGGCAAACTGGCTTTAGTTAAAAACTGGCAAAAAAAAAAAAAAAGGAAACTGTGGCCTTGATTCTAAATCTAACTTTTTATTTCCAACTATAACATAATGGACTTGAGTGAGGTTTAAGACATATCCCAGAGCAAGCCATAATAATTACTCTGCATGACTGGATTTAGCACAAATCAGATACCTCTCACAATTGTAGTTCTCCTTGCTTCTAGGCAGCAGTAAATTTACACCACCATAGACCAGCACGTGAGTCCTACTGGCTATATGCTGGATCAGTTAGCCTGGCTAGTGGGCAAATATGTTACTTTTGGCCAGAAAATAAGCAAGTGATGAGAAGAAAAAATAAAGAGCTCCAGATTTCTCGAATGAGAACACAAAGATATCAATGCAACTTTTGAGTTTGCAAAAACATTCAGAAGATATTTTATTTATACCCAGTGTGTAATGGAGGCGGACGGGGAGTAAGGTAAATCTTACTTTTTACATAGAAAAGCAATGACACATGATCATTACTTCCTTTGTGGGAAGTGGCAGTTTGAGTTCCAGCCCAGGCCTAAAATGTGAATACACTGCTTTAACTGAAGAGCATATTGATAACACTAATGTTAGGAGCTTGCTATTTACAAAGGATAGATCTGACTAAAGTGTTGTGATTTCCTCATGATAAAATGAAAGAAAAATTATATTAGAGGGGCTGTAATAGAAAGAAAGTTGTTATGCTTTGTTCAGAATTATTTTATCATTTTTGTTTCTCAATTAAAAATCAAAACAATTGCTTTGTATTTAAATTTGCTTATTTACAATAAAAGTTGAACATTTTGGGACACTGGGTAGATTAAAATATATTTCTGCACATGTAACTTATCCAGTAATGTGATATAATCTGCCTTTATTAGGATTTCTATTACAAAGGTTTATGTTGAGAATGTTTTTAGTTATTGTTTTAATTCAATATTTTGGACACATTTTTTAGAGCGATAAAGCTACAGTTTAACTGCTAATTTACATTTCCATGCTCTCTTGGGGGTACTCATATCAGAACATTCATCATGATAGTAAATCCGTTTTCTGGGTGCCTGCTATTGAATTAAAAGCACAGCAATGGAACAGCACAAAGCAATATTCCACTGTGAAAATGTTCTGCTAGATCAAACATTTTCAAACAATCCTAAAAGAGTTGTATCCTGAAAGGGATTTGAAGTTGCAGAGCTCTGGCAGAGTTTGTGCCAGACTGGTTACTACATGCACATCTTCCCCACTTCACTTGTCCTTTAGCAAGTCCAGTGGGTTTTTCTTCTGCCCTTTCTGGTCTCATTCTTACCCTCTGTGAGTGCAGACCTTAATTTTCTTGTAACCTTCCTTTCCAGCCATGCGCTTTTCCTTCTGTGTAGTCAGCACCTAAGGCTGTGGAGGAGCACTAATACACCCCTAATGACAAAAGCCACAAACATCTGCAGGATGTAACGGGGACAGCATCACACCAGGCACCAGACACATAAGCACCGCATGGCCCCAGTGCAATCACCTGGTGTAAAGCTCCCTCATGTACCATTCTTAATTCATATGTGGGTGGTACCAATTCCTGCACAACCACGGCATAGCTAACCAGCACTGCAAAATGAAAGACTGGATCCCAATTCTAAAACATAATCAAGTCCTACTACCCTATGACATGTTACTGCGTAGATAAGACCTGCTGTAGATCACACTAGCCACTTCATCCTAATTCTGTTTTTCCATCATCTTTTGCAGATCTCTTTCTACCCTAATATCACCACTGGTACCTGTGTGATGCTATCTTTGATCTGTGCTTGTTTGTATGCACTCATTCCACCATCTTTCAATTACATAACACCACTTTTCACGTAATTCAAATAAAGTGATTCAGGTTACTCTCTGAACACCAAAATTATGCTGTTCAGGGGAAACAAATGCTTGATATCTTTTCAAAACTGTACTCCTGCTTTCCTTGGTTCAAAGGGGGAATCAAGCCATGCATCTGTTAGTGCTGTTTCAGCTTGAAAACAGGTCTTTATACAGACAACAGGACTTTGAGTCCCCGTCTGCTACTTTTTATTTTACTCTAAAGCAAGCCAGCATCAAAGACACTCATGAGTAGTGACAGGCAATGTAACGTGAATCTTTTATAACACTGATGCCAAAAAGTGTCATGACACTGCCAGAGATCAGCCTGCTATTCAATCTTTTGGACAATAAATGTGTATATTTTAGAGGGATGCTTTCCAAGTTGAAAGGTCTCTCTCTTTCACCCTTTCCTCTCCCCCACCCTCCTACCAGCAACCCAAGTCCTCAGTGATTCAGTCTTGCTGGAGAGCCAGGGCTTGTTTTAGGAAATATCTCACTACTTGCCAATTTTTCAGCAATAAATATTTTGATCAAAACAAAATGCAAAGCTTGGATCCTCCATCAGCCTGTTTCCCAAGTTGCAGTAAAATGAATCCAGAACTCTGCTAGACCTTTATCTTCTGAAAATTTTGTTACATTCCGTTAAGCCTAAACTAGATTAAAAATCATTAATGGAGTCAGACATACTATCATACAATTTTAATTTCCTTAGTAGATGGAAAATGATCTATAATATACCCAGCTCTTCTGTTTTAAGCAAGTTCATACCCATTAATTGATGATATCAGATATCTGACATGAATTGTGAATGACATGCTTTGAATGAATAATGTTCATGTAAAGACTGTTCAATCTAAACAAGACTGCTAATATGCCATTCCCAAAGGATTAACACACTAGCCCTGAATTAGGCAGATATTACTTAATATATTGATTTCAGAGCACTATGTTAACTGAGAGAAGTGTGTGTTTTAATGAAAACTTCCTTGAAATATATTTTCTTTTAAATTACAATACATGTTTTATTTGAGTGGATTGCTAAGATATCTGAAAGTGGACTGGAAAGTGACTAAATATTAAGGATTAATTTCCTTGGTTTTATATGAAAAAGATTGCTTTCTTCTTACAGATAACTTGCCACCAGAAAGCTAAACTATATGCAGACTTCCAGTCCACAGGTTTTAGTTATGGAAGAAGGAGATGTTATACAGTACAAGGGTGGAAGAGTGAGAATGTCTCAGAAGTAAGAAGAACACAATAAAAATTAATAATATTTGCAGTGGTTGACTACATACAAAATGTGAGCTCAAACAAATAAACAATTTTTAGCCTGATTTTCTAAGAAAATTGAATGTTTACATGTATTTGCTTGTCTCACTTCCCTAAAACTTTTAACCTTATTAGCCAATTTCTCTCAAATTTGGCAGACGAGCAAACACCTCAAAGATATTTTAAATTAATAAAAAAATTATTAAAAATATGTAAATGAATAGAAGAAAAGTTCTGTTAATATTTTTCGCTAACAGAAACACTGCTTTATAGTCTCAGTCCATGAGAGGCAGCATGTGTTCTGCACAATGCCAGGGGAAGCCATAGATTTTGTTGGCTCTGCGGCTCAGGAACTACCTGCCCTTACATTTTGGGCCCTGAATCTTTAGTAACCTGAAGGAAGCAGAACTGTGTGTATATCCAAAGTTAACAATGTCATAAGTCTTTTTCTAAAATAAGCTCTTAGACATTGTATACCCACTTTTGAGGAGCTCTGTGCAGCATCAGAAAATTAAAAACTGGACCTGCGGTTTCCAGTCTGGTGACCATTGCTGCTAGCCCATGTGGTTGTAGATGGGAGAATTGTTCTGGAGGTGGAAGGGCTCTGTTGTAATTTTAATGTGAGCCCTGAACTTCTGCCAACATTGTATAGGGTGGCAGGAGCAACACTGCCAGTCCTGAACAAGCTTCCCATGCCTGGGCAGTTCTGGCAGTTGACTAAATCTTTTCCTATTTGTTCCTACTCAGATACCTGAGAGATGAGAAGTAGTAACAGTAATTGTGTGAAGTAGTGACTTGTTTGCAAAACATCATAAGTCAAGTCAAGTTTTGCCAGAAACACTTTCATACCACCCACCATCTATTCCTGCCAATTTTTGTTGCTCCCTGTGACAGTTAAATTTGCAATTTGATTAATGACTTCATTCCAGTGCTTGAAGAATGTTTTTATTACTAGTTTCAGAAAAGAAAGGCAGGTAATTAGACAAATACAGTGAAGTAGCTCAAAAGACTTTTTAAAGTTGTTAATGTAGTAAGAAAGTATCATGAATAAATATGACAGAATGAGTGGCCTCTAAAAATATCCCCTTCAAATTGAAGGTTTCTTTTTTTCTGCATTTTTCCTGCTCATTGGAACAAGGCAACCAGGTCTCTGCTAAATGCACAAAGGAGCATGAGGAGTATGTTAAATGTTAATCTGGTCTAAATTATGAAGCAGGTCTTAAAAGTGAAACTTCATGTTCACCTGCAGGTTACTGGTCATAAAGCACAGCAAAATCAGTTCAAACAACTTGCTTTAATTATGACTCACAAACATTATTCTTTGTGTCAAGTTGATAATTGAGATAGTTATTTTCCATGATGTGCAACAGCAGCTGTGGGCTATAACACAGACGAGTCATCTTTGCATTGCTCGTTATTTTTCAGTAATTGACTAATTTTATCCTTCACACCTGTC
Source organism: Pygoscelis adeliae (assembly GCF_000699105.1). Taxonomy (NCBI): domain Eukaryota; kingdom Metazoa; phylum Chordata; class Aves; order Sphenisciformes; family Spheniscidae; genus Pygoscelis; species Pygoscelis adeliae. Next base: position 1,353,678 of record NW_008825316.1, on the reverse strand, counting down.
TTATATAAAATCTGGTGATATCACAATAGCCTAAAAAAGTTGATATATAACCCCTCTGTCAATCCTATACCTCTCTCTCTAAGGACTTCTTGAAAAATCTTTCAAAAACCCATATTTTAACCTTTTGTCAAGATACAAGTTGATATAAGCCAATGATCACCCTTATATGACTTATGCATAATAAAACTTGCACATGGACTTGAATTAATCAGGAATTTTCTGATTAACATGACCAGAATTTTTTATGTGAATTGTCAATTAAGTGGCACAATTTGAAATGCAGAGAAGCATTTGGAAGTGATATATATTTCTCGTGATGTTGCCTTGATACATAGCTTGCATTCATGCATCCATTAAAGACACAGCTCTACAGTCTTAACAAGAAACTATTCAGAGCAGATGGAAACATAAAGAGAAGAGATTTATCTGTCTTGCTTCAAACTAGGCATATGAGATCAAAAACTCAGTCTCTAGTCTTGTGAGAAGTAATTTTTCTAGATATTCTTTAAAAAGCAAAAGTTATTCCAAAATTGTAAGATAATGTTGCTGCTTTTAGTGTACCTGCTCTTGTTTTGGAGTGCTTATGCTAAAGCAGATTTCAACTTTCTTCTGGACATGCTTTTCTCTGTGTTGGTATTAACTTCAGAAGCATCTAGGTTTTTATCTGAACTGCCTGAAACTATGTGGGATGAATGTGGACCTTGGGATTTCTTGGAAGAAACGTCCAGTACTGACATCTTCTAAGATCTGACATTTCTAACAAAATAACAGAATAACTGAGGTTGGAAGGCACCTCTGAAGATCACCTAGTCCAATTCTTCTGCTCAGACAAGGCCAGCTAGAGCAAGTTGCTCAGGACTGTGTCCAGTTGGGTATTCCCAAGGGTGGAGAATCCATAACCCCTCTGGTCAACCTGTTCCAGCATCTGATCACCCTCACAGTAAAGAAATTTTATGTTTAAGTGGAATTTCCTGTGTTTCAGTTTGTATTTTCTTATGCATTAGTTAAAACCCTACTGCAAGTCAAACCAGTTGGCTAAAACAGCAAATAAGATGTCTTGAAATATTCAGAAGACAGTCATAACTAAAGAGAACTGTAAAGTTCATAATTATTTTATACAGAGTGGAAAGCATATCTATCTGGCTTAAGGAAAATTGATTAGATAATATAACTTCAGAAAGTCTGGCACATATTTAATAGTGTAGTCCCAGTTCACTCTGAAATTTTAGCTGTATTCTGTCCTACTGCATATAGATTTTATCAGGGACAGTACTGGGGAGAAAAAACATCCCTTCCAGAAATTGTTTCTAGTTGTTGTCTCAGAATGTTGAATAAAAGATTAAAATGACCATATGGAAATCAAGTTTTTGTTATTATACCAGATATATTGTAGTTATATGTCAGCACAGTAATAAGCAGACAAAACAATGCTTTGTTAATGTGGCAGTTTTGGTTATTATTACTCATACGATACCCCCCCCCGCCTTCCCCTCCCCCCCCCCCCCCCAATTACTGCTCATCAATATTCAGCCTCCCTAAGGAAAATAAAATATGGTAGATAAGGATCTCTAGATTGCCCATATGTTGATGGAAGAGAAAAGATGGAGCTTGGCAAAAGCTTGGCATAATGAGAATAGCTCCCCTAATACAATGTCCTATTAGTTCCCCTATAGCTGTTTACATTACAGCAAATCTGTGGTGAGGTAGTTCTTAAGGAACAAGTCTCTGGTTGGGCACTCTTTCACTTGAGGGTATTCCACATCCTTTCTTCAAACTCAGAATGCCTTATTTCCTTCAAATTACCTTTCACATCCTCTCTTAATTGAAAAATTCTAAACCCTCAGGGCTCCTGAGGGTTTGTTCTCTCTCTCCCTTACTCACTGGCTCAAGTGCTTTCCTTAGCTTCCACATGTCCATATAAGTTAAACTGTTTAGCATCTTGCAGCTTAATGTAAAGGGAATTAGACGTGTCCAAACTATATTTACTTCTTTTTTCTTTTTTTCCCCATCTGTATTACAGGGAATGGTCCCTGTTTCCTGACTTCAAAAAGGCAAGAAAGTTCTAATTAGTAAAACTGTTTTATAGTTTCACTGGCACTTGGTAAATTAACAAAAATCAGATAAATATCTATAACAGTCTATAATCTATATGTTTGCTTCATACCTGTCCCTTTGACAGGCCATGTGTGTCTCTCAGCTAAAAAGACCAGCCGACATATTTCAGGTATTTCACATTCTCTGAAGAGAATGTGGCCATATAAAACCCTTCTCAGACCTTCTAATTTGCTTAACAGATTCTGTCTTTAAGTGACAACTTCATGTTCTCTGACTTCAAACTCAGGTTCCTTAGGTAAGGAAAACAAGGGCTGATATATATGCACAGTGAATGTGAAAAATATTTTACATATTTCTCATATTTCTGCAATTTGAACATTTTGGTGTGGATCCTTTGTAATCTTAATGTCACTTCTTTTCACTGCTGCCATGTCCATTCTCACTACAGTTCCCAAAAATAGTTGTACATATTTTTTTTTAGGGTTTTCAATATGGTTATATCCAGTCAACATTACTGTGGACAAGGTAGAGGGCAGTGGTTCCAAAGTGTGGTTACAATCCTTTCATGTGTCTTGGAGACTTTACATGTAGCTATGAAAATATGTTCTCATAAGCCAAGTAGGCATAGTGGCATCTAGACCTTTCACTGGAGATAGTGCTGCTCTAATACATCTGATACTGAAAAACGTTATAAAATGCCATAAAAGTATGATCTCCCCAATGTTGCCTTCTAACATAGCATTAAACAGCTACACATTGCCATCCCCTCTACATGTGACAGTCAGTGATAACAATGGGCTCAAAGAGCTATATTTCTAATAGTTTCACACATTTCTATGAGCAAATTGCTGACCCTTCCCTGAAGTAACAAACTATATTTTCTCTGCTGATAAGCTTTGGAAAATTCTAGTCTGCAGCTCATCAGAAGAAGCATCTTTGGATCAATGTTATCTAAGGAGTTCAGAGCAACAACACCAAATCTGCAAAAGCCATTCACTTAGTTATTATATGTACCTGGACAGGCTGGAAGAATGGGCTGAGAGGGATCTCATCAAATTCAACAAGGACAAAGGCAAAGTCCAACAGCTGGGATGGACCAGCGTCCTGCAAGGGTGTGAACTGGGCCTGCCTGGCCAGGGAGAAATCCACATGGTCCAGCACTATTTTAACAGTAGGCTGCTGACAAATCTAGAACCAAAAAGGACACTACAAGTACTCACGAGTTTTCCAAATTTCCATGCAAAAGTGTCTCAGGCTTTGATACTTTCTCTGTGCTGTTTCACTTTTATTCCTTAGACACTTATCTCTGTGACTGTCTGAAGAAGGTTGTGGTTTCTGATGAAATGCTGATCTGCTGAGAACAGACATTTCCTCTGGTAGAAAACAAAGTGCACAGACAGGAATAGGCCAACGCAGACACCACCACCTACTGTCTGTTCTTGAGTTCAGATTACTGAAACAACAACTGACAGCCTTTTAACAGCATGTTTCAGGGGAGGTCAATGCTAAGGAGGAAGTCATGATATTCAACTTCATCATGCGTTTTCTCACCTTCATGTCCAGAGATGCAAAGATGTATGAAGAGCTGATGCATGACCTCTGGATGTCACACTGATTAATTGGTGAAGTTTGCTTTCACCACTGGATACCAAGTGGCCTGTCAGATGAATTATCATTCCCTTAGAAGGCTATTTCTCTTCCAGTGCCTCCTCCTAGAGTCCCTACATGCCGCATGCAGCATGGGGCAGTTCCAACAATCAGTTTTGGGGATCATGGAAGCCACTTCTAAACATCCTCTTTCTTTTGCATGGGATGAAAAAATCAGTTACTCGTTAGCAGCTCTAAAGTACTGTTTAAACATGTTGAAAGGCAGATTTTCCAAATTACATGACAGAAGTTAGAAACAGCCTTTGTTAAAATGATATAGGGGACAGTAACAATTGTTAATTGCCCAGCCTCCGTCACCTTCCCAGTTGCTCTTACACAACAGATATGGGGCCTTGGAACTTGAGGGCCAGGCAAATGAAGATATAAATGAAGGTCCATCCAGGGGGTTGCCTAGGGTGAGGCTGTCATCCCCATGCATTATGACTGCCTCTGCTAAGAAAAAAAGCAGGATAATTGCCGTAGGCGATTCCCTTCTGAGGGAAACAGAGGGCCCAATATACCGACCAGACCCAACCCACAGTGAAGTCTGCTGCCTCCCTGGGGCCCGGGTCAGAGACATTGTGAGGAAACTCCCTGGTCTGGTACAGCCTTACAGGGGGAAAAGGATCATTGCTCATGAATTGGCGGGGCTCATTCAGAGGGCTTTAAACTAAGTGCGAAGGGGGAAGAGGATAAAACCCGGCTCACTAGAGATGAGCCTAAGGGTGGCATGCCAATGCTGGGGGTGAAATCGATAGACCAGCTCAACTGCATCTACACCAATGCACGCAGCATGGGCAGCAAGCAGGAGGAGCTGGAAGCCATCGTGCAGCGGGAGAGG
>NW_008825316.1:1335510-1346537 GCF_000699105.1 Pygoscelis adeliae | reverse complement strand
TTGAGGTGTTGGAGCGTGTCCAGAGAAGGGCAACGAGGCTGGTGAGGGGTCTGGAGAACAAGTCTTATGAGGAGCGGCTGAGGGAGCTGGGGTTGTTTAGCCTGGAGAAAAGGAGGCTGAGGGGAGACCTCATTGCTCCCTACAACTACCTGAAAGGAGGCTGTAGCGAGGTGGGTGTTGGTCTCTTCTCCCAACTAACAAGCGATAAGACGAGAGGAACCGGCCTCATGTTGTGCCAGGGGAGGTTTAGATTTGACGTGAGGAAAAATTTCTTTCCTGAAAGAGTGGTTAAACATTGGAACAGGCTGCTCAGGGAGGGGGTTGAGTCATCATCCCTGGCGGTATTTAAAAGACGTGTAGATGAGGCGCTTAGGGACATGGTTTAGTGGGCATGGTGGTGTTGGGTTGACGGTTGGACTCGATGATCTTAGAGGTCTTTTCCAACCTTAATGAACTATGATTCTGTGAAATATTTTAATAAGCAAGTTTACTGCTGAAAACATGATTATATCCAGGAATTACCTGAATCTCATAGAATTATTGAAGTCTTGTCTTCTACAGAAGTGAAAAAGCAGGAGCCAAATCCTCTATTCCAGGTTTTACTCTAGTCTATTTCCACATCTGGATCCAGACAACAGTTTAATCATGTGTACTGGAAAACAATTTCAGGCTCTCAGATTGTCTTTCTGAGAGAGCTTAGTGGTCACTAGAATTGGATTTAAATGACTGGACATAGTGGCCTAAAAAGAAAAATAGTCCTGCCATGAGCTTAGCGTGCTTCTAGCTTCTTCCATGTTCTTTTCAAGGACCTCTTCTTACTTCTGAAGCTCAATGTATTCTTCCATTTGTAGGTTTTCACTACAGTGAAACCATAGTCTCCTATGTCCTGGCCATATTTTATATTCTATCCCTCTTTCAATGTAATTCTGTGTTTTTTACTTGCCCTCTTTTCTTTCTTTTCTCTGTGTCTATCTTTTTTATTTTCTCTAGTGGATTTACTTTACTGTGATGCTGCCTTTACCTTAGTGAAAACAGTGTTATGGTCTTCACAAGAAAAATCTTTTTATTTTATCCATAGGTTTTTTGAAAGCTGAAGAAAAGCATTTAGCAGCTGGGTGGGTGAAGTTTGTACATCAGTGTTCAAGATTATAGACAGGCTGAATTGCTCCAGTGAGGTCGGTAGTTACACAGAAGTACAGATACAGTAGTTTCCAAATTTGTCATTTGTTAAATTGTGTTTTGCTGGCAAACCAGCATAAGTTTGTACAAAAGAGTACACAGAGAAAACAAAGTTCACTCACTATATGGCATGAACATAAATAGTATAAAAATAAATAGATCTGAGAATGGATATTAGACCTTTTTCTATCATTTCAGTAACACACGCTTAGCAAGTCATATGGATTTTCCCATGTTTTCACAATTCAAGATTCCCGTACCTCTGCCCGAGACACACAGAAGGACTTGTAGCAATGGGCAGGACACGGAGCACAGCTGATGGCATGTCTGGGGCAGGGGGACAATTTGGCTGTCCCATGTGCTTGGGGACAGCAGGGGATGGCAACCTGCACCAACGCAACAGCCACTGCTGGGAGCTGGAAAGACCATTCACACACCCACCTCATCATCAAACCCAGTACTGCTGTGTAACTCTACAGACAGGACATGAGAGCCTGTATACCTTTGAGAGAAGAACTGGTGTGAAAATTGGGCTTTGAGAGGTGGAAGAATAGGTGGATTGGCTGAGAGAATTTGTCTGTTTTTCAATTGTGAAAGTTGATTTTTTCATTGAAAAAAGCAGATGGATCAAGAGAAGGGACAGAAATAGGCAATCTGCATAATTTCCAAATTCAAGATCAAAGTTTCTTTCTTATCTGTGAAGAGACAGTTGGCAAAGATGTATTAACTTGATAGTCAAGCTTCATCCAAATAATACAGGCAGACTTTCAGACAAAAGTAATTGGAAATGCTTTGAACATTGTGTGTGGATTTGTGGTATATTTTAGATACAATTTATTTCAAAATTATGCAGTGTGCTTAGTAAAATTATATTTCCTATGTCACAAAAGATATCTTTCTGATGCAAGAATTATGAGGACATGAAACATTGCTTTTTCACCTGTTTTAAGCACGATCAAGCAAAGTTTAGTTAAATACCACAAGCCACTAGAGCCAGGCTGTTCAGACCCATTCAAGGCCAAGAAAGTCTTTTAGTGAGGTCTAGTTTAGCAGTGTTGGAGCTCTAATTAATCAGTACTAAGGTGCATAACAATCATTTGTGTCAGCCTTTCTGAAAGGTACAGGTCCACAGAATTTCATTTTCAGGCCATACATATCCATAACAATTAACAACCACCATTGTCCTGGTTTCAGCAGGGATAGAGTTAATTTCCTTCCTAGTAGCTGGTACAGTGCTGTGTTTTGGATTTAGGATGGGAACAAAATTGATAAGGCACCAATGTTTTAGTTGTTACTAGGTAATGCTTACACTAGCCAAGGACTTTCTAGTTTTCCATGCTCTACCGACTGAGAAGGCTGGAGGTGCACAAGAAGCTGGGAGGGGGCACAGCCAAACTGGCCAAAGAAACATTCCATACCATGTGACGTCATGCTCAGTACATAAACTGGGGGAAGCTGGCCGGGGGGGGCCGCTGCTCGGGGACTGGCTGGGCATCGGTTGGCGGATGGTGAGCAATTGTACTGGGCATCACTTGCTTTGTGTATTATTATTATTATCATATTATTATCATTATCATTTTATTTCAATTATTAAACTGTTTTTATCTCAACCCACGAGTTTTTCTCACTTGTGCTTTTCCAATTCTCTTCCCCATCCCACCGGGTGGGGGGGAGTGAGCGAGCGGCTGTGTGGTGCTTAGTTGCTGACTGAGGTTAAACCAGGACAACCATTAACACAGTACAACCTTTGAAGCTATTGTATACAGTCTGTTAACTGAGATAATTAGTGACACACAAATAAGTTCTGAGACAACTGGGCTGTCCCACCCACCTTCACAACTGTCCTGCAGGAGCAAAAGCCTTTGTTTCTCTTTGTGATGGAGATATCTGTGGACAAAAGACATATTCTCGTGCATTGTCACAGCATCACAGGATAGGGCATCTTTTATTAACTGTTCCCTCCTTCCCCCCCCAATGAACATACCACCTCCAACAGATAGCTTTACAAATTAACGTTCTCATGTTTGTTTTTTTTTTTCAGGCAGGCAGGTTAGTCACAATTCTGCTTGAGGTGAACTCATGATGAGAACTTAAGAAATGGATTTCATACCTACGGAAAGCCATTTTTGCATCATCATCCATTAGGAACATGGATCAAATGGGGTACAAGCAGAATGATTTGCAGAAATCATGAGGAAAAAATGAAAGAATGGCAGTTGTTTATCCTGAAGACAAGAAGAATAAAAGGCTTTTGCAAAGAGGAAGACACTATTTTCCAAGTCTGTGATGGTTAAGACAAAAAGTAATCGACATAAACTGTCTTGAAATACTTAAATCAAGTATCAGATAGACTTTGAGACATTCAGAGCTTCAGTATGATCACATCATCAGATGCTTCCCAAAGTCTTTTGCTTCTCTCTAGTCAGAGCTTTTACCATTTTTAGAGCCTTCTTTAAGAGAGATGACAGCCAAAATCCATGCTTTCTTTAAAGAAGTCTTGTTATACTTAAGGCTCCCTAATCACATCATCAAGCAATTTAAACCACTCCTTCCCCTTTTCTGATACTAATAAAGATATTTCCACCTAGATAATTTTTACTCTATAGATACTTTAGTCTACTAGCTGTTACAATGTACCATAGTTAGCAGCAGATATATTGTCTTTTTTCTTCTTCAAGGAAACCTCCAGTGACCTTAATATTTAATATTAATTTGGACATGAGGAAAAATTTCTTTACTGAAAGAGTGGTTAAACATTGGAACAGGCTGCCCAGGGAAGTGGTTGAGTCCCCATCCCTGGAAGTATTTAAAAGACGGGTAGATGCGGTGCTTAGGGACATGGTTTAGTGGGCATGGTGGTGTTGGGTTGATGGTTGGACTCGATGATCTTAGAGGTCTTTTCCAACCTAAATGATTCTATGATTCTATGATTAATATTTTAAGTGGTACATGATTAGTAAATTCCGAGCTTGTCTCCTTTGCACAGCACAAACTTTGCGTAGCTTCACTTCCCAGAGCCAACTCTGGAGCTGCCTGTGTTGCTGTGTTATTTTCCATTTTGAAAACTTGAACACAGAGCCATAGAGAGGAAAATTTAAATGAAAAAGTCTCTAATGCAGTTTAGCTATGACATGATTACAACTAGGTTAAATGTATTAGTTCTCCACTTATTACACTAGAGGTCATACAACATCTAATTTATTTCCTTGACTTTCACATTTCACACTCCCCTGAATGTAATTTCTTTCAATTTTCCCTGCTGTCAGTTGTTGGTGTGCCACACATCTCTTTTCTCCAACAGACTCAGTCTGATTATACTGGTACTGCATTCTGTGTATCTATTAAGAACCAGGGATCAAACTTTCCCCCAGGCCTGGTTTCCATTTTTCTCTCTCTCATACTCATTCATTTGTTAAGGGCATGAAGTCCTCATATATTTCACATTTAGAAAGGTTTGTATTTTCTTAAGAAAAAGAAAAAAAACCCAAAACATAAAACTTGCCTGTGGCTGAGGCTGTCTTTCAGACCTCACATTTTGGCTTGGCTTTCACCTCCCCCTGTGATGTGTTGCAGTGTTTTCAGAGATGTCTCATTTAACACAGACAGGGACTCCGTCTCATCTTGCAAAATCTTTAAATGATAATGACAATGAAATGTAAAGTTTGGATCATTTTGTAAACAGTTATAGGGAAATGAAATATTGAAGAAGATGAGCTCAATTTTGTTTTCAGATCTCAAAGTTCTTGCCACTTTTCTTACAGTCATGAACAGTTTCTCAGGGTCTGCTTCCACTTGTAGCACCAATTTTATGATTGTGGAAGTCTACTGAGTTCCAGCAAGTAGGTATTTCTTATGTCTAGTTTTAAAACATACCAGAAAATCTGAATTGTAATTTCTTGTAAATTCTCTGAATTGTAAATCCATGCAGATCCTCATGCTAGAGACCTTATCACTATTCCCCAGCTTTAAGTGGTTCGGTCTCCAATGAAATATTCCTTTATATATCTCTCACATATTCCCATATATTAATCTTGTAACAGAAGGAACCAGGATCTCTTTGCACCTGACCTCTTCTCTCTATCATTTTAACTATTTCACGTTGTTCCTTAGGTTTTAAGAACCTGCGTTTTGTTGTTCTCTTGGCATCTGACTGAAATCATTATTACTTTGCTTTCACATTTACAACTGTAAGTTACGTGAAAGACCTGCAAGTCAGTAGCAGAATAGGTTGTAAGAAGGAGAAAAGAATCCACGGGGATGTCTATTCCAGAATCCCTTCCCTCTTGGCAAACCCTCCTCATCCCTGCTGCTTTTGCCAGCAGCCCAATATGAACCTACCTTGTGGACTTGTGAAGCTGTGAGTTAGATAATGACTTACTTTCAACGATGTAAAAGACGTGCAGGCTGTCATGTCATATCAGGCCTGCAGAAATTATTCCTGTATGAGTCTGAATGTCCCCTTTTAGAAATGTTCTGATACTATGACCTGATAAAAGGTGTATTTTTGAAAAGATAGTGGAAATGGGGTAATACAAAGACTCACAATCTACTGTACCTTAGCTTAGGGAGGATTTCACAGTGTTGGGAAATTTCCCAAACAAGTGCTCAATTCAGAATTAATTGTAGCATTTTGTTAATTCAAATCCACTTTGATCTCCAGATCCTCTATTGAAAGTTTTGCTGCTGAAATATTTCTTTCTGCAGTATTCCTTTCCATTAAATAGTGAAAAGTAGCGTTTTTATTTTTTGGAGTGATCTCCAAAAATCTGCCATTTTTAACAGAACCTGTCTTGTTTTTTGTTTTCATTTCTTTCTTTCTCTAAAGGCTTATTTAATTACTTTTCTGAATCAGATTTTGTGCATCATTCTATGATCTACCCAAAATCCCTTTTTTTGAAGAATACAATATACCCCAATTGCTTGTGGCTGTGTATTATCAGCAAATACTTTATCACAGAATCTGCTAAGTCACAGATATTGCTGGAATGACATAACTGACAAATAATTAGATCTAAGTATAAAAATGCTTGCTAATTGCTCACCAGTTACCATTTTTGTATACATAAGGCAGTTAAAAATAGAAAAATGTGAAGGCAAACTCTGTCTGAAGGGCAACTCTTGTATTTGTCCTTCCATTCAACTTCAAATAGGAGAAGAGCACATTCAGAAGCAACATCCATGGAGGACTGCAGGCTTTTGTCTACAGGAAGCAATGTAGGTCTTTTTGTGGGATCTTGCCCATCTGCATTAGAGCAGTTGTCTTGCAACTACTTGCTTTTCCACACAGTGAAATAATTCACAAAATACCAAACATTATTCTTGTTTCATATCACTTTTCTTCAATTCCTCTTCTATGCACTACTACCTTTTTAACTGCTCTGAAGCAGCAGACTTTCTGCATATATTGTAGTAATTACATTTAAATAACACATACCTTTAAAACTTAGTAGATCACTTAGGCTTTCTATCTTCAGGATAGCTAACTGATGCATTTTCAGAATGCTACAGTTCATTGAAATGCTGGTGTAAAATACTGCAGCAGTTACTGAACACAAGTATCGCCCATTGCCTACAAGGGAGAATAAATCATAATTCAAATTAACCTTACTATGTAATGAAATTTTGTTACGTGTCATTATGTTATATTATATAATATCTATAAATCAATCCTAGCAAGCCATTTGCTTAAATGACAGGGTTTTTTTGTGTGACAGTGAAGCTATAATCCTCCCTATGATTAATTTTTCAAATAACAGTAAAATACAAAGTGGAAAACATATAATTTTGTAAAATGACAGCATTTTGGGCCCTCAAAACAATTCATTATTTTTAAGAACCAATAGACATGACTCTTCAACAGTATATATTATGTAATTTAATTATAACAAGGAAGCTAGTTTTGCCTGACAGCCTTCTGGAGGGAAATGTGCTCAAGTGCCCACAAAGCCAGCTGTCACATTTTTTCCCCTTCTCCTGGACCGGATCGAGCAATACACTGTCCTTTCTATAACAAGTGTCATTCTGTATTTCCAGAACCTCAAAGCAATTTTTTTGCAGTTTACCAAGAACATTTCCAGGTTTTCCAGTTATCTACAGGCTGTTTTGATGTCATAAAGTGCTATGTTTCATCAGAAGGTGTTGCTTTAAAAGGTTTTCAATTGATGTTTTAAATGTTTCAGAATTAATCAGGCATATTGCTTCTCTGTCATTTTGCTTTTCCAGCAACTGTGTTATACATATATTTTATTGCCAAAGTAAAGCTTTCAATAAGATTGTTTTTATGTTTCCAGACCAATCTTTTTCAAATTGTTGTGGAGGAAGAAAAAAAAAAGAAACAAACCCAAAAAAGAAGAAAAAATGTAATCTTTTAGGGGAAGCTACTAGTTTTTGCAGTTGTTTGCTTCTTTTATACTCTGATATTTCCCACGTTTTTAAAGACCACAATTACAGAAAAGTGATTTGGGTCTGATTCACCATCACTTTTCTTTAGTTTTATATTGAGTAAGTGTTGCTTTTAATGTCATTACAAAGGCGTAAAACTAAAATAAGGCAGTAGTAATTAAATTCCAACACACATACCAGGCAGTAAAAAAGTCTGTAGGAAAAGAGTTTTAAATATATTTAGATAAATAGATGCTTCAGCCAGCCGACACACACAGGTTTATGACTATCCCTGATCTATGGCAGACTTCTCATCACTGTCACTGGGAATTGTGAACGTGTGAATTGAGGGAGGCTATGCCTCGCAGAGATCATAACATCTTTAGCATTTTGTTTTTGCTTCTTTATCTTTCTCGACATTGCTGGAGAAATCAGATTTGCAAAACAAGAATGCATAAATAGTTTAGTCCTCAGGTTGCTCAGTAATTCCTAGCAGTCAAATTCATTCCTGGTGCAGCTCCATCTGTTCCCAATGAAATTACGTGCAGTGAATTTTGCCCAAAGTGTTTAAAAGCTTGAGGAACCATTAATTTTTGTAAATTTTGGAGGCGCTATCAAGATGAGAAAGAGACGGGTTAGTAATATAATTTGGGAGGCAATGGATAAGAAAAGGATTTAATTAAGGGTAGTGGGAAAACATTAAAGCAAAGGAAATTTGCCAGTAGGTTGATTTAAAAACATATACATATTCTCCGTGCTCTGATCAATTTAACAGTTCAGTAGTCATTGGAATAATGGTGGAATCCCTCTGTTTGAAACAATTAAATACATGTGTTTCAAATAGCAAAAGCATATAAACCAGAAATAGAAAATGACGCAGGTCTGTTTCATCACCAAGTGCCTCTAGTTTGACATTTTTTCCAGCGTGATGGCAATGCCTGACAAAACACAGTAATGTTGCCAATTAGCTGGATTATTAATTTGTCATCTCTGATGCTCATTTCTTTGGTTTAAAGTTTGGTTACAACTGATCTGACAAAATGCAGTTAAGTGCAGAATGTAATTTCAAGTTGCTTAAATGTAAATCCTTTCTTCCCTTCAGTTGTTTGCTTTTCTTCTCTTCAAGCAAACAACAATTAAGTGTATTACTGAAATAGTGAAGAAAGTAATAAAGTTTTCAAAAGAGCTATATAAATTGGAAGAATAATCATCAATATAAAAAAATGCAGGCTCCTATACTGTATCATTGTATCAAAAATACTTTAAAAACTATATACATAAATTTATAGCTGCTTATTTACATCCCATTCCATGAGTATTTAATACAATTGATTTCCCCTTTTGGAAAGACCATTAAAGGACAAGCCAGACATACATGCTCTTGAGAGAAATTATTGAGTGAGGTGTTAAAAAGTGAGCAGATTAAAAAGGCTACTTGCAAGAGAAGCCGTACAGAGTTAACGAAGTGCGTTCCTTACAATCCATCAGTTGTCACATTGCAGCTCTCTGGTGATAAAATCAATATAAATGCCGTCAGATACACAACGTTGCTTCACCGGGAACTCTAACCTCAATATGTCACCATACAGGTATTTAAGCATTAGGCCAAATTGTGTACAAAGCTTAATGTGGCTCTGAGCTTGTAAACTCTGACAAATGATTTATTCATTTTGCAATTGTATTTGCTTTCAGTACACCTCTGTTTAATGCATTTATCTTAGCAGTTATCTTGGATGAAGTTTTTTTTGTAACCAAGACTTTCCCAACACACTTCAGTCAAGAGAAATCACCATTTTAATCAATTTAATCAGTTCTAATACTGATAGAAAAACATTTAAAATTTAGGTGTTTTAAGAGATGTTTTTCCCTGGTTATTTTTCACTGCAACTAGTGATTTTGGAGCTGCACACTGAGCTTATTTTACTATCCTCTCCTTTTTAAAAGTGTGATTTTGTGCAGACTGGTGACTTTGACACTATTCACGTAAAAAAACAAATCCAAAAAGTATACATAGGCTGAACATAAATTTAAACTAAAATCAGATTAAATTGGAACTCAGAAACTTTAGATAGAGAAAAACAATTCTTATTTGAATATGTGCTCTTTGCTGATTTGAGAAGGGCATTGCTTGTAAAATGCATTATAGATAGTTGATTATTATAGATGTCAGTGGGACAAAAAATAAGAGGAGCCCAAATGAACTGTTTAGGTCTTCTTAGTATCCATGTTGTGACCTTTTGAGCAGGACTCTTAGAGATGAGAAGGACAGATATGAGCAAAAAGACCTCCTTATCTCAGATCTCATTACCTTTAAGGCTTATAGTCATGAGTCAAATCAAGAAAAAACAACATAAGAAACTAACCTTATGTTCTTAATGTTAACATTGAGCCTAGCACAGGACCAGTACAGAATGCATAAAATTTCTCTGTTGCTCTGTTTCAAAGAGAAATGTTAGGCATTTCTTACTTCTCTGTTCTTATCCTATTCCTCACAAAACAGCTAAAACCACTGGATCTAGTCCCTCTCAACACTTCCTCAGCCGCCTTCAGTCATTTCCTGCTAGCATAGACTTTGTCCATAGACTCTTCTACATCAGCAATTTACCATTCATAGCGTGTTCAATAATATACTTTTATCATATAAGTCAAAGGACCTTTTAAACAAAATGAAACGTAAATTTAAAGCAAAACACTTCAGCCCCAAATAAAATAAATCATAATTATAAAAAATCTTTCAAAGTTCTGAATCCTTCAATTGCATGAAAAATGGTTGCTCACATGTTCCCATTTATCTGCCTAGGTTTCTCTTTTACCTCTATCTTCATTGTCTGATATAGAATCATAGAATCATAAAATAGTTTGGCTTGGAAGGGACATTTAAAGGTCACCTAGTCCAACCCCCCTGCCGTGGTCAGGGACATCTTCAACTAGATCAGGTTGCTCAGAGCCCCATCCAACCTCACCTTGAATACTTCCAGGGATGGGACATCCACCACCTCTCTGGGCAACCTGTGCCAGTGTTTCACCACCCTCAACATAAAAAATTTCTTCCTTATATCTAGTCTAAATCTACCCCCCTTTAGTTTAAAGCCATTCCCCCTTGTCCTGTCACAACAGGCCCTGCTAAAAAGTTTGCTGCCATCTCTCATATAAGCCCCCTTTAAGTACTGATAGGCTGCAAGAAGGTCTCCCCAAAGCCTTCTCTTCTCTAGGCTGAACAACCCCAACTCTCTCAGCCTTTCTTCATAGGAGAGGTGTTCCATCCCCCCCACCATTTTCGTGGCCCTCCTCTGGACCCACTCCAATAGGTCCCTGTCTTTCTTATGCTGAGGGCTCCAGAGCTGGATGCAGTACTCCAGGTGGGGTCTCACCAGAACAGAGTAGAGGGGCAGAATCACCTCCCTTGACCTGCTGGCCATGCTTCTTTCGATGCAGCCCAGGATACGATTGGCCTTCTGGGCTGCGAG
>NW_008825316.1:1330167-1332634 GCF_000699105.1 Pygoscelis adeliae | reverse complement strand
GCTCCCAGGGCTCTGTAGTCCTTCTTGATAGTTCTCAGACTGCTCCTGGCTGTGTCACTGGTGCCCATGTGAAACAGCAGCAGCAGATAATAGTCAGTGGACTGTACGAGGCTTGGTAGCCTCTCGGTGACATCCCTAATGCGAATGCCCGGTAAGCAGCACACCTCTAGAGAGTGCATCCAGTCAGCAAATGGGTGCTTCCATACCTCTCAGAAGAGAGTCACCTACCACTATCACCTGTCACCTTTCCTTAGTTGCGCTGGTCGTTATACGGGGGGCAGATCGGGCTGCACTACTCAGCTCCAACGCTTCTCCTGGTGTGACAGGACTTTCCTCTTCGGCCTGCAGAGTGGTAAAGCATTTCTGCAAGAGCACCTCAGGCTTCAGGGGAAGCCTCTTCCTCCTGCGGGTCCTTGCCTTTGCAACCGTCCTTTCTTCTCCATTATTGGCCCCGCCACTCCCTTCTGCGTGTGCCAGTGGGAGAGTTATTGGTTGTTTGGCTGTAGGCTGTGGGTCCGCTGCAGACTGCTCTTGGAACCAGCTATCTAGCTCCTTCTCTGCCTCCCTGATGTTACGCAGCCTTCTCACCACCTCCTGCAGCTCAGCCACCTGCTGTAGGAGGTCCTCCACCTGGGCACACCTTTTGCAGGCAGGTCTGCTGCCTGTCCCTACCCCAGGAGAGAGGTCTAGGCACATATCATCTCCCCCGTCTTTGTTAAGGGCTCTCCTTACAGTTTCTGTTATATGGAAGAATTTGTACCTCTTCATCTAAAGATAGTTCTTAACAATCCAGATCTGAAGTGCTTGATACCCATTCACCATTATCCCGTTTCCTAAAGCAAGACATTCTGTTTTTTAGGGAGATGATAGGGTAAAGTGTAAGAGCCGTTATATTCTCTTGTAGGTTGAATAACTAGGATCAGTGTACCATAGAGACATTCATTTACTTCCCCACCATGGTGCCCAAGAGAAATGGAAAACATGAAGACAGGTATTTCACCCCTCTACTGCAATAAATATGGTAAGCTGAATCTTAGGAGGATAAAAGTCATGTCCCAGGAGGCAATACTGACAAGTTTTGAAGTTATTTTCCTCCACTGATATTCTACTGCAGGTCAGTAGAAGTTTCCTATTCTCTAAGCTTATGTTAGAGGTGCTCTTATCTGGTGTGGTTTGGTCAACCGTGGAAATCAAAGCTGCCTCCCAACGGATTTCTACAATCCTCTTCCAGTGTATTATGCTCTCGTCTACTACTGTGCCCTCTGCCTGCAGGGACCCTGTGCGGTGCTCTGTTTCCCACCACTGCTCCCCTTTCTGCCACACCTGTGATGGCTCTTCTGTCCCTCCTCCCTCCCCTGTACCCCATCCTTTCCACACGGGAGCCTCCATCCATGCCCTTCCAGGTTGTCTTGTCCTTGGCCCAAATCAAGCAGCACTGAAAAACTTGCTACCATATCCAATAAAGCTCAAAAATAACATCATTCCACATGGACATTTCAGAGTATCTGTTCTGCCCTGGCAGGTCAACTCATTTTATGAGCCCCCTGCCACAATTTTATTTTATTTCAGTGAAGCCAGAAGCAACAGAAATGGCAACAACCTGTTTCAAATGTCAACCTCATTAGGCTTGTAAACAAATAACCTTAAAACAAAGCTATGTATTTTTAGCAGAAAGCGTATAAATTTTATATTTGTTGCAAGTCATGCACTACTATTCATTCACAACAGTGAAATAAAGATTAGTAGATAAATAAGGATAGTATATATTTCCTTTTATGTTAGCACTTGCATTTGAATTGCGTTGTTCTCTGTTCTCCTTTATGGCTAGTTTAGAATAATAGAATCATAGAATCATTAAGGTTGGAAGAGACCTCCAAGATCATCGAGTCAACCCGTCAACCCAACACCACCATGTCAGAATAACCCCATTTGTGCTCTTTGAAAGAAAGAACTTCCAGGGATGGGGACTCAACCACTTCCCTGGGCAGCCTGTTCCAATGTTTAACCACTCTTTCAGGACAGAAATTTTTCCTCACATCCAATCTAAACCTCCCCCGGCAAAACTTGAGGCCATTTCTTCTCGTCCTTTCGCCAGTTACTTGGGAGAAGAGACCAACACCCACCTCGCTACAGCCTCCTTTCAGGTAGTTGTAGAGAGCGATGAGGTCTCCCCTCAGCCTCCTTTTCTCCAGGCTATTCAACATATGTTCTTGTCTGTCTCAATCACCTTCCTTCCTCTTTTCTCATTTGTTATTGCTCAATCCCATGAGTTTCCCTTCTCTGGACACGCTCCAGCACCTCGACATCCTTCTTGTAGTGAGGGGTCCAAAACTGAACACACTATTTGAGGTGCAGCCTCACCAGTGCCGAGTACAGGGCCATGATCACTTCCCTACTCCTGCTGGCCACACTATATCTGATACAGGCCAGGATGCCGTTGGCCTTCTTGGCCACCTGGGCACACTGC
>NW_008825316.1:1322917-1327694 GCF_000699105.1 Pygoscelis adeliae | reverse complement strand
CCCATGATCAAGAAAGCCAAAATTCCTCCGACGGCACCAGCCCCTGAGCCACGTGTTGATCAGGAGTGTTTTCCTGTTCCTTCCAGTATCCTTCCCTGCCACTGTAGGGATTGAGGAAAACACTACCTGTGCTCCTGATCCTTCAACCAGTCTCCCCAGTGCCCTGAAGTCCCTTTTGATCACTTCAGGACTTCTCTCTCAAACCTGATTACTGCCAGCCTGTATAACCAACAGCGGGTAGAATTCCGAAGGCCGCACCAGATCAGGGAGCTTCCTAGTAATGTCTCTGACCCGGGCCCCAGGGAGGCAGCAGACTTCCCTGTGGGACGGGTCGGGTCGGCATATAGGGCCCTCTGTTCCCCTCAGAAGGGAATCGCCTATGACAATCACCCTCCTTTTTTTCTTGGCAGAGGCTGTCATAATGCGTGGGGCTGACTGCCTCACCCTGGGCAACCTCCTGGATGGACCTTCATCTACATCCTCGTTTGCCTGGCCCTCAGGTTCCAGGGCCCAATATCTGTTGTGTAAGGGCAACTGGGAAGGTGAGGGAGGTCGGGCAGGGGTTCGCCTGGCACCCCGAGCAGGAACCTGTTTCCATTCCCCCCCGTTGCTTGGGTCCCCTCTTTCTACCTGGTAGCAAGAAGGCAGGGGATCCTCTGCTTCTCGTGGAGCCTCCGTCTGCTGCCTTTGCCTCAGGGATGGTAGGGTGCGGCTCCACCAATCCACACTCCTGGATACTCCTTAGCCTCTCCACTTCCTCCTTCAGCTCTGCCACCAGGCTGAGCAGATCATCCACCTGGTCACATCGCACACAGGCGTTGTCTCTGCCGCCCTCCGCTACAGCAGACAGGCTCAGGCACTCCCTGCAGCCAGAGACCTGGACAGCTGTGTGCTGGCGTGAGGCCTCTGTCTGGGTCGCCACATTCCTTCTGGCGACGTCTTTCGGCCAAGTGGAAACCAGAAGGTTTTAGGTACGATCTTAGAGGAAAAAGAAAGAAAAAAAAGTAAACCAGTCAACTTGCTGCACTTTTTTTCCTGTATTTGAACTACAGTACCATCACCACAGCACATAATTTTACCTACATGAAGGTAACAATTACATAATTTTTCATTCCACCATGTGTTCTACCTTTTGATTTTCTCATTGCAATATTGTAGTATCTATAGGATGATTTCTGAGCTGTTTTGTAATATTTTATTTCACGAAATTTAGCCTAGTCTTATTGCCTAATCCTTCTGGTAGCATTGTGCTATACCGCTCTGATTTGTCTCGCCAGCTGAGCTAGCTAGATGATGCCCTAAGGAATAGCCCCCAAAAAAGTTTATATTCTTCATCTACCTGGTTAATGAAATACACACAACATAAGATCAACTAAAACAAAGAGTCAGACGTCCAACCTAAATGCAAATATTGGCTCTAGGTTGAATCTCTCAGGGATTCTTGAATCTGTAAGTAAAAGAGGGAGCAAATCAGTATAAATTCCAACAAGAGTATGAAAAGCAGCTACAAAAGTAGGCTTTTGTGAATGGAAATTGAAGTTCCTGAAGCTCAGTCATGCTGTCAGATGTTTAACTTCCTAGTGTGAGAGGAAGTCATTTAGCCGGGAGGGAATTAACAAAGAAATTCTTTCATAATTGAAGTTTTAAATTGTTTCTCTTATCGTCAAATTATAATCATGCATGGAACTGACAGAGGGAAATAAGTTCAGAACATGAGGAAGCATGTTCTCCCTAAAGTATAGATCCAGCAAGAGAAATGCAGTGGGTTTTAAAGATCACAGATAGTATTGTTGGGCATGAAAAGAAAAAAAGATTTGAAGTATTAAACTTGTTTAAGCTAAATCCATTGGACATCTTCATACTTAAATAAATAGTTTCACTTTTTCTAAACGTACTTTTCAAAGTATTGTTTTTTGTCATAAAAGGCCTAAATTGAAGTAAGTTGCCACAAATGCTTCTTAATTTAGATGGTTTATAACATTATGCTGCTACTAGACTAAAATTCAGCATCCTTTCCTGTTTTGGGGGGGGAGGGCAAGGGAAACACTGCAATGAAGAATTGAAGAATGAAAATCAGCAGAGGTATGTCTATGCACATTACTGATCACCTGATGTATCAGTGTCACTTGTTGCCCTCTGCTAATGCACTTTACAAGCACTGAAAGCATTCCTATTAGGTGAAAGAATAAAGTAGCAATTTCCATTCAACTTCCATACATTCCAGAAAAAGCTGAATACTCTGCCAATAGTACTGTTTCTTGTGTATCTGGCTGGATGAGCAGACCTTATGGGATCAATGATACAAAGATTGGGCCAAAGCATCACTGCAAAATCTCCTTCTTTTATCAAGATGAAAGCTTCCCCTAGAAGCTTTCTGGAAGGCTGCTGAAGAGCAGTTAGTTGACATTTCTGCACATGGGGTATGCATAAAGCCTGGAAAGGGTATCTGTTGACAACAGTGTTCGTATTTATTCTTGTTTTTGAGATGTGGGTATCAGCTGAAGTACCTCTTGTGGCTTTCCAATCAGTAACTGCTGTGGAAATAATGCCACAGGCCTGCCTTGCTACATGGCTTATATAGATCATAGCTCTGGCAGTGCTCCCGTTGTTAGCAGTTTATAAGAAATCTTTATAGAGGAATGTTATAGCAACTTAACATTAGGATAATGTTTTGAACAGCTGTGCATTTTCAAATGTTAAAAGCATTTAGAATTATTGCCTACTTCTTCCAATGATTATCTTAAACAGCAGTTTTACTTGTTTTTTATTAAACAAAATAAACTTAGTTTTGATGACATAATAATTTTTGGTGTGTTCAGCTCTTTCATCTCTTTTTTTTTTCCCCCCAAAGGGGAAGAATGAAGGACTAAGGAGAAACAGAGCAAGAGAGTCAAGCGCCTCTTTCCCCACCATTTAACATAAAATGCATTGATTTTCTTTTTATTTTAAAATTTCAAGGCATATTTCAACAAGACATTTCTTCAATAAAATCAGGATCAAAACCTTAATCTCATTTATGCTTTAAATTATTTGCGGTAAAAATTCTTTTAATGGTGTACTTTATAGAAAGATGACCAGCTCCAGGCAGCAAGACAGAAGGGATCACTGTTCAGATTGGTAGACTGAGCAAAGCTGTCTACAGACATTGTTGTGAATGTACCTCTCAAATAGTCCAAAACTATCACTCTGAAGAATGTTGTCATTTTCCTGGAAACTAAAGAATTAATGCTTGAATAAAGTCTTCTGACTCTTTTTAGTGAGGGGCCGTGACTTGAGACACCGGCAAGTGTACGTGTGCTTGTGAACTCCGAGACTGTGGTGTGTGTGCCTGCGCTAGTGACCTCCTGTCTGTGCCAACCCCAGAAGAGGAGGGGATGTGGCTGTTGGTGCTGGTATATGATCTGGGTCCTGTGTGTGGACTGTATGGGCTGGTACTGGTCTATACTGGGCTCCAGTGCGGCTGGAGGAGGTGGCTGAACTTAACAACTCTTAATAATGTATACATAGAGAAAAGTGTCAAGAAAAAGAATGCCATTTGGTGTATCCATGTCAACATGCCAAGCCCAAATTAGATGTATGTGGAGAAGAATTTGTGGCCTCCGTGTAACTTGCTGAAGCAGTCCCAGAGTGCTTCACTCCGGCTCCAGGGCCATGAGTTTGAGGTGCTCCCCTGGTGCGTGCTGAAGGCTTCTCCCAGCCAATACAGTCTGATGGCTGCATAAAACATTTGTGTATCACTGAATGAACAATTTCATCTAGTGCTAGGCAGTTTAATTACAAGGTAACCATGTTAGCCGAAACCCAGTGGTTGTACTTTTTCCCCCCAATGAAGAATGCTTTCTTGCTGAATTTTAAATGTGATGAGCTGTGTGGTTTCTGAACATTTTGTGTGTGACATTCAAACTAAAGGTGCTCCCTTTTTTTCCCTTTTGATGCTATGCTAATGAATTTTTTTTTCACCCTTTGTGTTTATAGACACCAAAACTTGAATCTGTTGGACCCTAATTCAATCAGGTTTTGGTTTAACTTACCATTTTAAGTGAGTCAGAGTAGACTTTAGTTATGTCTTTGAGCAACATTGGATTGCACACTTTTTGCATGTCACCAAGGCAGGCATGGACAGAAACCATAGCTGCCATTCTATTATCGCATGGCACTTCCACTTTGACCTGTAGTGGTCACATCCACTTACAGAAACCTTACAGAAACTTTCATTTTTTGCACTGAATTCCAAAAAGAAGCCCTGTTCTTGCTGCAAAAATATTTCATACTTCACACCCAGCTGCCCAATTTCTCTTCGCCATCACAGAAACATGGTGGGGTGACTCTCACAATTGGAGTGCTGCAATGGATGGCTATAGACTCTTCAGAAGGCACAGGCGAGGAAGGAGAGGCGGTGGGGTGGCTCTGTATGTTAGGGAGTGTTTCGATTGTCTAGAGCTCAACGATTGTGATGATGACACGGTTGAGTGTTTATGGGTAAGGATGAGGGGGAAGGCCAACAAGGCAGATATCCTGCTGGGAGTCTGTTATAGACCACCCAACCAGGATGAAGAGGCAGATGAAGCGTTCTACAAGCAGCTGGCAGAGGTCTCACAATCGCTGCCCCTTGTTCTCGTGGGGGACTTCAACTTCCCGGACATCTGCTGGAAATACAACATGGCAGAGAGGAAGCAGTCTAGGAGGTTCCTGGAGTGTGTGGAAGACAACTTCCTGACACAGCTGGTAAATGAGCCTACCAGGGGAGGTGCCTCGCTCGACCTGCTGTTTACAAACA
>NW_008825316.1:1317350-1320772 GCF_000699105.1 Pygoscelis adeliae | reverse complement strand
GGACGTGAGGAAAAATTTCTTTACTGAAAGAGTAGTTAAACATTGGACCAGGCTGCCCAGGGAAGTGGTTGAGTCACCATCCCTGGAAGTATTTAAAAGACGTGTAGATGAGGTGCTTAGGGACATGGTTTAGTGGGCATGGTGGTGTTGGGTTGACGGTTGGACTCGATGATCTTGGAGGTCTCTTCCAACCTTAATGATTCTATGATTCTATGATTCTATGATTCTATGATTCTCCTCCAGGTCTGCTACTGAAAAGGAACATCATGCCTATCGCCAGTTGTTGATCTGACTACAAGGGGAAGGTTATGGATGCATGCTATAAGTTCCAGTTAAATTTAGTTAAATGGGAGATTTTTGTTATTTTACACTAGAAAAGAACTTTAGAAATATGCAGACAAATAAAAAATAAGACTGTTCAAATCTGTTTACAAAATCTCAACCACTATCACTGTAATGTGAGAGCTTTATGTTTTTTATGTACTTTAGTCTGAAACATTCACAGTCACTACTGCAGTTTGCAATTACAGTGAAGTGAGGCAGAAAATAGAAGTTCAAGAACGTATTAAAGTAATGAAGTTTGAACAATTATTTGGAAGCTTGTTGTTATTTTAATAAATATTTAATCTTCCTAGCTGCATGGATTCCTAATTGATCTTTAACTATTATTGTTCCTGGACATTTCTCATCAACTTCTAATTGCTGTATAAGGCAATGGGGAATAGAGAGGATAACGTGCAGTGGTTGTGGGAGATTGTTATACTACACCATTCAAACATGCTTAATAAAGTATTTTTAATAGCTCTTTGCCGGAAAGGAAAAACTGAAGTTCATATCAGCTACCTCAATCTCTTTCTCAGACCTCCATGGTCAATTGCCAATAAACCATCACTAAGAATTTAGAGTTTCTCTCCAGGTTAGAAGAATGTAGATTGTGAAAAACTGTTCATATTAGTTGAGTGAAAACACTTCATATTACTGAAATAAAGCTTTCTGGTTGGTTATCGAGAAATCTCTTCCAGGATTCATGGAAACTCATGGGATGATTAGAAAAAAAATCTTTATGATCCATCTATATTATTTTAATAAATAATATATTTATATCCTGAGTCTGGCTGGGATGGAGTTAATTTTCTTTGTAGGAATCCCTATGGTGCTGTGCTTTGCATCTGTCACTAAAACAGCGTTGATGACACACCAGTGTTTTGCTGATTGCTGAGCCATGCTAGCACAGTGTCAACTTTTTTTATTTTGTTTTTCTTTTTCCCACTCTGTCCCTGCAATGAGTAGGCTGAGGATGGGCAAGAGGTTGGGAGGGGACACAGCCTGAAGAGCTGACCCCAACCAACCAAAGGGATATTCCCCACCACATGTAGTCACGTTCAGCAGTAAAAGATCAGGGAAGGGAGGAGGAAGGGAGGGACAAAGTCGTGGTTATGGTGTTTGCCTTCCCAAGTAACTGTTACACATGATGATAGTCCTGCTTTCCTGGAAATGGCTAAACATCTGCCTGCTGGTGGGAAGGGGTGAATGAATTCCTCTTTTAGCTTTGCTTGAGCATATGGCTTTGCTTTGCCTGTTAAACCATCTTTATGTCAACCCACGAGTTTTCTCAATTTTGCTGTTGTGATGTGGAGGGAGTGCGCGAATGGCTGGGTGAGGTTTTACCTGCCAGAGGGGTTCAACCCACCAGAATTTACATGACAAGGTTTGCAATAGTATGTTAGGACAGTCTGGACAATTTATTTCCTGATAAGGCTGGCACAGAAGGTTTATTTTAATACAACTTTATATGTTAATAAGTTAGTGGGTGTTAAGTGATTGTAGATTTTTTTTTAAATTATTGTTGTTGTTATTAGTATTATTAGTAGTATTAGTATTATTAGTATTACTGGACAGACCAAAGAACTGATTATAACTTCCATGATATTGAAAATGCAGCAGCTTGTTCAAGGCCTGGTTTCTATATATTTAGAGTTCCTTAGCATGACCAGGAAGCAACAAACAAATTTAGACACCTCCAACACAAATGAATTTAAATATTGTGCATTAGAAAACAATAATTTTATTCTCTATTTTGATTTTATCTGCAGTGAAGATAAGTTTGTGGATTTATATTTTTTTATATCTATATAATGGAGTTAGAATATGATGTTGAATTTGTTTTTAGTAGTGATGCAGAAGTATTTAGTTAGCTTTGATCTTGTGTTACAGTTATAATACACACTACCAATTAGAACTAGAGAATTGATCTATTACAATATTGTGTTCTACTGGTTTATACATAACATGATTTATATCATTATTTTTAGTAATTTCCTTAAGAAATAATAGAACAGTCTTATCATGTTTATGCCTCAAGCATTGCTACACAATGATTTTTGTTAGAGGATGACACTTGTTACCACTTTGGTAACAGCTAGGTATTGAAATATGTTTGAGGATTTTAACCATAATTAATACTTTGCTAATATAGTCTAGGCTTCATGCTTTGATAGACAGAGGTGCTAGCCTAGGAAATAAGAACTGATTGAAGTGCTTTCAGAAACATATGTTAATTCTGATTTTTATACTGATGCAACAGAAAATTCAAATGCATGCCTTGTCAGGAGCTTATAAAATTAAGTCTTGTTTTCTGAATACAGGTTAGGCAATTGGCCATCAAGTTCCTAGGTCAGGAGCAAACAATTTTCATCAGTTTGCATTTTCATATTTGCTGAAAGATGAGATCTGCTATTTAATTTCTTTTTAAATCAGTGTCTGAGAGGAAATGTTCATTTGCATGTGATCCTTTGTGACTTTGTTTAATATTTGTCAGTGTTGCAATTGCATGTAAATTACTATTGGCTGTTTAGTATAGCTCAGTGTCAGCTGTACAATTTGCACATACAAATATGAATGTATGTGGGTTTTGATACAAGATTCCTATTCAAAATTCTTAGAATCATAGAATACAATCACAGAATGCTTTGAGTTGGAAGTGACCTCTAAAGGTCACTTAGTCCAACCCCCCTGCCATGGGCAGGGACATCTTCAACTAGATCAGGTTGCTCAGAGCCCCCTCCAACCTGACCTTGCATGTTTCCAGGGATGGGGCATCCACCACCTCTCTGGGCAACCTGTGCCACTGTTTCACCACCCTCAACGTAAAAAAATTTTTCCTTATATCTAGTCTAAATCTACCCCCCTTTAGTTTAAAGCCATTCCCCCTTGTCCTGTCACAACAGGCCCTGCTAAAAAGTCTGCAGCCATCTTTTTTATAAGCCCTCTTTAAGTACTGAAAGGCTGCAATAAGGTCTCTCTTCATAGGAGAGGTGTTCCATCCGAGGTGTTCCATTTTAGTGGACCTCCTCTGGACCAGCTCCAACAGGTGTGTGTCTTTCTTATGCTGAGGACTCCAGAGCTGGATGCAGTACTCCAGG
>NW_008825316.1:1315046-1317238 GCF_000699105.1 Pygoscelis adeliae | reverse complement strand
TCCATCCCCCAGCCTGTATTGATACCGGGGGGTGCCGCAACCCAGGTGCAGGACCTTGCATTTGGCCTTGTTAAACCTCATGAGGTTCACATGGGCCCACTTCTCGAGCTTGTCCAGGTCCCTCTGAACAGCATCCTGTCCCTCTGGCGTGTCGACCGCACCATTCAGCTTGGTGTCGTCTGCAAACTTGCTGAGGGTGCACTCGGTTCCACTGTCTATGTCATTGATGAAGATATTAAACAGTAATGGTCCCAATACGGACCCCTGCAGGACACCACGCATCACCAATCTCAATCTGGACATTGAGCCGTTGACCACTACCCTCTGGATGTGACCATCTAACCAATTCCTCGCCCACCGGACAGTCCACCCATCAAATCCATACCTCTCCAGTTTAGAGAGAAGGATGTCGTGGGGGACCGCGTCAAAGGCCTTACAGAGGTCCAGATAGATGACATCTGTAGCCCTTCCCATGTCCACTGATGTAGTCACTCCATCATAGAAGGCCACTAGGTTAGTCAGGCAGGGCTTGCCCTTGGTGAAGCCATGTTGGCTGTCTCAAATCACCTCCCTGTCCTCCACGTGCCTTAGCATAGCTTCCAGGAGGATCTGTTCCATGGTCTTCCAGGCACAGAGGTGAGACTGACCGGCCTGTAGTTCCCCGGCTCTTCCTTTTTTCCCTTTTAAAAAATGGGGGTTATGTTTCCCCTTTTCCAGTCAGTAGGAACTTTACTGCACTGTCACAACTTCTCAAATACAATGGATAGTGGCCTAGCAACTTCATCTGCCAGCTCCTTCAGGACCCGCGGATGGATCTCATCGGGTCCCATGGACTTGTGCACCTTCAGGTGCCATGCCTTAGATGGTCTCAAACCTGACGTTGTCCGACAGTGGACGGCTCTTCATTCTCCCAGTCCCTGCCTTTGCTTTCTGCGGCTTGGGCAGTGAGGCTCGAGCACTTGAATTAATGAAGGTCATCTGGAATGAGAGGTGCTACAACTTTGTAAGAGAAAAATTTCTTTATAACAACACGGTCAAGGGTGTAGGATCTTCAAGATTCCATATACACTCACCTGCTAATAATAAACCATTTTTTGTACCATGAATAGTACACTTTCACTTTTAAAAAACAAAATAATGGGTAACTCTGAATGGCAAATTCTGGTGTGAATACCTGAATGTCCTTCCTAGCAATGCATTTTGTCTCTAACTTTGGCCTGGAGTTAACTAGAGTGAAATATGTTATACACAGAAAATCCTTTTTTCTTTTTTTCCCTTTTCTTTTTGTGCTTGAATAAAAATGTAAAGCAGTTTAATAACCCCACAGTTATTTTATAAAGCCAGACTACAGATTTACATTTCTCTTAAAAAAAAGATTATTTGCTATCAAAAATAGAATTGAATTTATATGTAAATTTACTGACTTCATTATAATTACTGATGTAACCAAAGCTTGACTTTGACCCAATAAATACTCATCTCGAATCATTAGTTTACGTTATTGCATCCACTTGAATAGATTACTCTTTATTATTTATAAGTCTGAGCATGAGAAACACACAAGTAGATGTCAGCTTGTAATTTTGACATGCAAATATATTTATACCAAAAATAATGAAAAAAATGAAGTAGATTTGGGGCAGGCAGATACCACCCTAGCAAACTGCATGGGAAAAGATTTCTCTGAAGTTTTAGCATTAGTAATAGATATTCAATGATCTTTAGATATCTCAGATGCTTCTTTACACATAGGGAGTACAAAGGGAAAAGTCAGTTACCCATATTCTTTGCTGGTGCAAGGGCAAATAAAGTAATAGAACAGAGGGAAAAGCATTTTAAATAATTTGGTCCTCCTTATTAGTTGGCATAGAGGGATTGGGGGCCTTTCTCCACTGCCCAGTTTCTTTTTCAGAGTCCCAAATTTCTGAAGTAAAAGAACATCATCTGGACCATGATGCCTCTCTAGAATAGAATCATAGAATCATAAAATCATTAAGGTTGGAAGAGACCTCTAAGGTCATCGAATCCAACCGTCAACCCAACACCACCATGCCCACTAAACCATGTCCCTAAGCGCCTCACCTACACGTCTTTTAAATACCGCCAGGGATGGGGACTCAACCACTTCCCTGGGAAGCCTGTTCCAATGTTTAACCACTCTTTCAGTAAAGAAATTTTTCCTCACATCCAAT
>NW_008825316.1:1307302-1310044 GCF_000699105.1 Pygoscelis adeliae | reverse complement strand
TACTTTTGCTTTTCATGGGTTTTGCCACGGTTTTGCCACTTCAGGAAGGGTCCCCCGGCGCGATCCTCCGCTCCAGAGCCCTTCGCCTCGGTGGCTTCCAAGTGATGCTCTAGCATCACTCCTTTTGTGTATCAACATGTTAGTGATACATGATGATACATGATACATGTCAGTGATACAACACCTAGACTGCTAGGTGTCTACATATTACTCTGGCTTTCCTCTGGAAAATGTAATCCATAAAAGCTAGGTCTGTAGTATCTCCAGTCTTGTGGAGGAGCAGAAATTCTGCTTTATAAAATTGTATTTTGTTTTCTTCATTTACATGCCTACTGTCTACTGTCCAGATCTACACAGTGAAACCATGTTTTACATTTACTTCGGAAGACAAATGCCATCACTGAATGTCCCCCCTTTTTTTCATCTTCCCCCAGCTTTTTTTGCTGAGCATGATGTCATATGGTATGGAATATCCCTTTGGTCAGTAGGGGTCAGCTTTGCCAGCTGTGTCCCCTCCCAACTCCTTGTGCACCTCCAGGCTACTCGCTGGCAGGGTGGTGTGAGAAGCAGAAAAGGCCTTGATTCTGTGTAAGCACTGCTCAGCAACAACTAAAACATCCCTGTATTATCAACACTTTTTCCAGTACAAATCAAAACCGTAGCCCCATACGAGCTACTGTGAAAAAAATTAATTCTATCCCAGTCAAAACCAGCACAAACTGACACTCTCTTTGCCTTAAAGGACTCAGGATAAAAGCTACCATTAATGTTAGTAGCAGTAGTTATGATGTCTCAGCATTGACTTAAGACTTCACTGGCCTTACACAGGATTTGGTAAGATTCAGCCTGAAGCTCTAATATATCTCCTCAAATTCCCAAAAGTTAATGCTCCTTAGCATGAATTTGGCACTGGAGGAGTGGTCAGTCCTGATCCTCATGAGCTGGATGGGAACATCTTTGCATGGCCAGGGGTGATTTGACTCATTCATCGTGCTTTAAAGCACTGCAATGAAGCATGCATACTTGGCAGGAGACAAGGGTCAGTCACCAGGTCTTACTGCCCTACTGGAAACTGGGACTGGGACAGACTGGGACAGTCTTTGCTTTGTATGTGGGAGTTCAAATAATCATCTTCCAGCCTGATAGCATCAGTCTTGGCACAAAAATTAAGTTAGTTCTGAAATGAGTTTATTATACTTATTCACGTCTGTGAGTGCATACAGTACACGTTCACACAGTATGGACATACAAGACAAATTAAAATGACAGCCTGGGACTTTAAAGAAATATGTCAGTCCTTGGCTCTGTTTTTGTGACTCTCATCAAGTCACATCCATTTTCTATTTAAGATACAAGTGTAAAAGCTTTTGTGATGTACAGAGATTACAATAACAGAGGTCATATGGGTACCTTGAATGGATGAATATGGACTTCGTCTTTATCACTTATATGTATATCACAGCGAAGAAAAGAAAAACACAAAATTAAACCCCCCCAAAAAAGCTTAGGGTTTGTGATACTCTGGTAGTTGTTGGATTTTTTTTTTCCTAAAACCTCATTAACACTCCTCAGAGATATTCTATTTCTTCTTCCTCCTTTTCTGATAATGTTCATTAGTCAGTGATATTGCTTTAATATTAGACAAAACAGATATCAACAAATAAAATAATCTACTGTTTAACGCACATAGGAGTCATATACTTCTTTCCATAAAGGATTTTTTTTTTCATCTTGCATTTCTACATTTAGTAATAGGGTTTTTTAAATCAATCTTGATTTTTATACTGTCTCCCTGAGAGTTCATTGTAGTGTTCTAATTCACAGAGACAGTTTCAGATTTATAGCTATGGTTTCAAAGAAGGTGAGCTCAGACTGCCATAAGGCTATAGCAATCTGCAGTCACACCCATTGACCCACTAGATTCTGGTTAAATCCAGTTTACTTTGGAATTGCTTATTAAATATGGTTAATATCTATAGCTTAATTTATTCCATCATTATAATTGTGATGAGGGTGGTGGTTACAGAGCAGGTTAATGATAAAAACATGCTGAATAACTGGCTAATTAAAGTCACTACACTTTTTGATGTTTTTCTTAATTGGTCCTGGGGGAAATTGGGAGGATGTTGAATTACCATGCTGATTAGAAATACAGTAGCTGCTGCAGTTCGGATTTTATTTTGGAGAAAAAGATAGTGGCAGTTGGAGAGTCATCAGAGGATAAGAGCAATGATCCCATTGTATGACCACTTTTAATAAGCAATTTGTCAAGGCACATTCATTTCTTTCCCCCATTCAGCAAGCTTATAATGGACTTCCTCCTAAGAAGTCATAATTTTATATCTCTCTTGAGTTATTTGGGTGTGCAGTGTAAGAGGTACCTGGAAGGAGCTAGACTGAGATGTACATTAAAACAGCAGGAAGTAGAAAAGGCATCTGCAGCTGATAACTTTAAATATTTTCCCAATAAAAAAGCAAAACCAAACCCTAGGTATTGAGGGAGTATAATTCTATATGAATGTCCTGCTGTGGTTTAACCTCAGTTGGCAACTAAGCACCACGCAGCTGCTCGCTCATTCCCCCCCCAACCCCGATTGGATGGGGGAGAGAACTGGAAGAGCACAAGTGAGAAAAACTCATGGGTTGAGATAAAAACAGTTTAATAATTGAAATAAAATAATAATAATAATAATGTAATAATAATAATAATAATACACAAAGCAAGTGATGCACAGTACAATT
>NW_008825316.1:1295403-1300841 GCF_000699105.1 Pygoscelis adeliae | reverse complement strand
GTGGGATGGGGGAGAGAATTGGAAGAGCACAAGTGAGAAAAAACTCGTGGGTTGAGATAAAAAGTTTAATAATTGAAATAAAATAATAATAATAATGTAATAATAATAATTAAAAAAATACACAAAGCAAGTGATGCACAGTACAATTGCTCACCACCCACCGACCGATGCCCAGCCAGTCCCCGAGCAGCGGCCCCTTCCAGCCAGCTTTCCCCAGTTTAGGTACTGAGCATGACGTCACATGGTATGGAATGGTTCTTTGGCCAGTTAGGCTGTGCCCCCTCCCAGCTTCTTGTGTACTTCCAGCCTTCTCAGTCGGTAGAGCATGAGAAACTAAAAAGTCCTTGGCTAGTGTAAGCATTACCTAGCAACAACTAAAACATGGGTGCCTTATCAACTTTGTTCTCATCCTAAATCCAAAACACAGCACTGTACCAGTTACTAGGAAGGAAATTAACTCTATCCCTGCTGAAACCAGGACATGTCCATCTACTGTAACATTATCATGCACCAAAAGGCACCCTAAGCTGCAAAGAAACCGTGTCATTTTAGTAAAAATTGTGTTGTTAGAGATTGTGCCGTTTTTGTTAGAAAAAGAGCACATCCCTGTATTTTGCATTGAGTGCTTGTTATTCTGTTAGACACAAGAATATGGAAACTGTGCTTTATTTTGTAGCAGTATGCAAAGCAAAGCTGTCTGGAACAGGTATTTGGCAGGAGAAAGAAAGGAATGAGTTTGATTTTCCTGGTTAGATCAACACTGGGGTTGTGTGTGTGTGTGCATGTAATGAGATGGCATGGAGGAGGGTGATTTAAAGTGCCAACTGAGAGTGGTAAAGTGCTATATGCATTATAGTAAGTGGAAGAGGAATCAGGAGATGCATCTGGTTTGGAACATTTAGAAAGTTGTAACCTAAAGGAAAATGATCTCAACTCTAAAATCTGTATACTATTTAGATCTGAGCTTTATTCTGGGATTTCACTTATTCTTTATGACATGAAACTTAAAAAAAAGTGCAAATAGGAGAGCTTAGCTCATTCTTGCTACTGCGTAGATGAATTATCACTCTGAGAAAAAGCCTGTGTTGAAACTGGTGCAAATAAACTGTCAAGGATCTTAATTTAATCTTTTTGTCTATACATGTATATGCACCTATATGTAGATAAGTTATCTTAATGAAGTTTTATTGAAGAAGTTATAAATCCAGGGAAAAAAACATATATTAGACTGTCATTTTTTCATTTTTAAAAGACTTATATTTATTTTATTTGTTATTTATATAAATGAGTATCCATACTGCCTTTACGAACCAAATAGAGACAGTTTAGGCTGCTGAAGTAGTTACAGCATGTAATAGTTCATTCAAAATCTTGTGAAAGGATTTATTACCACATACATAAGTCATCTAATTTTGTTGTTTCTGCAACTTAATATTTGACCGCATAACTTATCTGAGTTCAGTGTAATGTATTTTTATGGCTTTTGCTGTAGCTAAACTAGGGGATGTGGAAGCAGGTCACTGCTGGGAAGAGACAAGGACACACTGTTGGCTCCCTCTGACCCCGCGCTCTCACAGGAATGATCTTAGGTGCTTTAACAGAGTTCCCTATGTGGACATCTCCCCACAATCTGGACATACCCAGTGCCTATTTAGATACCTGGAATGATGTCTTACTGATCAGGAAAAAAAAAAATGTCTTGAGATTTACCTTTGGCAGCTGGGATAGAGGGTAGGAGAGCACTACAGCAAGTACCAAGGTATGTACCATGCAATGATAAAGAGTAGAGCCCCAATCCACATTTTGTGACTTCCCTCTTAAATGAAATCTTTGCAATATAGGAAAGAGCTTTCTGAACACTTCCACTTTCCTTGTGCATTTTAAATTTTTGTCAATAATTGTTGTTCCACAAGCTCCCCTTGCACTCACATGAAGTTTAGCATTTCCATGACGGCTTAAATGTATGCTGTGTAAAGCACAATCTCCTGTGATCTCCTGGCTTCAACTGATGCTGCCAAGATTTTTCACTAAAAGATAATACCTGATCCTATTCACCCTTTTCCTGCCACTTAGGATTTTATAGACCTCTGCCATGTCTCAAAAATGGAATCTCCCAAAATGAAGTTTCTCTCAGAATGAAGTTTTTCTCAGAATGAAGTCTTATCATCTTCTGTGGTAGCTGCAGTCATCGCCAACACACTGGAGAGTAAACTGGAAAATTCAGGACTAAGCAAGTCAAATGACTCCTCAGTAAACCTATTTATCATTCTTCTGCAGACCAGGTAGAAAGAGGTGTTAAAACATATCTTCCTCATGTAACAAATATGTATTATGAAAGAGGTATTTCTTGTGGAATAGCCCACAAAATGTTAATTTAGGGCTTGCTGAAGGTTATTTTGAATTTGTATCAGTTAAATTATAGTTTTAGGGATTGATGTAAAGGAGTCTGGTGTTTTTGATCAGCTGCTAATGAAAGGATGGTGGACTTCTTCAGTTATTGGTTCATCAAATGCTTTTTTCCTTAGCAGGCAAACAGTCTTCAACTTTCTGTGTAAAGAAAATCCAATATTAAAGAAAAGGCCTCTAGAGTGCATGGGAAGTTAATGGTTTGGGTTTTTTTATTATTGTATTTCAGAAAAAGTGAATTGGAAATGTTTTGATTTAATTTTGAATTAATTGAAAAAGCGTATTTTCTTCGATGAAAAATTCCAAAACATAGCCTTGATTAAGTGCACATTTGCTCAGATGTACATTTTCTAACTTGAGCAACTAAAATTAAAATTTAGACACAATGGTGCTAGATTTGCAATTTAATATAAGACCTTTCGGAATCCTGACAGTTTGCTCCAGGGGATAATATAACAATTGCCACTTTAAGAGATAAAGTTTTCTACTATTACCATCACAACATTTATGCAGCTATGACAAAAAGTGACAGAATGTTGCGCCTTTCGCCGGAACGGAGGGAAGACACAGTCACTCAATATGAGTGATCAGCATACTTCGTTTATTGGAATACA
Source organism: Pygoscelis adeliae (assembly GCF_000699105.1). Taxonomy (NCBI): domain Eukaryota; kingdom Metazoa; phylum Chordata; class Aves; order Sphenisciformes; family Spheniscidae; genus Pygoscelis; species Pygoscelis adeliae. The sequence goes on along the minus strand of NW_008825316.1, from coordinate 1,297,821 downwards.
ATCATCAGCTTTTATAGGCTTACTTCTTACATATTTATTATTATAGGCTGGGTTAGTATAATTAGTTCTAAGAAAAGGTGGGATATTCTAATTACTTCTAAGAATCTATTATCATAGGGTTCCTCCTCCTGGCGCACGCGTACTGCCGTCTGGTGGTCGTCTATTGGGGTCTTTTGGAGGAAGATTCACAGTCTTCCTCACCGGGTACCTTCACCTTTGGCCCAGAATGTTGAGTTGGCAGAGCTTCAGACTGCGAGGTCGGTTTCAACCAGATGGTCTAACAATAGAGGTACAGTGTCTTTGCCAAACATTCTACTATACTTGCAACAGTATCTATACTATCAGAGTATTAGCTACAATAGTCTTGTCTTTCATTGGCTATTACACCAGCTGTGTGCGATAATTATTAAGTTCCTGTTGACTTAACATTTCGATGTTTACATGTCCCCGGTCAGCTAGCCAGGCTTCCACAATTCCCCCGTTTTTATTTTTGTATTTTCGTTATTTGTGTCAGTAACTTCTTAATACAAGAAAGCGCACAGCTAAAAATCAACAGTCCAATAACAATCATAATTAAGACTAACAACAAGCTCTGAATTAATCCCTTTATCCAGCCTCCTAGGCCTAGCCAATTGGTTAAGCCCTCGAGTCCAAAAAATCCAACTTCCTTCTTAATCTGCTGTGAATGGTCCATCAATTGTTTAATTTCCTTATGTATGGAGCTAGAATTGTCTTCTAGATCCATGCAACACATTTCATCAAAATCTTTACATCCATGTCCGTGTGCTAAAAGCAAAAAATCTATAGCCATGCGATTTTGCAAAACTGCATGTTGTACCGAGCTAAGATCTATAGCTAGGTCTGATAGTACTCTACTAGTTAAATTGGCCTGTTTTACTATCCAACAAGAAAGTGTCTCTAAATTTCTATGGGCGCGTGCGGCAGCGAGTCCGGGGGTAAAGAAAGAGGCAAAAACTATTTCCCATCTATTCCAAAGTCGCACATTGTCATCACAATTGTTTTCGAGTGTTTGGGCGATTTCTCTTCTCCATCTTATAGGGTTAGATTTGTTAGGGTGATGATGAGGCAAGGCGAGGCTCAGGCGACCAATTGTACACGGGCCGCCGACAGGGCGAGAAGGAATTCCATTCCACGCCCTGTTACCACAGATAAAAAATAGACCAGGGGGTAATTTTCTGGGATATATTATTCCAGGTGCTGGGTGAGTCTGACTCCGGCTGAACTTGTGACACCAAGGTTCCCAGCTCGATGCGTTCCCAATTGGGAACATAGGGGTGGTGGCGGTTGTATTACAAGGCCAAGCGGTGTGAGGCTCCCCAGCACACTCATATTTAGAAGAGTTTAGAAATATGCAATAAGAGGCACTCAACGAATCTACAAGTTCAATCTCTTCAGGGTTAGGGCCAGTGGGGAGTTTGTCATCCCAATTATCAAATTTGTCAAAACATTCTGATAAATTGCTGCCTTTGGAAAGTCGAGAAGAGACCAACATTTTGTTTAGAGATTAATTAAAAGCATTCCAATCTGAATCATTTAGCGGGACGCCCACCAGACAGGTTAAAAAGGGTGTACTAGGCATGGCTAGACTAGCGCAAAATGTGGTGGTATTGATGGATCTGCTCAAGGTTACCCAGACGTTCTCTCTGGGATCAAAGTGGCTCTTACTGATGCTAGCGGCCTTGGTGAGACTTATGAAACAAATTAGCATAACGAGAACATACTTGTTCTCATCTGTCTGGATCCACGACCCAAGTACGAGGGGCGCGGATGCCATCTCTACACGTCGTAGAACCCTTCGACGCCTGGTAGGCTTGTGCTCTCCCGAAGGGCTCTAACGAGTGTTCGTTTTCGCCACTCGAAATCACAGTTTCCACACCATAGCCCTAGTAATTGAGTCTGATGGACCCAAAGTTCTTTCTTACAACCAAAGCATGTAACCGGTTCCAAGAGTCGATCAACAATCAGGTGAAGATGGAGTGTCGCTTTCTTTCGTTTCTCGTAGTTCTGTTGAACTGCCGTTGCCCGATTCTGTTATTGCTGGTTTCACCCAGCGGCTGGGAACCCAGATAGTACCTGCAGGGGTGGAAACACAAACGTAACCGCGGCCCACATAAACGACATCAACGGGACCTCCCCACTGCCCTGTCTTGGCGTCTTTGTACATCACTTTCATTCGAAGGGCAGCATTATGATTTATAGGCACGTGATGTCTAACAGTGGGTGGATCACTATTATCCCCAAACACGCACAAATAATTGAGCACGAAAAGTGTCTTATCAACTCTCTCTCGGATATCTACAATGTCCTTAAACTTGTCTAAATATCTCTTCAGTGTCCCATTGGCCCTTTCTACTATCGCTTGTCCAGTTGGGGAATGAGGGATGCCCGTTACGTGTG
>NW_008825316.1:1290379-1295072 GCF_000699105.1 Pygoscelis adeliae | reverse complement strand
CATCAGACTTTATAGGGTTACTTCTTACATATTTATTATTATAGGCTGGGTTAGTATAACTAGTTCTAAGAAAAGGCGGGATATTCTAATTACTTCTAAGAATCTATTATCATAGGGTTCCTCCTCCTGGCGCACGCGTACTGCCGTCTGGTGGTCGTCTATTGGGGTCTTTTGGAGGAAGATTCACAGTCTTCCTCACTGGGTACCTTCACCTTTGGCCCAGAATGTTGAGTTGGCAGAGCTTCAGACTGCGAGGTCGGTTTCAACCAGATGGTCTAACAATAGGGGTACAGTGTCTTTGCCAAACATTCCACTATACTTGCAACAGTATCTATACTATCAGAGTATTAGCTACAATAGTCTTGTCTTTCATTGGCTATTACACCAGCTGTGTGCGATAATTATTAAGTTCCTGCTGGCTTAACATTTCGATGTTTACATGTCCCCGGTCAGCTAGCCAGGCTTCCACAACACAATAACTCTTTACTGAAATAAATGGCATGGTCAACAACCTTCCACTAGCAGAGAAAAGCTTCATGTCAAGTGATTTCAATGACCAAGCAGAAGGTAACCCAGCAACCTGCAATAAATAAAGGGCCCCCATGGAATAGGTCAGGCAAGCATCAATGAACTTTCTGCTCCTTCAGCATAATTTAATGAACAAAAAGATACTGCTTTCCAGATGTTCAACCAACACAAACCATACTGCTTTAAATGCCTGATGCCTATTGATTATTATACCAGGTATAGGCTTTTGTCTGATGGTGGAAATAATGAAGCCATCTATAAAGCAATTTTCCATTACATCATCTTACATTACCATTAATTTTCAGACCCTATTGTTGTGATAATTGCCCTACAGTATTTTACAGTGAATTCCCTATAAGGAAGACAACAACAGATGGAGAAAGGAGGAAAGGTGTATTGGAAAAATACAGCCTAGCCATGTGAATAGCAATGTTAGGAGGTAGAAAGATAACACATTTCTTTGGGGATCATAAGTGAAGTCTTGCAACACAAAAAGTGTAAATGAAGCTGCATTAGTCATTAATACTACTACTAATAGTAAAAATAATCACCAATTGACTTAAAATTGAGTAGACATTGTGGCAAAAGCAGAATTCTGAAAACAAAAGATCATTAAACACTACTCAGCTCTGAGTGATGTGACCCTGCTTCTGTAGGACAACCATCATCCCGCAATTCACTCTTACAATGACAGCTAATATTTACAGGTGTAGAGGTGCAGAATCATTCACAAAACCCAGAGTTAGGGTGGATTTAAAACAAAAACATACCACCAAGAGTGAGACATTTCCTCCTTAGGAATTAGGGACTTGAGTGAACTTGTAATATTAAATTATTTGAAAGCAGGTTTGTTAATGGATCCCACCTCCAGTTTTGTGATGACATATTCAGAGCACTAAATTGCATAAACTTCAGCAACAAGAACTTTGACTCAAGTTATAGAAGCTGTTGCAATGCCTGGTAGATGCTGCTCATGTCTGAGATATCAAAGGATCCAGTAAACTGAAAATAGAAAAGATGCATCCTAGAAGCACAATCTACATAGGCATCATGTCTCATTGGTTTAGTGAGCTTTTTTTTAAGAAAAATGTAATCATGAACAGGATCCTCTGCATAAAGCAGCCACATTTCTCCAGCAATAAGACCAAACAAAAGAAAAAAAATTGTCTGCTCTACATCGCTTCAAGGTAAGAAAGACCCAAATGTTCTGTTTTCAGAAAGGATACAGCAATGTCAACACCAAAGGTAAATTATTTCAAGACTAAGCCATAATTTTTCTTTTTAACGGCCTATAGAGAAGAGTTCCTTTTCTCGTTTTCCTTGACAATTTCCCATGCTTTATTACATGTTGCAAATTGGAGTTTGCCTTATTTTAAGATCATTTGCAAATGTATTCCTTCTCTCACAGACTTTCTCATGCAGGGTAAATTTTCTGCCTATATTACAATTCCTACACTCCCATAGGGAACAAAGAATGGTTTTTCAGAAGCCTGCAAAAGGAGACAAATGATCTGTGCTCTAGTCTAATAACCTTCCTGAAGAAGACAAATGTGTGAATTGCAAAAGTTTCACCTTCAAAATCCCTACTGATATACTAATTAAGAACTAGATCTCTTCAACCACATGCAAAAAATTAAAAAAAAAAAAAGGTCCACTGGGAAAGACCGGGGAAAAAAGAAATTAATGGATGAGAAGTGGCTCAACGTTGTCCCAGAATCCTTTGCTGAGGTAGGATTACACACAACCACAGTGCATTTTAAACCAGACCCTTAAGGATTTATTGATATTTGGAAGATCTGTAAACTGCATATAGTTTTCCATATGTAGTGTCTCTGTCTCTGCCCTTGTTTCCTGTCTTACAGCTCTTATTTGGTAAACAAGACTCTCTACATGATTTTTTTTCTTTTTTTTTTTCCATGACCTCTTTACTGAAACCTGTCTTGAAGGGGTTTTTTTCCAAGTCGGAAGGGTTGCGTGGAGAAAGTTATCCATACTTACTACATTTTAAACTGCTAAAATTAAACTACAGTAGCTGCCACCTTTTATCCTGTGTACCTCACCCCAAACTGTTGAAATAACATCAGTAGCCTGATTTATATTGCTGACCATAAACAACCTAGTTCAAAATATGAAAAGATAACTGGTAAATCAATTTTTCTATTTTACCACATAGCTCACTCTACACTACACTTTTAGAGAAAAATTTTCACATTAGCATCAATTAAAAAAAAAAACTAAAAACAAACTACTGTGTACCAGAAGTTTCCATGATATTTTGCCCAGCTGCTGAGTTTTATTCTAACTCTGATAATTTTGAAACACTTCAAAGTAACTCATTAATGTCCTTAATGCTTTTGAAAATGACTTTTTTATCAGCAGTAAACTCTTCATGAAAATGCTAGATGTGACATATGAATATCATAGTCTTGTTAAATGAGACTCATTAATCTTTATCTTCAGCAACACTTGTTTCTGATTTTCAAAGACTTAATGGTATCTAGTTTTATTTTTTTAAAATCTAAGTAGTTCATCCTGCCTTTTCCTTATCTGTAAAATATGTGGGATATCAATGCATTTCAAAGGTCTGTGGGGAGAATAAATAATTTCAAGATTATGAAATGTTCAAATCCTACAGCAATGCAGACCTTACCATGACCTAGCATAAATGGATCAAATAAGCAAGTGTTTTCCTGTAATAATTCCACATTTATTTTAATAACTAAGTTGTTGCTTGAGTCTTCTTATAGAGAGAAAAGAAATGGACACAAAAATTTTTTCCACAAGTGCAACAAATTTATCATAATAAGGTAGCTCTCTGGGAATTTTGATATTGAGAGATTACCTGAGTGGAATAAATATCTAAGGAGCTTAACACAGTCTTGAACAAGACAGCACTTACTCTGACTCCAAGCCCGCAAAATCTTATTCATAATGATAGTAGTTAATTCTTATAGTACATTAGCTCCCAGAAGGTTTTTGCAGTATTGAGACTTCTCCTTGCCTGTACAAACACACTGTACCGTTCACCATGGATGCTTACGGTAACAGCTGAAAAACATCACCATTACATGAAGCGCTTTCCCCTTATGTGATACAAGTATTCTTTTTTATTCCTATTATGAGTATGATAAAAGGCCTCAATCAGGATGCATTAGTGTGGTAGAAAGGCATGATATTACAGCTCTTATGCAGTCACAGTCACAGTCAGGCGAATAAGCAAAATCATATTTTGTTGTAGCTGCACAGTTAGTCCTAAGGCTGAGGGGGAAAAAAGGTGCAGGAGTTTGTGAGTGAGTTGTTAGCACTCCTTGCATGCCACCTCTCTATTAGCAGCAACAGCAGAAAAGAAAAGGCTGAGCAAGTAAGAAAAGGAAATACATTGTTTGTGTTGGAACAGCTAAATCCCTGTCTTCCCTGGCTTATAGAAAAGAGGCAGTTTGCTTTTTCCCACTCCACTGATAGTCTTCTTAAGATTTAGGCAGTTATCTAATGTCCTTAAGTCTTGAGCTGGCATACCTGATCTCGTGTAGGTGGTTAGGAACTGGCGGCCGGAAGATATCGTGCTGTACGGAAAGATAGGGCCCCTCCCCTGGTAGCCAATAGCGTTTAGTTTGTGATATAAGCAGACGGAAGTGACGTCATAAACCCAAGGTATATAATGCTGTGTTACATACCAATAAACGCCATTTGCCGTCCACCACATTGGTGTCTGTGAGCTGATGGCCCGAGCGGCTCAGGGTCGGTCGCCGCGCCGTTCCTGAACCAGGTCGCCACACCTTACGAAGGCAACAAGTGGTGCTGAAACCCAGGAAACTTGCCTGGAATCAGGTGAGCGGCAGCCGGAGCGGCAGGACCAGCCCGGCGGGGAGGACGCTCCCGGACCAACAAGGAAGATGGAAGCCCTTGTGAAGGTTGTATCACAATTACATAAGCAGTGGGGTATCGATTGTAAACCCAAAGATTTTACTCTCGCAGTCGTGAGGCTTTTGCAAATTGGGGTCATTGATCAACCGGTGGATATTCTCCACCCTGAAGTGTGGGATAAATGTACTAAAGCATTAGCCAAGGAGACGATGTCCTCGGGTTGTGGGAAAAACCTTAAGTCGTGGGGAAAAGTCGTACAGGCCCTGCAGAAGGCAATACAAGAACAGGAGACCTGGAGGGC
>NW_008825316.1:1265952-1285732 GCF_000699105.1 Pygoscelis adeliae | reverse complement strand
ATATCGGTCATCCACGTTAACAGCCACAACCCAATCAAAGGGGTTTTCCAAACCGGTAACGACAAAGCAGATGCTGCAGCGAAAAGGTTGTGGACATTAAGAGACGCCCGTCAGCTACACGAATCTCTCCACATCGGAGCTAAAGCGCTAGCGAAGAAATGCGACATCTCGGTCACCGACGCAAAACACATAGTAGCCACATGTCCCCACTGTCAGAAAACACCACTGTGGTCCAGTGGAGTCAACCCCAGAGGTCTTAAAGCCTCTGAAGTGTGGCAAACAGATTTTACCTTCTGTCAATTGCTAAAACCCCGAGCGTGGCTAGCAGTAACTGTAGATACATATAGTGGAGTGATCATAGCCACACAACACCTTAGAACCAACTCCAAAGCAACCATCCAACATTGGTTGACGGTTATGGCGTGGCTTGGCATTCCTAATCAGATCAAAACAGACAATGGTCCGAATTTTGTCTCTAAATCAGTCCGGGCGTTTGTTTTGAAATGGGGTGTTACCTTAACACATGGCATTCCGTATAATAGCACAGGACAAGCCATAGTCGAACAAACGAATCAAACTTTAAAATCTAAATTAGAGGTGCTGGCAGAAACAGAAGGTTTCACCAGCGCCATTCCCCCGGGAGACCAAGCACACCTGCTAGCAACCCATGGTGGGAGGGCCCCACTCAAGATCATTATGGGGTACATACTGGTGCCCCAGTTCAAACCCAGGAAAAGGTTATTGTAACTCTCCACATTATTTGTTCTGCGGATATTGGGGATGTGAGACCATTGTAACAAGTGATAGATGGGTACCGACAAAAAACGACGAATTTTTGCAAGTAACATGGGGACCAAATAGCTGTAACCGTCCAAAATTTGCGAGTGATGGAATGGTATATAATAGAGATAAAGGCACTTGTGCCCATTTGATTTTAAAAATCCTAAATCCGACTAATGCGGGTTGGGCTATGGGAAAATTGTGGTCAGTATTCATTCACAAAGCTGGCACAGATATAGGAGCACTGGTACAAATCATTAAGCTTGTGCCACAAGCTCCCCAAGCAATTGGGCTTAACCCGGTCGTGTGATCTTCATTTTAGAGCTCATCGCTATAGGACAAGCAGTATCAGAACACCATCCCCATCAGCCATTCAGGTGGGTCCTACGAGACCCTGCACGCAGCGATAGAGTGATAAAGGAAAACATAACAACAGGTGCCCCGACTTTCACGGTAACAGTTGGCGACTTATTCCCCATGGTGGGAGGGCCCCACTCAAGATCATTATGGGGTACATACTGGTGCCCCAGTTCAAACCCAGGAAAAGGTTATTGTAACTCTCCACATTATTTGTTCTGCGGATATTGGGGATGTGAGACCATTGTAACAAGTGATAGATGGGTACCGACAAAAAACGACGAATTTTTGCAAGTAACATGGGGACCAAATAGCTGTAACCGTCCAAAATTTGCGAGTGATGGAATGGTATATAAATATCGTGCTGTACGGAAAGATAAGTCCCCTCTCCTAGTAGCCAATAGCATTTAGTGTGTGATGTAAGCTGAAGGGAGTGACATCATAAGCCTAAGGTATATATTGCTGTGTTACTTATCAATAAACGCCATTTGCCATCCACCACATTGGTGTCTGTGAGCTGATGGCCCGAGCGGCTCAGGGTTGGTCGCCGTGCCGCTCCTGAACCAGGTCGCTGCGCCTTACGAAGGCAACAAGTGGTGCCGAAACCCGGGATCGAACCAGGGACCTTTCGACCTGTCGAAACCCTTGAACAAAATTCTCTTTGGAAAATGATGCAAGCTAGCTACCAACTACTGAACAAAACCAACCCAAATCTTACGGAGCATTGTTGGTTGTGCTACGGAATAAAGCCACCCTTTTACGAGGCTGTAGGAGTAGATGACAAGCCCATGCGGGTAAATGGTTCAAATCCAGCCCAGTGCACATGGGACATAGAAAAACAAGGGATTACATTAGCGGAAGTTGTAGGAAGCGGCGTGTGTGTGGATAAAGTCCCAGACCATAGAAAACAACTGTGTGTTAATAAGTCACAAGATAAAACTCCTGCAAAGTATAAGTGCATTAGAAAGTTCACTTAGATCATTATCTGAAGTAGTACTACAAAATCGAAGAGGGTTGGACCTAGTGTTCTTACAACAAGGGGGAGTATGCGCTGCACTGAGGGAAGAATGTTGTGTATATGCCGACCACACCAGAATAGTGAGGGACACTATGGCCAAATTGCGAGAAGGACTAGAAAAACGTAAAAGGGAATGAGAGGCGCAACAAAGTTGGTTTGCATCATGGTTTAACCATTCACCATGGGTTGCCACCCTGATATCTACCCTGATAGGGCCAATTGTAACAATCATAATAGTATTGATCTTTGGACCCTGTATATTGAATAGGCTCGTGTCGTTTGTTAAGAGCCGGCTAGAAAAAGTTAACATAATGTTGACAGAACGCCAACAATTGCTTTAAGAATGTTCTTGCTTAGGATTGTGTACCTATTTCCAATTATACCCTGTTATTTTCTGTTATACCCCAGTTACCTCTTGCTTAGCGTGCCTTATATTTTCTATTCAAGTTTATGGTATATGTTTTAAAAATGTTATAAAGCATAGATTAAATACACGATACATTTAGCATGTTCTTTATCCAAGATTATGATATATGTATTTTTAAGATTGTTATATTTAGCTAATTTAATTACGCATAGGGAGGGGGGAAATGTAGGTGGTTAGGATCTGGCGGCCGGAAGATATCGTGCTGTACGGAAAGATCGGGCCCCTCCCCTGGTAGCCAATAGTGTTTAGTTTGTGATATAAGCAGACGGAAGTGACGTCATAAACACAAGGTATATAATGCTGTGTTACATACCAATAAACGCCATTTGCCGTCCACCACATTGGTGTCTGTGAGCTGATGGCCCAAGCGGCTCAGGGTCGGTCGCCGTGCCGTTCCTGAACCAGGTTGCCACGCCTTACGAAGGCAACAATCTCGGAAGGACTGTTAGCCTCAGTTAAGACAACAAGCACAAGAAGTGATAGTACAGAAGGGCATCAAAGGTGTCAAATCAACATGTGTTGGTGGCAATAAATGCCTGGCACCAGTATGGCATGATGGCTGGCTAAAACCAACAGAGCAACAGCAACTCATGAGGTGCTAAAAAGGGCATGTTTCTGCAAGTGATAAAGTGCACATAGAGGTAAATAAGCAGCAGAATGCTCCTTTAACCATTAGAGTAACCAATGCTGTTGGACAGTTTCTGTCCAGACTCATGGTATATATAGATTAACTTTGGGGCTGTAACAGTGTGAGTTCTTCTTTCTTTCTAATCAAAGCTGAGATGCTGTAGGACACAGCTGCACATTCACAGTGGAACACGGACAGTACCTGGCTTCCTCTTGCTGTTTCAGATCCTCTGGACAACTTGAATGCAATTCAGAGGGAGCCTAAATGGAAGGAGCTGGAGACTTTACCATGCAAACAGTCCAGTTTTAAACCAAAATGATTAGTCTAAACAAAATGTCTACCCATGTGGAAACTAATATGCAGGAAAGATACTATTTTAAGGATATCAGGGAAAAAAGAGTACTCAGTCATTATTAGTCTACTTAACTAAGTTTTCTGTGTGATATCCCCATATAACAGTCACAAAACCAGATAAAAGTTCTTCATCTCTTCCCACTTGCTCCTGGCTTCATTGCTTCTTGGATGTACCTGAAGACCTCAATAGGTACAGGTGTAGGTTATATATTCTCACAGAGTCTATCTGGCTGGGTAGAGTAGTTATTTCCTGCAGCAAGAAAGAGCCTGTATGACATATCTGCTTCAGGGCACTCTCAGAGACTGCTGAAAGTTCATTGTTACCTGCTGTTGGTGGGACACACCAGTCAGGATGCCTGCCCTTGGTAAAGCTGCGGAGCCCATGTGTGATTACTCCTGGGAGTTTACTGGAAGCAACAGCCCATTTACACACTGCACCAGTGCTTCCTATAAATATATTTATAACCCTGGCATGCCTGCCTTACCGTAATCTCAAGGGTTTGCCTGGTTCAGAGAAAGCCATAATGGGAACTGTAAACTTTTATGCTTGCCCTCTCTAGAAATTGTGTTGAAACTTTTATAACAGAGATTTTTCACCTTTTGCTTGCTTCTCCTGAAATCTTACTCACAGAGCAGTTCTATAAAGAATTTTAGATAGTGTGAGGTGTACCCAACCGGGTTTATTGTCTGCACCCGCTACACTTTGTTGTCTAGACACTTCAATACAAGAGCTCAGTTGTCACAGTCTGAGTGCTATGTTCACTGCGGTAATATTGACAAATATTTTTTGTTCTTATCCTAATTACATTTATGTTGAAGACAGTAGAATACTGCTTAAAAAAAAAAATTTCTTTATGCAAGGGTATCACACTTTCTTTATAAACGTTTCAAAGAAAGGAGAAGGGAAGAGACAAAACAGAAGTACTTTAGAGGTGTCAATATTATTAATATTTTGTCAGGCTTGCTCCTGGTTTTAGGAACTGGAGCAATTATCATTGTCATGCAAAACTTCTCTGGTTGACTTCCAAAAACTACTGCTGAAAAGTTAAAATATTTCATGAACATTGAAAAAGTGTATGTAAAATAGCTTCACACTATGTAAGAAAAGCTGAGATGCACAGTTAATAGACAGCTTGCAAAACCTTCTGTGACCTTACTGAGGAAGATACCAATTACCATAAGAAATCTTCGTAATTGTCCATTTGCCAAGAGTTATCAAGCAATATCTAACTATAATTTTCTGCATACACAGTAGATGCACTTGTGTAATTGTTTTTGGTAAGGGACACTCTTTAAGAACACCACAAGGGCTATTTCACCTTTGCAGCACACACTGTTGGACTGATGCAGTGCTCAAGGGAATGCATCATTAATGTTTATAAAGTCTATGCAAATCCTCACTTGACAACCAAGGCCATTTACACAGACATAATATCATGGTCCTGCAATAGAAAAGGAAACTATTTCCTACACCCCTAATTAAATTCTGGAAGCCTGTTTCTCTTCTGCTGCCTTTTGCTCCCTGAAGACCCCTGAGCAAACCAAAGTTGCTGGGAATTGTTCAGGCACTCTTTGCAGTTACAGAGGGTATGTCATCCAAGTAGTGAGCCACATGACCGTGTGACTCTAGTGACCTTAATCAACTGTCATGCACAGCCCACAGGATGAAATTTGTTCACACACACAGTTGATGAATATACCTGTCACTGTAATAAATAGTTGAGCCAAGACCTACTGCAAAAGGAGGAGGAAATACACGATCTTTATTCTAACCCCAAAACAGAATTATTTGCTCTTTAAATCCAACAATTTAGCCAAGCAGTAAACCAAAGAGAAAAATAAAATGTACAGCCTTATTAAATTCTACTTAAAGCTACCTGATACTAAACTAAATGAGAAAATGGTGCCCATTGTGGTTTATCCTTTAACACAGATGAGAAACACTTCCTTATCTTGTATGCACCCATGCAAAGACAATCAGAACAACAGCCCCTCTGAGATGGGATCTCTCAGGTTCTGCTATCTCAGGAAAGGGGTGATGTGGGAAGACAAAACTTGTACCATGGCTTGCCCCCTTTCAGTGGGGTTCAGTGGAGACAAGATCGTGAACCATCATGATAAATGGGGCATAGCATCTATTAACCAAACGAGGAGAGGTGAGTCTTTAGGGTTTTTTTTTTCTTTTTTTCCCCTACATAGCTCTTCTCTCTGGTAAATCACGTAATCCGGCACACAGATTCAGAGTCGCTGTGACATGCTCCATTTGGGTTTTCTCCCCTGCCAAGGCATATAACAAGAGAATGAAATGTTCCTTTTCTGCCCTGCTGAAATTGTGCTCTGCTGCCTGTTATGAATTAGATTCACAGTCTGAATATCTCCCTCTATGATCAGCTTTCATTACTAATAACCAGCTCATTCTGCCTTGCTAGAGCAAGAGCTTCTGACTCAGTTCAGACATTTCAAACAGAGGAGCACACAAAACCTTCTAATTAGTGCCTAAATATTCTACCTTGCACTAGCTACATATAAGTGTAAATGCAGGCTGCAGAGGCTGTTAAAAACCCAGTCAAAGACACTGACTAATCTGTTCAGTGACCAGGTGTTTTTTTGCGGCCACAACATGGGCGTGGGTGTAATTTGTGGCTTTTCCCTGTTTTAGCACACGATGTTGCCTAAGACTCAAGTTTCTCAAAATTGTTCTCCAATCCAGGTTACCTTGTTTATCAACTCCTGTGTTGTTTCTTTTTGCATTGCTCCCTGACCTTGCCTTTTCCTTCTGTATCAATGATGTTGATATCCTTGTCCTGCAGTTCCCTGTGCCTCGTTCTGAGTTGCCCTTCACTTTGAGGTATATTTTTCCAGAATCAGTTTGTCATATTGTTTCTCAAGCCTTACCTCTGCTTAGGAAGTTTAAATCCTCTTCCTCCTCTACTCCTGCACCCCAAAATTATTTTTTAAGTGGGAAAAGCTGGGGAAAGATGATACATTTCATATGGACCAAGTATCAGGTGCCTACTTATATGTAAAAATGATATGCTTTATTTGCTTTTATGTGTTGCTGATCATTTCAGAGCGAAGGTTGCTCAGCACGGAAAATAAAAGTTTCTCTGTCTGCAGTATGCCATTCATTAGTTTGTGTATCTTCATCATAAGCATTTTCATACATCCCTTCACTAAAATAAATAGGTCATACTGCGTAGTGATTTTTAACCTGGAGAACAGTTTTGTTTCAAAGGGAGAGCACAGGGTATAAATCAAAGAATGAATTTGACCCAACAATCTCCCTGAAAAGATAGACTTTCAGAGCTTCTATTCTTTATTTCTGATACGTCCTTTTCAAGATGGGGTGATAAAACTGAGTGCATGGTTCAAGGTGAACTCACACACTGATTTACAGAATGGCCTTACAGCGTTTTCAAAAGTATTCTCTATTCTCCCCTTAGCACATTGTAACATCTTGTTTGGTTTTTAATCATTACTGAACACCGGGCAGAGATTTTCACCAAGCTGTCCACAATGACAGTTGGGACTTTTTTCCCTGAGTACTTACAGTTAATTTAGATCCCATCAATGTATCAATTGTTCCTTCCAGTGTGCCTTACCTTGCAGCTGTCACAATGAATTTCATTCCCTCTTGTGCTACTGAGGTACCATGCTTTGTTAAGATCTTCTGTCCTTTGTAGATTAACCTACTCTTGTTAGTTTTGAGAAAATAGTTTCATGGAAAATTTGCCAGTTCACAACTCCAGAACAGGTACAAATGTTCAAAAAAACCCCGCAATCCTCTCCAGTTCAGAAAGGAGTGCTGAAGCTGAAAATATCATAAATATACATACCTCACTGGTCAATACAGCTTTACTCAATACTAGGTCCCTGAAATCCAAGCAAAAAGCAGTGTACTTCTGATGACTTCCTCAGTACAGTGATAACAGGTTAACATTTGGCTTTCTCATTAGATTAGAAATAATAACATATTGGCTTTACCCTGAGAGTCTTGGGAGGAGACAGAAAAGCCATGGAGAGCTGCTTTCTGAACTGTGGGTCTGGGTAGGATCAGGGCAAAATGGCATTCAGCTGCAATGGCATTTTCTCGGACTAGAGATGAAACTCCTGGCAGAGAAGGATCTGACTGACCAGTGCAGGATTTTGCTGAATTGCTTTGCCTTTTTTATTATACTTTATTAGTAATTTAGATAGCATTCTGCTTGGAAACAACCAGCCTGTAGCAACAGTGAATGCACCACTTCCTTGCTCATTCATCTTTCCACAGCTCTTTAGGCCTTTTCCAGGGTTTAAGGTGACCTTGCAACTTACGAAGGAAAATAAAGGATTGGAGTTAAATGTGTTATAAATGATTGACCTAGCTGGATGGCAGCTGATAACATGCTGGAGGCTGCAAAGTTTAGATACTGAACTTCATTCTGAATGATAGACGCTATAAAGTAGAGATAACTCATATTGTAACAGCAAATTTTCAGTGAAATGGAATGAGAAATAAGGGGATTGTCCTGCAGTCAGAGAAACGGCATGGTATAAACAGGAAAAAAGAACAATTATTACAGCACTAAGCTGATAAGAGTGGTATTTTGGAATGATGTAGTAAGTTTAACAGCAACTCACTCTTTGCTCTGCTCAGCCAGGTAGAGTGGATGTAATATAAAAGGCCAGCCAGAATCATAGCAGCCTGTGTTGGCAGAGGAATCCTAATTTGGGGAAGGAAGAAAAAGGATCAGGGATATCAAAGAAGAACTTATTAGATTAAACATTTCTTCTGCCTGGATATAGGGACACTTTGAAGACAAGCTTAGCCTGAAGAATGGTAAAAAAAAAACCAGATTCTTTTCATGCACTCATGCTGCAGAAGATAATGGAGTTGCTTCAGGTCAAAATTAGAGCTGATTGAGACTTTAAACAAAGAGCCCTTAAAAATGCATTTAAATATTTTTTTCAAAAAGTGCAATAAAGCTGGCAGTGTAAAATATTTCCTGGGTCCAACGGAGACATTGTATGAGAGCCTGTACTTGTTACATATATGGGGACCTGTAGTTCGAATCTTTGGTCTGAAGCAGCCTCACCTATCCCAGTTAGATGACCTAATTGCTGAGGTATTGGATGGGTCATTATGAATTAGGTTTTTTCTACTTACTTTTCTTTAAAAGGTTTTGAAAGCAATTTTTTTCTACTCAGGAACTTAAACCACACTTATGAAACCTCAAAATAACTTTGTGGGAGAGAAAATTGATTTGCTACTCAGCATAGGCACTTGGCTACTCAGAAGATGCTCAGGCCTCAAGACAGCTGTGTAATTTCCATTCTCATTATTCAATGTAATTTGGGTTTTTTTGGACTTCAAACAGTTTTGTCTTTTACTTTCTTTCACTTCACATCATCTTCCGCAGTACTTTTTATGCCTACACCAATATTTTTGTGACATTGAAAGAAACTCCCTCAGGAACACAACTCCGCAAATCACCTCCTGCTGCTGTGCAAGAGGCATCTCTTACATAGAGCACAGGTCTCTAGTAAATTTTCTACCTGCTCCATTCTGATGTCAGGGTCTGAGTTCCCTTTCACAGATAGCATGACCAGTCTTAATGAAAAAGAGTGAAAAATCAAGTCAGACAAGCTTGTGTTACTGTCAAGCTTTTAAAAACTAATCACACACATCCTTCACATCAGTCTTTTCTGCTTTAGAAACTCCTATGTTGATTTTGCCTTTTCTCTAAATGCTTGATTTGGATTCTGGGTTCTTTCACCATCTACTTCCAAATGAGGTATGTATTGGGTTTGCGTGGCAAGGTTTTGGTAGCAGGGGAGCTACAGGAGTAGCTTCTGTGAGAAGCTGCTAGAAGTTTCCCCTATGTCCGGCAGAGCCAATGCCAGCCGGCTCCAAGACAGACCCGCCACTGGCCAAGGCCAAGACAATCAGCAACAGTAGTAATGCCTCTGTGATAACATACTTAAGAAGGGGGAAAAAAAAAAACCCTGTGCAACTGCAACCAGAGAAAGGAGTGAGAATATGTGGGAGAAACAACTCTGCAGACACCAAGGTCAGTGAAAAAGGAGGAGGAGGAGGTGTTTCAGGCACCGGAGCAGAGATTCCCCTGCAGCCTGTGGTGAAGACCATGGTGAGGCAGGCTGTCCCCCTGCAGCCCATGGAGGTTAACTGTGGAGCAGATATCCACCCGCAGCCCATGGAGGACCCCACTCAGGAGCAGGTAGATGTGCCCGAAGGAGGCTGTGACCCTGTGGGAAGCCTGTGCTGGAGCAGGCTCCTGGCAGGACCTGTGGACCCATGGGGGACCTGCACTGGAGCCATCTGTTCCTGAAGAACTGCACCTTGTGGAAAGGATCCACGTTGGAGCAGTTTGTGAAGAACTCCAGCCCATAGAAAGGACTCACATTGGAGAATTTTGTGGAGGACTGCTTCCTGTGGGAGGGACCCTATGCTGGAGCAAGGGAAGAGTGTGAGGAGTCCTGCCCCTGAAGAGGAAGGAGCAGCAGGAACAACGTGTGATGAACTGACTGCAACCCCCATTTCCTGTCCCTCTGCGCCACTGGGGAGGAGGAGGTAGAGAAAATTGGGAGTAAAGTTAAGCCCGGGAAGAAGACAGGGGTGGGGTGAAGGTATTTTTAAGATTTGATTTTGTTTCTCATTACCCTACTCTGATTTGATTGGCAATAAGTTAAACTAATTTCCCCAAGCTGAGTCTGTTTTGCCTGTGATGGTAATTGGTAAGTGATATTTCCCTGTCCTTATCTCGACCCATGAGCCTTTCGTTACATTTTCTCTCCCCTGTCCAGCTGAGGAGGGGAGTAATAGAGTGGCTTTGGTGGGCACCTGGCATCCAGCCAGGGTCAACCCTGTATTAGAAGGGCCAACAAGGTGTTAGAAGGAAATCAGTTTCCTGTCTGTTCACACATCCTGGATAAGCTAGCGATCCTACTGCCAGAGTTCATTTTTGAAAAGGCAAATTCACTTGTCAACTCATGTAGAAATATTAAAATAGCAAATATCAATCATTTCTCATGGGGTGAGGTGCAGAACAGAACATCAAAAGTAGTCCAGTGTTTCTGGTCCACGTATACATATTTATATGTATAACACCATATAGAGGGTCTAGGAAACTCAGGTTGAAGATAAGAGTCAGGGAAAAAGGGGCAACCATTTCTATTATCCAATTGCTAAGTTAATAGCATTGTATCCTTTAACCCATATGCTTCGTATGGGAAACCTCTACATGCACGGGAGCACACAGTTAAAACAAGAGGTCTCATTCATTATCAGTAAGAATGCTCAAAAACTGTCCCCTGCGTGACAAACATGCAAAAAACATTTCAGATATTCTGAAACTATAGTAATGGGGAAAGACTCACAATTTTGTAACAGTTATGCTGCCCCATCTAGCATATCTTTTTGAAGTTGTATCCCTTACACCAGAAATACTCACATGGGTGACCTTGAACTATGTCACGGGAGTTTTAGGTAAATTATTTCTTCCTCTTAGAAATCTTTCCAACAGCAATTTTTTTTACAAATACAAATACAATTTTCATTATATACTACATTAGGCATTTATCTGATAATTATTCAATCAATTCACACACCGAGGGATATACTACTATGCCTATTGCCTATTACAACTATTGCTATTATGCCTTTCTCTCAGGTTTATTTTTTACGTATGGAGTTTTTTTATGGGTATTTTTAGCAGTCACTCACTGTACTTTTTTTCTTTAAATGTTTTATTTATTTCCTCTTAATTCAGAAATAAGAACCTGTTGAATAGTATACTAGATAAAGCTTACATGTTTTAAAAAACAATAAAACAATACAGGCAAATAATATACAATTTGAATATATATTCTGCAGAAACAAAACTACACAACTGCCATATGCTTCTTTGAAATTAGAAACATTTTAATTACTGTATTTTTAATAGGTGAGTAAATGTTTACAGAACTGTTATATGTATACTGCAAACAGTAGTGTAGGAAAACACATAGAAACAACAATTTGCAATTCCAAATATTTCCATATCATCTTTCATTCACATTCCTTAAGGTATTTGGGAACTATAGTTTTCTCGATAACCTATATTCGAGGTTCCTTTTTCCTTAGTGAATTCTGCATCAAGCTTCCTTCCTGCAGAGGTCTGAAAGAGGATTTTGTTTACTGCCAGCATAACCTCTGCTGAGTATCTGAAAGTCGAACCATTTTTCCTGCTTCATACATCACCTTCAAGAGTAAAAATTGTAGAGCTCATAGTGGAAAATTTTGTTGTTACTAAAATAAACAGGAATAAATTTGTTCTTCTTTGATTTTGTAATGCAGGCAGGACAGCATTGATTGTCAGTAAGACCATCAGGTGCTATACAGCATATAATGTAAAAAATTCACAAGGCAAAGATATAACAGCTGCAGAAAGATCAATTTTAGATTTCTGTTCTTAAGCATACTCTATATTATAAGGAAGGTTGCATATCAAAATATTTAAAAGTGTTTTTGGTAAACATACACAATGATTAAATAAATAAATAAGTTTGCTTTACAAGCAGTATCATAATCAAGCTCCGGTATGCAAAGCTATTTCTATCAGACACTGGATTGCATTTCTTGATAAAGAGAACAGAAGGTTCTAATTAGGATTGCTAACAAGGGTTAGCAATCTGGTTCCATCGGGTGAAGAACCCTGCATTCACTTCCCTGGGTCTAGAATTTCACCTTGTACATTTGAGTTTTCAAAATTCATAATAATTTACATCCTTCTCCTAATAATTTATAATAATAATTGTATACCACTAAGTGGAAGTGGCAACACTTAATTTAATTTAAAAAAACAACTCATGCCTGAAAACTCTTGGACATTTCTATAGTTAGAAAAAATGTTTTCAGATATGTGTAGCTTTCAGTTTGATAAAGTCTTTCTTCTGCAGCAGGACTACCCCTGCACTTTATGTGAAGCATGTACTTAATTCTATGTGGGATTGGTGTCAAGTATAATACAGTCTAAGATACAACCAAATGTTGTTCATAACTATATATTTAGAGAAAAATGTACATGCATAACAACTTTCCCACTAACCACCTACGTATTCCTTTCAGCTTCCTACATGCATAACAGCTCTCCCACTAACCACCTATATATTCCTTTCAGCTTCCTACTTGTCCACAGTTTTACTTTTTTTTTTCCATTATTAACAGTTGCCATTTTTAATGGTTGGTTGTGCTGAAATACACTATTGGCCATCACAAGTGTATTTCACACCTTATTATTATTATTATTATTATTATTATTATTTTAAAGATAACTATTAAAATGAAAACTTTACTTTTCTCAACTGATGGTTCCTTTCATTTATTTATTTGTTGAAATACAGTTGTACAAATCAAATCCTCCGACTGAACAGAATACATATGTCTAGAAAATAGCCATCAGTACTTACATGGCAGCTGATATTTTCAAGTATATTTTAGCTTTCTACCACTGCTATGACTATTTGTCTGCAGTCAGCTTGACTGTGCTCCCCATCCATGGCTTAGCTCTGCCTTCACAGCCAGACTACCTCACTAAAGTGACCAGGAGGACCCCTTCCTCCAGACCTGTCCCTGAGGACCTGAACTCTAGCACAGGGCTTTCTAGTTCTACATCTGATGGTTTGATGAGATTCTAGTATGGAATATTTGCAGTGAATATCCATTCCGTAATGTGCATCCTTCTCACTATTAACTTAAATCAGTTGAACTGGTGAAGAGAGTTTCAAAAGTAGAAACACTAATCAAAAGTTGTCAATAATAATTTTAAAAAATAAATATCTTCTGTTCATGTACAGATTGGGAGCTATGAAGATATTTACCCCCCCACACTATCTCCATTTGGCTCAACCTTTGGGTTGGAAAGGTCATGATAACAGCTTAGCCTCTCCCTTGTTTCTTCTCTGTCCCAGTGAGGGTTTTGGGAGTGAATTTCTTCTCAGTGGCAGCTGGAGCACCCATCCTGGCTCATGTTGAATAGGCTATCAGAGAGATTTTAAATTCTTACAACTCTATGACAGGTACTGGTGCCAGGGAGGTGAATGTCGCAGCAACCTGTTACTAAACCAACTCATCTGCTTAATCAGGTTCTGAGACACCTTTTTCTTTGGTAGGAAGGCATTTCATTATTTTCTGATGGCTGTGCATCTGAGGGGATGAAGGCTTTAAAAAACACCATCCCCTTGCCTAATTGTTTACAATATGTGCCACTTCACACAGCTGTGATTTCTTGGCCCCAGCTGTGGGGGAGCCAGCCTTCTGGTGTAGCTGCGAGCATATTGTGCTTTTGTGGAAGCGACCAAACAGCGAGGAAAAAGATTTTGAGGCTCAAGGCCTGAAGCTGGCAGAAGCGATGTGCATTATTCAGGTAAACTGCTTAATGCCTACAGGGAGGATGTTGGCTGCAATATACTTACCTCAGTCCTTGCCAGCAAATTATAATAGTAACTGTGATAGAAAAGGAAAAAGCAGTGGAAGCCGTTGTACTCCAGCTGCTGGAAATGTTGAGCTTTTGTTTAGACTTTATAGGTCTAATTCTCATATTGTTTACTTATCCTGTCAGCTTAGAATATGATTCAAAATTGAGGTATGTCTGACACATCATAACAAAAAGAGAAATGAACCTACTCTTTCAGCTCCCAGTTGCTGATTCATATTAATGTGTATTTAACAGGGTTTTATTTAAGAAATACCTCTTGCAATCTCATCCAGCAAAACCATTCAAGAGTAGGCTATTTGCTGAGAAATAGGTCAGATAAAAGTAATACAATTAGAGAAGGAGAAATACATGCTTCTGAACTTTTTCCTGTGCAACAATTATTACAATTTTTTCCTGTTTTTATTAATTTCTCAATCTCTTATTCAATTTTTATTTTAATTAAGTAATGAATGGAAACATATCCTATTTAGAATGACATTGTACTTCAAAGCCAGAAGATGACAGGCAAATCTCTTTGGCTATTTCTTCATTGGTACGACAAGAAGTAAATGCATCTATTTTTAAAGATTTTTAAGGCAATTTTGCATTCTGTGAACCCATAGACCCATCTGAATTTGTCAGCTCAATAGTAGACAACTCTGTGCTTCCCTAAACTTCCACAAGTTTGGTTTGTTTTTTTTTCACGTTAGTCCAGGCTTTCTTCTCAGACGCTGCAGCGTTGTCTATTCTGCAAGTTCCATTCCTGATGATTTCCCAGAAATGTGGATTCCTGCAGCTCCTCATGTTACCGTAAATCGGCAGATGAAGACCTCTCTAAGACTCAATTTTGGAGTTTTAGAAAGCAGGCATTCTTTATTACGGTGCAAGGTGGAATTTCCACAAATCAAGCACACCTATGGCTAGATCACCGTTACATTTATACACAAAAATTATAAGGTAGTACACTCCCAGTTACAATGATTGGTTAGTGATTTACATATAATTATAATATCTGCTGTGTCATTCTCTTCTGTTACTACGCTTGCGCGGGGGAAGGGTCTTCACCTGGGCAAGGGTCTTCTTGACCTGTGGGTGTGTTTTTTTAGTGTTATAATGAAGGCAGTTCACTTCAGGACACCTTAAAAGTAGGTTTTGTTGCCAAGTTGGCCAACTAGATATCTACCTTGCCAGGTTGTCAAATAATTCATCCCATATACAATAGAGTCTAGGAGCTCTGGTTATGGTTTAGAGAGTCCAGAGAATAGAGAATAGGGACTTCAAGCAACACAGCCTCAAATAATAAGTAACACAGTAACCTATACATAATGCTACCATAGGGGCTAACTTATTAGAATCAAAATGTTCTTAGAGTTGATTATTTCATAACCTAAAGATTCAGTAAAACTTAAGATCACCTTCAACACTCAGAGGCAACTTATTATGCTCAGAGACTGTCAGTGAAAACCCATCTCTAGTGACCAAGGCCTAACTCTTTTTCTCCTGTTTCCTCTAATATTCTGGTTGCCATGACAGCTTTTTCCAAAACAGCCTTAACTGGCTAAAAATCTGTCTCATATCCACAGGGAAGTCTGACTTCTCTGCCCCAAAGCCTAAACCAACATTCATTCTCTATACTATCTACCATTCTCATGGGAATCCTCGTAATTTTTCTCATATTGGGCTTTTGGTTCTCTCTACAGGCATCTTCTTGTTCTCAGATGAAAAAAAAAAAAAAAAAGCAGCAAAAATCCCATAAACAACTTACAGTGTTTTGTCACTGTCAGGAAATAGGCACTGGAGGATGTCTTTGTAAAGGTCTAGTTTACAGACAGAATACATTTTGTGCTTTTGGAGTACATAAGCTAAACATAATCGAGAGCCACTTCACTCCATGATTACTGATGACACCTACTAATTATATTTCACATAGGTGAAACAAGATGTGTCTTTAGAGGACAGCTATTGCACAGGAACTTTGCTAACTGCATCATCACATGCCACAGAAAACAGCTCATTAAAAGGCTTTATTCAATTTAATAGAAGACCTTATGACTATCCCCTTCTTCTCTTCATGGAAAATGATGTGCAATGTTTGGTCAGGTCTGTGGTATTACCTCATGGACATTGAAAGTCATAACATATACCTTATATGAGGGAAAGTTAGGAATCGGACTGCACCTGTCTAGCTCCCCAATGCTTACCATTTGAGGACAGAAGAGCAAGGCATTTTTCTTGAAGGCACCCACAGGTTTTACATGACCTGGGACAGTTACGCTATTGAGAAGAAGAAAGGAGAAACAGATTGAAGACATTAATAAGTCAATAATTTCACAATATCTTTGTCAGGGTTATCATATGTATTTGTCAGGGTTATAACAAGTTCTGCAGATAGCAGTTCTCATATCCAATGCCAACTTTGAGCACTTCTCCCAGTTTTGTACTTATCATGTCTACCTTTGAGGAAAGAGACAGTAAGTAATAAACAGTCTCACATTTATGAAGTGGGTATTTGAAGTTTGAGAAGTGGGTGGCAACACCTGCAATTACTTGTTCAGGATCAACAACAGGATCATTCTTGTAGATTGAAAGTTCATGATTTGGTGTTTCTCCTATTCTTAAAAGTCTTCTCCAGTTTGTAGTTTCTTAAGGATTTTAACCCAAATAAAAGAAAATTTAGCTCATTTAAGCTGATTTATTCAATCGCTTGTCATTCCCTCAGATATAAGCAATTTCTCCTTAAAAAAACACAGGCATTTGCTTTCTTTTATAATATCCAAATGGTGGTTTTATTTACAATTATTGCCTCAGAGTTTGTTTATTATTACTTACCAGACTCCATGTGCTGTATAAAATAACAAAAGTACATTTGTTTTGTGGTTGTTATTTAAATTTATTTCAAGAGATTTGTATCACCAAACTGAAAAGGGAAAATCTTCAGGACATTCCCCTTATTGTCATCCAGTTTCATCAGTACATTATGATACTAAATAAAGCAAGAAGACCAATTCACATTACCCTATTTATACTAACAGAATTAACCTTGCTTATAAGTAGCTCTTCTTTTATAATAAATTTTTATTTACATCAGAATTTTTCTGAAGGTGCACATCTTTACCTGGTGATTTGTCTACTTATATGCAGCAGGACAAAACAGCTTTCAGAATATATCATAAATAGAAGATACAGTAATTTGTGCAGACAAGAACAGGCTTTCTGCATATGTTTCTGTGACAATTTCAAAACAAAACCAAAGCCTGCCTACCAAATGCTAGGGCAGATTTTCAGTACTAGCATCTGGTGAATGCTGGATGCTAAAAGAAGGGACTGAAGCGGCATAAGACTTATTTCTTTTAAGAGTAAACTATCCGTCTTTCTACCAGCATTTTATATCCCAAGTCTTGCCTTAAAGTTTCTTGCTGGAATACTAAAAGTTGTCCCAAGAGAAATATTAATGTTTCCCCATTTCATTTTAAACAATGTCATTAATATCTAACCACATTTGTCACTTTGAAGCAGCTGGCTTGCCTGATACTGGACCTGTAAGACCTCCACTTCATTGGTTTGCTGTTTCTTCATCTGAAAGATGTTTTGAGCTGTAGCTGTGAGATTTTTTTTTTTTCCTGAAGATATTTTCCTGCTGCACATGCAACACAGATCTGAATACTGGGCAATTTTAGGCTTCTGTTCTCAATGTTTTTGTCTGTCTGAGAACCTGATATTAGAATTTTATTTTTTTCTGTCAGGTTTCATTATCTTTTTTTTTTAATAATATTTTTCAGTATATATCCTCATGTTGCATAGTTACAGAACATCTAGAAAATTATTTCACAAATATTGGGGAAATCTAATACTCAAATTAGTATTAAAACATCTTTTCTTGATGCTGGGCACTTTAAATATATTGATAACCAGGAGACTTGGATTCAGAGGAATCAGGAGATGCTGATTTTAATAGATCTTCAAATCAACAAGTTCTTTTAGCATGTATTTTCCTTAAGAACCTCAGACCAATTAAGTTATTCTCAGAGTTGAAGTTTGTCAGAGGTAAAGGGAACTATGTAAATCAAATTGTCCAATATCTACTACAGCATCCCAAAACAAGCTTATCTCAGTGATGATGTGCCTTGTTACTACGCAAGAAACACAGAACAAAAGTCTTGTTGGGTTCTTGAGGATGAATAGGACATAGGAACTATGTATACAAACAAGAGGACATATGAGACTATGTATCCAACACTTTCAAGGTTAGTTCTCTTACAATAGTGTTCATCTTATATATATATAAATATATAATTTTTTTTTTTTAGAAGGCGGGAGTGGGAGAGCATAGGAAAGAGAGTAGTATAAAGTGTGCCACTTGGCTGCTGTTTCCACCTCCTGCAGAAAAGGTATACTGCTGAAGCAAAATAAACATTTGGATACAGTTTAGCAGACCTTGTAAGGCCATCATATTTCCATTGAAACATGATTTATTGTATTGATTTTTTTTAACCTTGCAGAAGATCACCTACAGAAATAGACATAATTTTTTGGAATAAACTACACCAATTACCTGGTTGTCCACAGCTGACAAATTATTTATTTTTTCTCAGTGCAGTATGATGGCCAGTAAAATATAAAACTGACTGGGACTATAATCAAAGGGTACTTCTGCAAATCACTCAATGACAATCTGAGGCAATTTTCGGTTACTCTCAGGACAGATTTTTTCCAATTGACTAGACAGAAAGTAGCAAGAAAGATTTAAGAAATGCCTTGTAAGTGCTGATCGGAGAACATAGTACCAAATATCATCAATCTCTATCATTCTGAGACTAGATGATTTACAAAATAGGCTATTGAACTTACATAAGCATTCAGTTACAGAATTATATATCTGATGGTTCAGTATCTTGGGATTTTTAGTATTAAAGGGAATAGCTATAGACTCATACTTTGACTGTTTGCAATTATCATTAGATTAATGACTGTCTGAACACTGACCCACTTTCTTTTCTGAAGATACTCACTAAGGTGTTTCACTGGGTTACCAGTAGTAACTTGTGTATTTACACAGGTTTGATGTGAAAAGAACTGAACTGATAGCCTTGGCATAGCAAAAACTAAAATATAACTAATAGGCTAATAAATATCTTACAGAAATTGTAAATTAAAACCTTCCTAATATTGTATATAGATATTCTAAAATTGGATACTTATTTTTCAGGTTTTTTAATGGTCCTCACGTATTTTTAATTTTGCAAGAACTGAATGGCAGCATTCCTAAAAATTAGTTGCAAATTAGGCATGCTGATAAATTTGTATTACAGTAGTGCTAACAAAGCTGTACCAGAAACAAAGCCTCATTACAGTCCCCAGTCTGGTGTCTCAGACTTTGCCACCCTAGTAGACAGAACAGGGAAGAAAGGTGGAAAGAAAAATTACTTATTAGGGAGATGAGACGTAGCAATGACACTCTCTGATAAAAGATCTCCAGTAGTTTCGGATCTTGTTAGAAACCAAAAACATCCCAAGACAACCCTGGCTCCGTTGTGCCTCTGGCTTGGCTGCAATGTATTGCGGCTGCCCTCCAGACCATTTGTCCCTCAGTCCTTTTCATAGAAACATAGAATCATTAAGGTTGGAAGAGACCTCCAAGATCATCGAGTCCAACCGTCAACCCAACAACACCATGCCCACTAAACCATGTCCCTAAGTGACTCATCTACACGTCTTTTAAATACTTCCAGGGATGGTGACTCAACCACTTCCCTGGGCAGCCT
>NW_008825316.1:1252470-1261745 GCF_000699105.1 Pygoscelis adeliae | reverse complement strand
CCACCCCCCCTCTGGCCCCTGCCCATGCGGAGTCAGACCTGCCGCTCGTCAGGGGCTCCCTCCTCGGGCTCGGGGTGGGGGGCTGGGGCACCCTCTCACTCCCTGCGCCTTTGCTTCTTGCGGGTTTTGCCGCGGTTTTGCCGCTTCAGGAAGGGTCCCCCCGGCGCGATCCTCCGCTTCGGAGCCCTTCGCCTCGGTGGCTTTTCCCTGATGGCTCACATGAATGAGGCTGCATGCATGCCTGCCAAGCACAGGCACTGCACCGTTACCTTAACCATTAGGGTATCTCCCTCCTGACATAGGCATCAGCATTTCACATATCTCAAGACACAATTTTTTTTAAAAAATGTAGTAGCAAAAATTATGCACCAAAATGACAATCATGATGTATGGTGTGTTTTTGCACCATTGACTACTGGGCCCCTCCTCACTAACACATCTTCTTGAGAAGCTGTCTGTTAAACATTCACATGCAAGTCCCAACCCAAAACCCAGAATGGGAATCATCAGCCTGAATATCAGAAGATTTTTTCTTCCATAAAACTCTCCGTATTTCTGAAGATGATAGTGCCAGATTTAAGAAAAATTGAGTTTGTAAGCTTTGAGATGTAACACCAAGTCCTTCCTCCAACCTCCAGGATGATTCTTTAGAAGAAGGTCTTCCATCTACTGAATCAGCAATTCATTTCTTTATCTATTTCTTCATATATATCTAAAGATACACATACTGGCAAAGTTCAGCATCTGAGATCCTATAATATCACAGCTCATCCCTATGAGCATATGTTTGCTTGTGAGAGAGAAAGAGAAAATTCACTTCTAAAATTTAAGTAAGAATGTATATCAATACTCAAGTAAATTGTTCTTTTTTTATTTCTTCTGGGAGCAGCCTTATTACAGTCAGATTATTATGAATATTTTCTTTAGAGAAGGCATTTTAATAAGAAAGCTGTAGTTTGCTCCTAAGGCCAAACTCAAAAATAATTAATAAGTAAGTGTTAAGATTCTGCACACATGGGCATTTACCTTAGTGCAATGAAGCAAACAAGTGAACAACTGACAGAACACTGATATGGAGACAAGCCAAATTTGCAGTAGCCATCTTCTTCATATAGTGCCAATTATCCTGAGTGATTCATATCCTTACCAAAACACCAAACATGAACATTTTGATGCGTAGTGTGTTATATCTACATTCATTTCTGTGCTGAAAGGCTAATTAAACTGGTAATTGTCATTCATACCTCTTGCTATTATATTTGTATTCAAAATTGCAATAGATGCAATCTGTATTTTTTTTAATTCAAGTAGTTTAAAATTAATTTGAAGCCGTATAACAGCAATCATACTTTAATTAGTGAGATAATCAATTAATAAGCTTGTAACTAAGTGTTCTCATGTTGTAGGTGGAGATTATTTCAACCGTGATGAAGTGCAATCTTTGTATTAAAAAAAAAAAAAATAGTGAATCTATCCTACAGCCAGGAGATAAAGATACATCTGTTTGTTTAAGAGGTATCATTTTAACCCCTACATTGTGACAGTGATTCATGTGGCTATAACCACAAGACTTCCATTAAAATAACAGTTTTCTGTGGCCAAAACAACATGCCATTCTTAAAGTGTTCACACTTAACTCTCTTCAGTTAATGCATGCAAAGTGATTCCATAAAGCCATTAAAGCAAATATAATAAATGAGTTCAAGACAAGTGATTATTTTTACGGGAAATTAATTGAAGGATGCAGGGGAGAAGTAAGGAGGAGGCTGAAATTAATAAACCTTAAAGTGCAGGCTTGTTGTGCCAAATGGTCTTTTCTCCTGTAACTGTAAACAAATTTGGATTTTGAACAATTTTAGATCTCAAGGTCCTGCATTAGCAATGTCATCGTGTTCCTCAGGGAATCGCTTGCATTGCTTTCTAGCCAGAAAATGTATGAGACAAACCCAAGAATTTGTGATCCACAGAATGAACTGGGGAAGATAGATAGTTTTTCTTTGCCAACTTGATGGGCTACCTGCAGGAATACCTTTGGGGTCATTTGTGTCATGGTAGCTTTAGCATCAAATTAAGACTACCATGAGGTGTACCACTACTGACAGGTGTATTCAGATGGACTGTGCATCTCTTCCTTACAATAAATTTCTGCAGCATACGCTGATCAGCCATTAACATGAAATAAGACCTATTCCCTAGACTGCGGTGCACAAGGGAATTAAAATTCTCCACTCTCATTAGATTGCAGTTGTTGCATTACAGTGAGGTACATGGACCTGACAAAACCTACAGGGCAAAGTTTCAAAACCTTCATTATAGCCTTATACCACAAGCAGGTTATAAAAGGCTTACCATATGAAGAATTAACACAGCTAATCCTGTGCTTTAATAACAAATACATGCTTAAACATTATCTGATTAGAAATGTGTTGGAATTATTTTCCTGTGTTGGGTGTTTTGTTTTTTTTTTTTTAACATAGGTTATGAGTTTATGTCAGGAAAATCAGGATGAAATACTTATCTTTTAGACTGAAATACTTTATTTTACTTATTTTCAATCTCACTGAACTGATATAGTAGCTTGCCAATGAGGTACAACTATATGGAAATTTATCTCTTAGTTATTTTTTGGTTTTCAGCTTGAATTTTTAAGGACATATCTCTTACAAACCATTCTATGTTATGCATTCTAACACCAAATCCATTGTAAGGATTACATTGTAAGTTACAAGCCTGGGGTAAAAAAACAGGGTACTCTGGGTTCAGGGCAAAAAACAAGCATCAAAGCTGCTAGCATCAAAGCTACTATTCTCTGTAAAATATAATAAAAAACAAAGAAAAAGAATGAATCAAAAATAGGAACTTTCAAAATAATCTTAAAGATGAAAATATGAGGAAGAAACATATTTCTGTGTCTGTCTTCATTCTTATTGCTATTTCATAGAAAATTTAAATATTTCTACTTAATATTTCTACTTTTTATTTCTTATGAAAAGACAAATGGGAACAATAAAAAGAATTGGGTTTTTTATGTAATTTTCTGCAGAATCAAACCTCTTGTTAGCATCTGCACATCTTTTGCGTATGTTTACTTGCTTGGATGAAGTTACTGCAAACCATAAAATTAAAAGACTGTTGAGTATATAACTTCACTTTTTCCAGTGCAACAGCCAAAATATTTTGTATCTGCATTAATTTCTCCTTCAGACACTTCAAATAGTAACTTGTTTTCAGGTGATATAAAAATGTCTAACCTTCTTTTTACCTTTAATAATTAAAATAATGAAAACAAGATTTTCACTCAGTACTAATGATCACTGACATTATTATTTTTTTTATTTCTATGACTCTAGTAACACTTCTGCAATGGGAAGAACTGACAGAAATAAAGTTATTAAAAATTCTATTGTAGACTTATCTAATCAATTAAACCAAAAAATGATTGCAACAAAATTTGTGTTACAACAGAAACTTGAAAGCAAGGAAGCATTCTTGCTGATAGTCTAGAAGGTTAGGTTTAAGCCTGAGATAAAATGATCTAGTAACCCAAGTTACCACATGCTCTTTGCAATGGTAACACAAACTGAAAATATACTTTTCTGATTTTCTTTTTTTTTCCCAAAATTCATTATTTCAATACTTTGAAGATTATCTTGTGAAATATCCTAAAAGTGTAACTATACACCATATAAATGAGTATTTTCAATATTTAATTTAGTGTATTACTTCATAAGTAGACAGATAAAAGAATAAATTCATTTGTTGGAGCTACTCTTTCTCCCACTATGACCTTCTCACCAAAATATTTTGCATTTATTTCTCAGAATATGTCATGATGTGGACAAGCAGGAGATTGCAATGATGGCCAAACTATGATTATTCATCCAGTGCTTATAAGTACTCATTTTTCTAAATAAATTCATTATTCAAATGACTCACCTCTACATTTTCAGATTCTCTCACTTTTCATAAAATTCCAATACCAAACATTACAGTTTCACATAATTTCATTTCAAATTTAAATAAGGTATTTTAATCAGTATTTACCGTGATGAATTTAGAAGTTTGCTTTGGTATCTGCTGAATAAAAAGAAAACACCACTAGTAAGAATTTGTCACTTCTTTCACATGGTTATGTCTTTCAGTGCAGTCTCTGCAGTTTTTAAGTTACTGGGATAATATATGTGTTATCTCATCAAGCCCTGATCTTCTACATTGAGCATAATAATATAAGAAAATATACAACTTTTATTTGAAAACAAATACCAGGGAGAGATGTTCTGGTCTACTGATATTAGAATTAAATATCTTTCTTTGGAAACATATATTATATGTCAGAGAAGAAGATTAATTAACAGAAGTTTACAAGAGGAAAACAAAAATGCCAAAAGGCACAAGTTAATTCTCTGGACAGCCTCACATTTCAAATTAGTATCCTCTAAACAGAATTTCCTATGAATCCAGTGAATGAATAAAACAATTTTGGGGAAGTAGAATGTGGTGACTCACTAGCATGAGTAGTTTGACTGTTGAGGATACTTATGCAGTGGGTTATACAATTAAAAAATCCAAATGTAAGTGTTGATGCAATAGAAAAGCTAAATTACCAAGAAATAGGAACGTAATTATTTTTGCCATAAAGCTGGTAATAGCGCTTAGGTGATAAATACTATAAAAAAACCACACACATGCAGAGACTAAATTAATGGCAAAGAAATGGGTCAGGAGCATCCCCTCGATTGAAGTTTATTAATATTTATTCATAGCAAAACCAAAGAGGATTCTTTTTTTACAGGAAGGTCAGTCATGAAATTACTTTTCCCAGTGGCAACTGCTGTGAGCAATATCAATAGCCAAGTATTGTGTATCCAATATAAGTTTTTATGTTGCCCAGCGGTATCTCTGAGAGATAAGGTGACTCATCTCCTTGCTCTGCAATGAGACTATAGGAAGTTGTGCTTCCTCAAGGTATCATATGAATTTATAAAAGATGCACTTATGAAATTGCTTGGCTGGTTAGTAAATTATCAAAGTGGTAGTTTGCTTCGTTTACTATTATGGTACATATATGTAGGGACCGGTAGATACCCAGTTGTTCTTGATTCAGTTTCTGAAAAGAGGAACTTTGTATGAAGCTTGGCCAGATGAAGTAACCTTGCTGGTCCTTGGAGCTGGCTCTGCAGTCTGGGTCTGTCCACACTGAGTCTTTTCCTTGGACAGTGACTAACTGGTGTTAACTAAGTTAACAATTATAACGAGAAAAATAAATTAGGATTTTGTTTTTGTTTTCTTACCCTCCCCATAGAACCACTTTACTCAGTTAATACAAGACTGTGACAGGACTCCCACATCTGCCAGACCTTCAAGGTATATCTGCCTGTCTGTAGCTTTCTTTAAGGTTAATTCCCTCTAAGACACAGAAGAGCCTGGAATTTAAAAAATCAGATTGTAGCAGAACAAAATTAAGAATCATCATGCTTATAAAAAAAAGAAAACTTAGAGGTGCTGATGAAAAGAGAGTAAAAAAAAGTTTATGAATAAGTCTCCCATTTGCCTGATGCATCTCTGTAGGGAGGTTTTGATTCCCAGGCACACCCCCAACCCAGGATTCTTCCTGGGGCTTTCTGAGTTGTGTTAAATTTCACCTCGCTCTTTCCAGCACCAGAAAAGCCTGTCTTTCCTATCTCCCCATGGGTCTGCTGCAGTCTTTCGCTCTGCTTATCTCCTCCATGACAGCTGCCCCAGTCCTGCAAGTTTTGGGAAAGAGCAGGAAAGAAGAAGCTCTCCCTCTTCCTCCAGTGACTTCCACTTGGCCCAAAGCAGCTCACGGAAGACCAAAAAGGGGATCCTTCCCTCCCTTTGCCAGGTCAATCCATCTTCAAAGAAATATCACATACAGCACACAATAAGCTGCAAACAAGCAATTAAAACACATTGCTTCCTTCACAAATTACTACAAGTCCAAATATATTTTTTAATATGAGTATGTAATTAATGCAAATTAAGTGCTGTAATAAAAGCTTTTTGAAATCAGATCATGTATCAGAACACATCAACAAATAAATGTTTCCAGTAGGAACTAAATTTTCTTCCAGCCTTCACTCTTTATCAGAGATAACTTTCTATCAAAACAGTTCAAACTATAGCTATGTCACCACACTTGATTGGAGATGCCACTTACATAGGTGAAGGCAATCTTATTTTCAGGGATGGCAGTTTCTATAAGGGTTTTAAATACTTTTCTCTGAAACTATATCTACTGGGAAAAAAAAAACTATAAAAAGAAATTAACTTCTATACAAACTAAAAGGAAGTTTGTCTGAATAACTGACTACAGGAACCCATAGGATATTGGGGGGTTTACAGCTGAAGCTCATGTCTCAAATTTAGCCAGTGAAAGAAGTGGATGAAAAAGTATATACTTTATCTTGTACAACAATCTCCACTTCTTTGCAGTTCACATTTCTTACTGCCCTTTTCAAATATACTGCAAAGGTGATGGTTCCATGTTTTTAATTGGCTTCTTTCTGTCAAAAGAAGGCATAGAGGTTTGTGTCATGATATAACATGTCAGATCTTGCTGTATCCCATCAGTACCTGGTATGTGAGTTTCTACACTATTCTTACTTTTTAAATTACTAATACAGTCTTTTATTTCCTTGGCAAGGGCATATGTACAGAGAAAAGGCTTGAATAAAATTGTTTGTATGTCAATATTATTCCTTCAAATATCCACAGTTCATAAAGATTCTTAAAAAATGGGCATGGCTTTTACCCCCCAAAACAAAATACCACAAGAAAGGTAATTAAAAAAGACAAAGCTGCCTGAAAAAAATTTCATATAGATCATTCTTTGACCAAGATAAGTAGAAGCATAAAATATATTTCTAAACATACTGAAAATTTTTGAACTATTTTTTAAGTATACAAAATCAGTGATTTGCCTAAGTTAAAATATATTAAAAAAAATGTTTCTCTTGACATTTCAATTCCAATTTTGAAAGACTGTAATTTTACATGGTTCAGCATTAACCATAATTCCTTTTTTTCTAAAGCTGCCAGCTGAATTTTGTTTTACACTTTTCATTTTAATTTAATCACTTGCCCTTTGCTGTTCTTTTTTTCCCCAGACATATTCAACTGATTTCATAATTGTATATGTCAGAGAGAGAGAGGAAAAAAAATAGGTTTATGTTAGTTACAAACTTGACACCACATAAGGCAAAGTAATTTATCCTTTCCCTTTGCAAGAGTTACAGAGATAACCAAAGTCCTGTTTCTACAATTTTATCTGAGAAGTTGAAGCCTTTGAATCTGTGCAGAGTCCTGATGTTTTAAAATCACTTTTAATGGGTCTTCGGCACATTGTTATGAAACAATTCAAAAGATCCTTCCTGATAGCTGATCTGCACACACCAGAAGTGATTACTTCCACAATTCCTGCTCAGGCCTCCCAAAAATACAAGTTGTTGCTTTTTGTTTAAGGTAGAGAAGGGTTTTAGGAAAAAAACACAACTTTTTCAGTGAGGGAAAATCCAATGCAATCCATGGTAGATAGTTCCAATATGAATTATCTGCAGCACTAAGAATATGAACAAATATGTTATATTATGCTATATATGTTGTAAATTTTTTAGTTCAGGATCTTCCTATTACACTCACATACTGTCCAAGTTGTTCCTGTCGGCAATGATCCTGTCACCCCACCCTTTGGTAAGAAGAACAAATTCCTTATTCCCAATCCCACATGAACATTCTTGTGGACTACCTCCAGAGCTTTCTTTTCCCCAGAAAAAATCTTCTTTGCCTTTGTCCCAAGACAGAGTTCTTCTGAAAGTATTGCC
Organism: Pygoscelis adeliae; assembly: GCF_000699105.1. Lineage (NCBI taxonomy): Eukaryota > Metazoa > Chordata > Aves > Sphenisciformes > Spheniscidae > Pygoscelis > Pygoscelis adeliae. The sequence goes on along the minus strand of NW_008825316.1, from coordinate 1,253,904 downwards.
ACAGTAGTATTTCATCATGTGACATAATGAATGGAGCCCCAAGCTTTTAGTCCTACTGAGGATCTTCATATGAACTTAGTAATGAGTTTGAGGATGTGTGTTATTCTGTTCTGTCTATGCAGATATACATTTCCTGAGCAGATCTTTTGAGCAACTGAAACTTTGTTTGGGGCTTATGTTGGTTTTTTTCTTATGTAGGATACCTAAGTGTCTCATGCTGGTAGAAACGAAAACCTGTCTATAATCCCGGGGGATTCGGTGCTGTGCAGAAGATGATGGGTTGTGTGATCTCAAGTGAGGCATCTGATGGGGACACCTAGAAGGGAAAGAAAGCTCTGTAAGAGAAGCTCTGTGAAGCTCAGACTACAGCCTAAGCAGTCAGGGTAAGTCTCAAGTCACTGCCACCGACAGTGTAGCATCTTTCTTCTGTAATCTTCTTTCATCGTCTTGTTTTCTTACCTAGTACCAGCTATGCTGGACAATTTTATTCATTTAAGCTTCAGAATATTATCCAGCACAAATAGCTAGATACATACACAGACAGATACATACATACATGTATGCATAAAAGGGCAGTTTTCTGAAATTTTTGTGAAATCTTTTTTTTTTAGTGAAAGATACAGCAGTTGCTAAAGCCAGGACAAAGCCTGAGAGAGACCATATAGCTAGGAGCAGGGCAAGGGGAGAGCCGAGAGAAAGGGGAGTGAGGAAGGGAGCTGTCATGTTAGTGCAGTTTTAGGTGAACCTGAAACATTGGTTAAAGGATGTTTACATGGATTTCTGAGTAAAATAAACAAGTATGTAATCCTGTTGATTTTTTAAAAATAAAATCTTTTTTCCTCATATTATGTTTAGTCCTACTTTTAAGATTAAATATTACTTTATTTTAAGCTGATTGCAAACCTCAGAAAGGGAAAAGAAAACACACACTCCATTTTCTACCTGATATATAAGGAAAGATTAGCTCCAGAAGGTACTATAAGTTGGTTATTGCTACAGGTTGTTTATAACAACAGGATTTAACACAGCAACATCACAAGAGACATCCAAACTTCCCAAAGACTCACTGACAACATCACACTCATGGTCTAACCTGTCAGATACGCCTCTGTCCATAATTTCATTTTACGGTTTGGAGGGAGAGCAAATCTGGCTTTATGTAACTCAGATGTGTCCATGAATTAGGGGTATAAGGAAGGAAGACGTAAGCAGGGAAATTACAGAGGTGGTCAGAAGCTGCAAATGTTAAAAAAGAACACACATGTCAGAAAAAGTAACAAAACTGCCAAGGTTTAGAAAACTGTACATTGCTAACAGAGAATCAGAATAAATGGTCAAATAATCCAAGGTGAAGAACGCAGGCTACTCAAAGTTAGCACTGTGGGTGAAAGAAGGGAAGGGAAGGGAAGGGAAGGGAAGGGAAGGGAAGGTAAG
>NW_008825316.1:1249326-1252389 GCF_000699105.1 Pygoscelis adeliae | reverse complement strand
GAAGGGAAGGGAAGGGAAGGGAAGGGAAGGGAAGGGAAGGGAAGGGAAGGGAAGGGAAGGGAAGGGAAGGGAAGGGAAGGGAAGATGAGAAGTCCTCTCTGTGTCCAGGACTTTCTACCAGCATGGTAACCGAAGATTCTTTTCAGGAAAGTGTCTGTACGTTCAACACACAGTACATATATTCCAAATGCAGAAGGGATATATTGCACTAATAGCTCATTCAACACATAGTGGTCCTACTGCAACTACTTTTATTGGATGTTTACTCAGGTATTAGGTGTTTACAGTATGTGTATTGGTGCCAATATTGCATTAATATAATTACGTTAGGCTCATTACAGAGCAAAAGGAATTAATTCTGAAAGGTTATGATAAATCTTATACCCTGTATATCAAATACATTTCTACTTCTCTGTTGAATGGAACAACAGTATTTTTTAAAGACATTACAAGCTTGTAATTTATAGGTATGCTGTGTTTGTGTAATGAAATATCTACATTTAAATATATGCATATTTCTTTTTCCAGAATATCCCTGAATTCTTGTTGTTTCATAGGTTATATTTTTAAAGAAAGAAATCTGTTTAATTAGAAAACGTTAATCAGCAGTAAAATAATATCAATAGGTTCTTCTTTTTTAGCACAGTGTGCTGCAAGTTACAAACAATTTGCAAACACACAAGAATTTTTATTACAACTTACAATGAAAAGTTTCTGTATTAATAATAATACAATTATATCTCATTAAAACACTAAGTAGTAATAAACAAGAAAAAAATTAAGTGACTTTTTTGAATCATAATTCTGTATTATCATTAAGAGTGTTAGTCTGGATTTGCCCTTTTGAAGGGCAAATTCCATTAAGATTTCATTGCAGTGTTGAATAAATAAAGCAAACAAAATACACAAACTCAAAGCATATTAACACCGATTCATCGAGTTTAATCTCAATGTAACCTGAAATTATTTTATTTAATATTGTTAATTTTAGTATGTGTGACTGAACACCAACCAAACAAATAATGGGACTTAACATTTGGAGTGTCACAGCTAATTAAAAAATAATCTTATGATTTCTTGACTTTCTGTAAACATGGTTTCCTTCTTAGGGCTCCAACAAAAGATCATTGAAGGCCATGGGAAATTTTTCCACAATTTCTTAAGCACTGGCTCAGGTTCTGTTGCTGTGATCAGTGAATCAAATAATCCATTACCTATAAGACTATTAAATGCTTATACCCCCATATCTCTAGCAATGAACAGCAAAATTCCAGTTTCATCACAATAAGTCTTCCAGTAATATTTATTCACCAGCAAGAACACTGTCAGTTATGCTTATAAATGGTAATAAAGTGTATGAGGAGAGTTTGTGCAAAATTCCTCAGTGAAATCTGGCTGTCAATGACATTGTTCAGAAAAAAAACTAAGAAACAATCAGGATGTTTTATAGAACACAATAGCTGAAACAGCAGGAGCCTCCACAAACTATACAGCTGCCTGACAATGCATGAATCTTACCTGAACCTTTTCCATGAAGACTGATAGATAGATGCAAGTCCTGGCCCCCTGATTGCTGAAGGAATATGGATCTGCACATCTGAAAGAAAGAGCAGACACCCTGTTGGAAGTGTAAGAGGAAGTAAATGAGCTCTAGTAACATCACTCAGGCAGAAAACTAAATAAAAGTCAAAGTAAAGGATTTTTTTTTTAGTAAAACACTCCTGAAAAACAGACTTTTGGCAAAGGAAATTTGATGAAACAGGATTCTGAACATTCTTTGTAACACAAAGAGTTTCTCAGTTTTGGAGGTCAAGTCAAGGCAAAATTCAGTAGTGAGGACTAAGCCTTGGGTGAATTCCACAGTACGAAGAGGTATGGAGACCCTCCCAGCCCCAAAGAGTTTGGAGTCTAAATAGACAAGAGAGTAGTGAGTAGCTCTAAGAAGCAAGAAGCACAGGAGGATGAAATTACTTTATCAGTGACAGTATTAAGAATAAAACCTAGCTCTAGTGTGTTCTCCTCCAGCATTTTCTCTGCTTGGCCACCAAGCTTTCCCTTTCAAATGACTATATTTTTCCCAAGAAAATTAAGTCAGAAGACATGCATAAAATATTTTAGGGAATATGATCAGAAATCCCTGATAAGTTCAGGATGTAATTAATTTCATTGTAATATTTCCCTTATTAAGGGATTTACTGCTGTTAATGGAAAATACTTAGTTTGTCCAAAGCATGCACATTTTCCAACTAAACAGATTATCTAATCCCTAGTAGTATAATAAAATAACAGCAATTAAAACCAGACTGTGTTCACAGTGTAATGCTATTGCCAATGCCAGATCCTCTACTAATCCCCTTAGGAGGAAACTGTATCACTTATTGCTGAATCTGCCAAACAGAATGCTCAAAAGTTAGAAGTAGTTTTCATCATCTATGTTTCCCCTGAACTGTATTAGATAATAGTTTTTAATCAAAACTGTCATTGTTAGCCTACTGGAATTGACAGCTGGGATGCCAATATAACAATATCTGGCAGTGTATTTGAGATATAGGCTACAGTATATCACAGTTGATTCTGCTGTGCGGTTGCTGATTTACATATTTTTAAAGAAATCTGAATATTCAATATGAATCACAAAACACTTTTACCTCAGTCCTTCTCCAAAATTTTGCTACAGCCATACTACTGTGAATCACTTCTGTTCTGAGCCTGCAAATATTTTCACACCTACTTAATGCTTTCTTAGCAATTTCACATTCATATGCCAAATCATGCATGTGGGAGAGATCAACATGAGCATATCTTTCCTGATTATCAAAATACTCAATTATTTTTTGTAAACATTTGGGAAACCGATGAGATAATTGAATTGTTTTATAATCAGATAATTACAATATAGAATCATAGAATCATTAAGGTTGGAAGAGACCTCCAAGATCATCGCGTCCAACCATCAACCCAACAACACCATGCCCACTAAACCATGTCCCTAAGCGCCTCATCTACCCGTTTTTTAAATACTTCCAGGGATGGTGACTCAACCACTTCCCTGGGCAGCCTCTT
>NW_008825316.1:1243816-1244812 GCF_000699105.1 Pygoscelis adeliae | reverse complement strand
AGTAGACCAGGTTTCTCAAAGCGAGTCCCATGGTCTAAGTAGCCAAAGCCCTGGCTGTGGCACCAGTCCCGTAACCATTTGTTGACTCGCCAGATTCGACGGGCCCTTTCAAATCCCTTCTCCTTTGACCTCTCAGAAGAGAGTTGCCTACTACTATCACCCATCACCTTTTCTTAGTGGCGCTGGTTGTTATACGGGGGGGCAGATCGGGCTGCCTTACTCAGCTCCAGCGCTTCTCCTGGTGTGACAGGACTGTCCTCTTGGGCCTGCAGAGCACTGAAGGGGTTCTGCAAGGGCACCTCAGGCTTTGGGGGAAGCCTCTTCCTCCTGCTGGTCCTTGCCTTTGCAACCGTCCATTCTTCTGCATTATTGGCCCCCCACTCCCTTCTGCGTGTGCCGGTGGGGGAGTTATTAGTTGTTTGGCCGTGGGCTGTGGGTCCGCTGCAGACTGCGCTTGGAACCAGCTATCTAGCTCCTTCTCTGCCTCCCTGATGTTACGCAGCCTTCTCACCACCTCCTGCAGCTCAGCCACCTGCTGCAGGAGGTCCTCGACCTGGGCACACCTTTTGCAGGCAGGGCTGTCACCTGTTTTGCAGGCAGGTCTGTCACCTGTCCCTACCCCAGCAGAGAGGTCTGGGCACTTCCTGCAGCCTGAGATCTGCAATGCAGCCTCTCCCTTCAGCAGTTCTGTCTGCGCGGAGGCATCAGCCACCACTGGGGTAGGTGGTGCAGTCCCCCCCAGCTGGAGTCACGGCCTTTACCCTCAGACGAGTGCCCACCATTCTGCCTTGAGGGTCAGGTAGGATGAGTGCCCTTGACCTGTGCCCAGTTGCTAGGTTATGTGCACACCAAGTCCCCCACTCTGCCCGTGGAATGCCTCTGCTTCGAAAAGGTGCCCTCCCTGCGTGCCCTCCCTTGTGAACTGCCGTGCCACACCCTAGCTGACTTGCCATGCCCTGTTCGTCCATCCTGGTCGCAGCATTCCTGGTCGTTAGC
>NW_008825316.1:1243136-1243784 GCF_000699105.1 Pygoscelis adeliae | reverse complement strand
CTCATGAGCTCCTCCGGCTCCTTGGTGGTCTCAGCCCTCCCCTATGGGTTCCCCAGCTCAGGAAACCCCCCTGTATGCTGCAATACGCTGCTCCGCTGCGGGACTCGCCTGCACCAGAGCTGATTGTCTCTGTGAGTGACCATATTCTAAAGAAAAATGGGCAGTATATCTTAAAAAAGAGAAAGTCTACATGGCTCATAGTAGCAGCTCTAAAAAAATGGTTAAGATAGTAACTAAAGAACACATAGGAACAGGAAAACACACCTGATCAACACATGGCTGAGGGGCTGGTGCCATCGGAGGAATTTTGGTTTTTTGATCATGGGGAGGTTTACATGGGACCGGGCCTGCTGGCAACAGATGGAGTCCAGTTATCTCACAGGGGAAAAGGATCATTGCTCGTGAATTGGCAGGGCTTATTGGGAGGGCTTTAAACTAGGTTTGAAGGGGGAAGGGGATAAAACCAGGCTCACTACAGATAAGCCTAGGGGTAGCATGACAATGTTGGGGGCGAAATCGATAGCCCAGCTCAAGTGCATCTACATCAATGCACGCAGCATGGGCAGCAAACAGGAGGAGCTGGAAGCCATTGTGCAGCGGGATAGCTATGACTTAGTCGCCATCACAGAAACATGGTGGGGTGACTCT
>NW_008825316.1:1241038-1241299 GCF_000699105.1 Pygoscelis adeliae | reverse complement strand
GGCTGGAAAGCTGCCTGGCGGAAAAGGACCTGGGGGTGTTGGTCGACAGCCGGCTGAACATGAGCCGGCAGTGTGCCCAGGCGGCCAAGAAGGCCAACGGCATCCTGGCCTGTATCAGAACTAGTGTGGCCAGCAGGAGTAGGGAAGTGATCGTGGCCCTGTACTCGGCACTGGTGAGGCCGCACCTTGAATACTGTGTTCAGTTTTGGGCCCCTCACTACAAGAAGGACGTCGAGGTGTTAGAGCGTGTCCAGAGAAGGG
>NW_008825316.1:1218384-1240834 GCF_000699105.1 Pygoscelis adeliae | reverse complement strand
GTTTTGCCTGGAGAAAAGGAGGCTGAGGGGAGACCTCATTGCTCTCTACAACTACCTAAAAGGAGGTTGTAGCGAGGTGGGTGTTGGTCTCTTCTCCCAAGTAACAAGCGATAGGACGAGAGGAAATGGCCTCAAGTTGCACCAGGGGAGGTTTAGATTGGATGTGAGGAAAAATTTCTTTCGATTCTATGATTCTATGATTCTAAGGCCCAATTGTTTAGGATAGTGTAGCATATGTTGCAGTTGCAATGATTTCAATGTAAAGTATGCTGAAATGCACTGCAGAAGTATTGCTTAGTGCATCATATTTATTTATAATTGCTGTATAGTTGCCTACACTTGAAATAGTAAAATATTTGAAGATCTTGAAGAACTCCTTGCTCCAGTGCTTGAAATATTTTGATCGTGATTTTTCATCTACTCTCTCTATTTTTTTATCACAAAAATACATTTCATGTAGCATTTAAAGTTTCTGTTCACTTTTCTCCCTTCCAACATCTAGTGTTTCAGTAAAACATTTGTTTAGTGTATGTGAACTAAAGCTCAGCAGCTGATTATCATAGGAAGCACCAGAAAAATAGAGGTCAAAACATGCAACTTTTAATTCAGAATAAATTCACCAGTCACTGGAAAGAAAGGAACTATGATATTTTCTTCTCAACCAGTTTTGTCTTTCCTTTTGTTTATTCAAAACAACCCAGCACCAGAGATTCTCAACACCAAGTGACGTTTCATATTTTTAACTTAATTCAGCTTTACTGCTTCCCCATCCATTCTCCTCTGACGGGGAAAATACACAACTTGCCATTATAAATACTTTATGACCCTGTCTCCCATAGTCTTCATTCTAATCATAGCTATGCCACTTACCATTCATGTCAGTTTAGATATATAGAAGAACTATAAAAGTAAAACCTTCTCTCCCTGCTCTCTTTGAATTATTTTTCAGAGGGCCATAAAAACAAAACTGAAATGAATTCATGTGGAATTTCAAAGCACTAACAATTGCTTATTCCCTCCCCATAGGGGAGAGTGAGGTAAGTGTAATGATGTCTTCAAATTTCTGATGGAAAAATAAACAGCTTCCATGTCCACCTTTTAAATTTATTTAAGACTACAATTTCACTAGCCTACAGAGGTGCACATATGTCTTAGTATTCTGCTGCTGTATGCTGTTCAAACAAACAAAATAGGTAAGAAAGGGCAATGTTTTTCTCCACACTGCTTTGGATGGCAGCTGAGGAAACTGTCACTGAAGATGTACAACTGCGAGGACACTTTGTGGTAACTGCAGCAGACCAGGGTGAAGTCACTCCACTCACCCTTTGGCCTTTTCAAAGATCTGCTTGGAAGAGTCCTATGGGATAAGGCCCTGGAAGGAAAAGCGGTCCAAGAAAGCTGGTTGATATCAACGGTTACCTCCTGCAAGCTCAAGAGCGGTCCATCCCCACAAATAAGAAGTCCAGTAAAAATGCCAGGAGGACTGCATGGATGAACAGCAAGCTCCTGGCCAAACTCAAACACAAAAAGGAAGCACACAGAGGGTGGAAGCAAGGATGGGTAACTTGGGAGGAATACAGAAACATTGAGCATGCAGGGATGAAGTTAGGAAAGCTAAAGCCCAACTGGAATCGAATCTGTCCAGGGATGTCAATGACAACAAGAAGGTCTTCTGTAAGTATATAGGTGATAAAAGGAAAATGTGGGCCCATTGTTCAATGAGATGGAGGACCTAGTGACATGGGACATGGAAAGTACCAAATGCCTTCTTTGCCTTGGTCTTTACTAGCAAGACCGGCCTTCAGGAATCCTAAGTCAGACCAGAGGGAAAGACTGGAGCAAGGAAAATGATCCCTTAGTGGCAGAGTCAGGTCAAGGAATACTTAAACAAACTGGACATACTTAAGTTCATGGGCCCTGATGGGATGTGCCCATAAGTGCTGAGGAAGCTGGCAGATGTCATTGCAAGGCCTTTCTCAATGAGCTTTGATCAATCATGGCAAATGGGAGAAGTTCCTGAGGACTGGAGGAAAGAAAATATCACTCATATCTTCAAGAAGGGCAAGGAAGAGGATCCAGAGAACTACAGGTTGGTTAGCCTCACCTCATCCCCTGGGAAAGTGTCACAGATGGAGTGAGACTACACTTCACTCATAAGAGAGAAGCAACAATACACTTTATTAATAGAAAACAGTCAGTTAAAGTGTGAATTAACAAAGTTCAATGGTAAATGCGACAGTGATTCAACAAGATCCGATGGCAAGGTACACTTGATTATTTACTGTATAGAGGACAGGGTCAGACAAAAGTGTCAGGGAGACCCTCCCGTTGAGTCACGAGGTTCAGAAAGGACCCCCTTGCTTTCTGAACTTCTCAGAGAGGAGTTTAGGTGTGGCTGGATCCAATCCTAGTCCCAGACTTGGTCAACGGTTTATGTCTAAAGGATTATATATGCACAATCAATCCTTTATATCCCTTAGCTAAGATTTCAAAGTTTAGCATGCTATTAGTCACTTACCGAGGATCTGTTGTGGCAAGGAATCTCTCAACCTCGAGGAGTAACCTTGAGAGTCATCCCTACTCAAGGGGAGATCCCACCATGCAGCCCACTGCCGTGCAGGAGAGCTCAATGGGCCCTGGGCTGTCCACTATTTATAGAGTAAGATGATTGACTTACAGTCATATTTGCATATCAGCAAGTCATTTGACTCACTGTTCCAGGCAGCCCTTGGCTACTATGTTGCCATCCATCCCCAAAGTCCAGCATAAGCTGGATGCAGCCACAATGACCAGCACTTGTGGTCATCGCTTATGCAGGTCAGGGGGAGCACACTGCCACAGAAGGTAATGGAGCAAGAAAAAGAAAATCATCAGGAGTAGTCAGCACAGCTTCACCAAGGGGAAGTCATACTTAACCAGCCTGATGAACTTCATTGATGAAATGACTGGCCTGGTAGATGAGGGGAGAGCAGTGGATGTTGTCTACCTAGGCTTCAGGAAGGTCTTTGACATGATCTGTCATAAGATCCTCATAGAGAAGCTGTTGAAGTATGGGTTGGATGAGCAGATAGTGAGGTGAACTGAAAACTGGCTGGGCCTGAGGGTTGTGATCAGTGGCATAAAGTCTAGTTGGAGGCCAGTTAACTAGCGGAGGGGTGGCTGATATGGCTGAGGGTTGTACTACCATCCAGAGGGACTTCGACAGGCTGGAGAAAGGGCTGACAGGGACCTCATGCAGTTCATCAAGGGGAAGTGCCAAGTCCTGCCTCTGGGGAGGAACAACCTCAGGCACCAGGACATGCTGGGGGCCACCCAGCTGGAAAGCAGTTTCCCAGAAAATGACTTGGGGTTCCTGGTGGACACCAAGTTGAACATGAGCCAGCACTGTGTCTTTGCTGCAAAGAAGGCTAGTGGTATCCTGGGCTGCATTAGGAGGAGTGTTGCCAGCAGGTCAAGGGAAGGGATCTTTCCTTTCTACTCAGCACTGGTGAGGTCACACCTGGAGAGCTGTGTCCAGTTCTGGCTTCCTCAGTACAAGAGAGACATGGACGTACTGGAGAGAGTCCAACAAAGGGCCACAAAGATGATGAAGGGACTGGAGCACCTCTCCTATGAGGAAAAGTGGAGAGAAATGGGACTGTTCAGCCTGGAGAAGAGAAGGCTCCAGGGGATCTTATCAATACAGATAAATACCTGAAGGGAGGGTGCAAAGAAGACGGAGCCAGGCTCTTTTCAGTGGTGCCCAGTGACAGGACCAGAGGCAGTGGGCACAAACTGAAACACAGGAGGTTTCCTCTGAACATCAGGAAACACTTTTTTACTGTGAGGGTGACTGAGCACCGAATTGTTTGCCCAGGGAGGTTGTGGAGTCTCCATCCTTGGAGGCATTCAAAAGCCATCTGGACATGGTCCTGGGCAACCAACTCTAGGTGGCCTTGCTTGAGCAGTTGGGAGTTGAACCAGGCGACCTCCAGAGATCACTTCCAGCCTCAACCATTCTGTGAAAAGGGCAAAAGACAAGAAAAGAGAGGGACCAAAGTGCTTTGGGGAGGAACAACCACTGGAAAATGGAGGGAAGCAGGTCATGAAAATGGTTTGCTTTTAAGCAGGACCCTGGCCTTGTCAAGGATGCACCTGCTCACTGTAGTCAGCCTGTATTCTTATTAAACTCTATTTCTAACTATTTTATCTGAGTGTCCTCTGTTATCTGTGTGCAAGTGATATGCTAGTGAACATCATGACAGACTAGCCATGGGGTAGGATAAAGAGTCTAGACCACAGGTATAAAAGGACTTAAAGCCAGAGCACAGGAGACAGTAATGAAAGAAGCTTTTGCCTGAGCACAAGTCCTTCTTTTTACTGTATGTGGTTTATGTGGGTCCTTATAAAGGTACTGGCCTCCTGCCTTTGTTAATCCATTTGTTTCCAGCTTTGTCCATACAATGTATGTATATACGTATTGGGAAATTGTTCTCAGCCTGGCTAGACCTGGAAGCAGAGCTAAGCAGCTGTCTCTTTCCTCTATGGGGAAGCAAGGTATGAAGCCCCCACAGCCCTTCAGCCCACTGGGTTTTGCTGCCCTTAACAATCATCCTTACAACTCCTGCTCCTCCTTGAGGTAAACAATTTATTTGCATGGCTATTTTAACCTGAAGTACAGACCACAGTCAGTCTACAGTCCTCTACATGCAGTCACTCCAACCTTCTCAGAGTCAGATTAATCTGTGCAGATAAAATAAAAACTCATTATTCTTTTGCAGGCTGTTGCTAAACTATCTTTCAGTTTGTAATCCAGTGTCCTCAACTTGGTCACAGTACATCTTTAACAGTTTTGGTTTCTAATGTGGAATTTTTCTGCTGCAAAATTTCCATTATTCACTGTTGAGCTTTAATATAGAGAAAACAAAACCAAAGCAAACTTACCTTTATCAATTAAAAAAAAAGTTTTAAGGAAAGGATTAAAGAAAAATTATGTCACTGAGGTAGTGTTTTGTTTATTGTCACTAGAACTTATTAACACTTGTGTTTTAGGGATAATATTAGTATCCAAATACATGGCAGAGACTGTGCTTCCCTAAATGAGAAACCTCTGATCTTGCAGTCCAAGTACCAGGACTTACTTTGTACTTGCAAAACTGGGATTGTCATCCCAACACTTCAAAAAAAGCTCATCACTGTGTATCTATTTCTAGTTATTCAGAGTAATGGTACAATATTCAAATTTTTTTTGTAAGTAACTTCAAAATCAGCATGCTTATAATACAAGCAATGAATTTGGCTCTGGGTAATGATATCTTAGGGTTAAGTTGCTTTTTTAAAATATCAAATAGGGGAAAATATTTCTAGTTAGTGTTCTAGTAAACATTTACATGCGTTCAGCATATAATTTGACTTTCTTAGTCATTTACCATTACAACTAAAATATATTTCCTTGCGCTATTTTAGTGCATACTTTGACTTCTCCAACAATATGGCTCCTGTCCACCCTTCCCTGTGGTGTTTCTTACTGTACCTCTTGCTGAAGTGAAAACTGTGACTATCACTCGGTAACTTCTGCCAAAATTTCTTCCCTGCAGGAGGGATGCAAAACCAAGGACACAAAGCCCCACTCTAGTACAGCGCAGTACTTAACCTTGGCTCAGGCCTCTGAGAAAATTGCTGAGCTGTGAGCAAGAGCTATGAAAATTCTGCATGAAGATGAGAGGTGAAATTGCAGAGAGGTCAGACAGCTGATATGGGGAATACTAGTAGTTCAAGGATTCAAGAAGAAAATCACCAATGTGAAAATGTATTAAATGCTTATTGGGAAAAAACAGGGAGGCTAGTGGGGACTAGGAGCTGTCAGTTTGTCAGCTCAGGTCCTCAGAGCTGTCCATGTCAATGGAACTGGTGGAGGATGACAGGTCAGCAACACCAAGGACCTGCTCAGGAGTTGCGGAGCTGCAACCTGTCCTCTCCTGACCAGTGCCTGCCTGGCCAACAAAGAGCCTCTGAGTCCTTGTCCTGAGCAGTGAGCATGCTCAGCCTAATAGCTCCCTAAATCCCAGCTATGTTTTGTGTGTATCAGGCAATAAACAATTGTTTTGTTTTGAAGTCGTGCATATCCTGCTTGCAGAGTTTCTGTGTACCTGGCTAATGGTGCCTGAACAAGCTAACACAAAAGAGGGGTGTTAACAAATGGCAGTCTTTTTTATACATACCAGCTGAAATTAGCCAAGAAGTAGTGAATAGCTTGAAGACAAAGGCTGTTTGGGTTAGAGGCTGGATAACATTGAAGTATTTCTGTCACCTGAAATAGATTTATACATTAGGTCAAGAACATGTAGACTGAACGTCTCTCGGTTGAGATCTTTCTATCAACTTGTTTCAGCTGCATCTCCAGCAAAAATAAGAATTTTTTTCCTTCAAACTAAAACATAGAATCATAGAGTCATTAAGGTTGGAAATGACCACTAAGATCATCGAGTCCAACCATCGACCTAATACCACCATGCCCACTAAACCATGTCCCTAAGTGCCTCATCTACACGTCTTTTAAATACTTCCAGGGATGGTGACTCAACCACTTCCCTGGGAAGCCTCTTCCAATGTTTAACCACTCTTTCGGGAAAGAAGGGTTTCCTCACATCCAATCTAAACCTCCCCTGGTGCAACTTGAGGCCATTTCCTCTCGTCCTATCGCTTGTTACTTGAGAGAAGAGACCAACACCCACCTCGCTACAGCCTCCTTTCAGGTAGTTGTAGAGAGCGATGAGGTCTCCCCTCAGCCTCCTTTTCTCCAGGCTAAACAACCCCAGCTCCCTCAGCCGCTCCTCATAAGGCTTGTTCTCCAGACCCCTCACCAGCCTCGTTGCCCTTCTCTGGACAACCTCTAACACCTCAATGTCCTTCTTGAAGTGAGGGGCCCAAAACTGAACACAGTTTTCGAGGTGCGGCCTCACCAGTGCCGAGTACAGGGGCACAATCACTTCCCTTGTTCCCATGTTGAGAACATAATAAAAATCTATCATAATGGCAAAACCAGTAGGTGGTTATTCTCAGTCTTTAACAGGAAAAGGTTCTTTAAGCAGTCCTACAAATTGTGATGCTTTTTGCCAAATAGCTCCTCAACAGAATTACCATTCTGGTCTGTGACATGCTCTGTATGCAAGCAGAGGCAGAATAAAGACACAGTTTGCAGCTGCTTTTGCAGTGCATGTCCTAAATTAATTCCTCAGACCTGGACAACACCGTTCATGAGAGTCTAGAATTCTATGCTTATATTTGCAGGTGAAGATAGCCTTGTGATTGCTCTGCAGATGCAGAGAGGACTTGCCGACTGTGAAGGCAAATACCTTGTAGAAGTAGTCGTCCCAGATCTCCTGTGTCTAAGCATACCTAAAAGGTAGTAACTATCAATCAGGTGTCTGGAGACATATCATTTTCCAGGGATACTGAGACTGCAGGCTTGTCTAGCCCTCTTAGGGCTAGAGGTAAGTGGCTAAGCTGTCTGGTTCCTGGCCCACAGCTGAACTAACCAGGTGGGATGTGGGAAACTACTGGATAGGGCATGAGAAACTGCCGAACGTGGCAAGGAATTGTGACAAGGCAACAAAAATGTTCCACAGAGCTGTGAGAGGTGTTTGGATTTTCACAGCCACATAAAGGACAGTTATGTGAGATGTCCAAGCTTCACAGATAACTAGAAGGGAGCAACTGAGGGCATTTTGGCAAGTGCAGTCTTGCAAGGCTGCAATTTTATCTAAATTCTGAAATTCCCCGATCCATTTAGGTAGTTTTCACAAAGTACTTCACTGTCACTGGTGAGTGTGTGACAGGCAATAAAGACCTTTTATTGCTCTTAGTGCTTCTTTGTTCCTCATTCCTATGTACACTCGGGACGTATTCCCAGGGCTGTTGCTCATAGCTGTGTGATCTCCTTTGCTGAACATGGCATTCAGGACTCCAGAATCGGTTCTTGTCCCTAAGAAGCAGGTGAATGCATGCTACTGATTAGAGAAAAGGAAAATATTTCAGGATGCCTTGTTATTGGTATTTTGTGGACAGATTCATAACACATAGAATGAGATATCTAAGTTTTTCTGTTCTTTTTATCTTTTTTTCTGTTTTTTTTCATTCTCTGCTGGAAAACGTTAAGATCTGTTTAAAACCCATGTTTTTAACTAATCTAACCTAACTGGCATATTCCTTGTCCACCAATACACCACTATCATGTTGAGAGGGCTCCTGATGTTTTCTGTTAGTCTTGTGCTTTCACTGTGCTTGATACTATAATCAAGCAGAAGAAAACTTTAGCTATGTATAGATTCTAAGAAACACCTCAACTTCTTCTTTTCTCAGAGAAGATGATGTATCTGATCCAACATGCTTTTATTTTACCAAGAGGAAAGGTCATTCATCAGATGCAATTTGGTTCCTCCTTCACCTTTCTCCCTCTAAGCTCTGCTCTGTCCTGTAACGTTTCCCCAGTTTCCACCCATGAAGGATTACTAATGGTTTGGCTATGCTGACTGAGAACTCAGCATTGCACATCATACCTCACCACCAATCTCCCACAATTCCTTGAATGTCTGGAAAGGAGTGGATGAAGGGAAATGGTAGGTATAATTTGTCTGGACTTTCAAAAAAACTTCAGCAAAGTCCTTCACAGAAGGCTGTTAAAGGAACTAAGTAGTCCTGAGGTGAAAGGTAAAGGTCTGCCATGGATTAGAAACTAGCTAAAAGAGGTAGGAAACAAAGAGTAGAAATAAACGGTCAATTTTCAGGCTGGCAAAAGGTTAACACTGAGGTTCAGTAAGTCTTGGAGAGACTTCAAGGACAACAGTTACTGAACATGTAATTGACCAACAAACTGAAATAAGCAGGAGAGATTCTAATATAGATGACATTTGGTGAGTAGCCTTTTCCATACAGACTTGGACTTATAGGTCAAGACCTCAATTTCCCTCCTCTCTGCTCCAAGGTTTGTAGGCAACAGACATATCATTTCAAGCTCCCAAGTGATCTATTGTGATTTGAGCTTTTGGGAATACTTGAGGAAAAAGCAAAGACATAGCAAGTTTCCAGCCTCTTGAGCAGCAAACTTTAAATGAAGTCCAGAGGGACTCTCATCTTTTATTACATAAAATTCATTCAGCTGTACTCACAGTATATGACCCTTAAGTAAGCAAGCCCTCTGAATATAATAGGACTTCGTAAGAAGGAGAAATGAGAAAAAGTACCTGAAAAAAATAATGTCTCTCAGCAACACACTGTAGAGAATGATCAAGGACCAGACTTGTATATGCATTTTCTTAATCCTAAATTACAAACATCAATATCTCTCTTTCCCCAAAAAAACTTTTCATTCTTTGCAACATGGTGATAGAAGATTTAATTTATGATGGTGGCTAGTTTAGTCCAATGCAACTACATTTGAGATAGGTGCAAATTAAAATGTAATTAATGAATATTATTATTTTTCTGTAATGCATTCAGTGACAAGACCATGGATAAGAGTCTTATTGCAGAACCAGTATATGCAACTACTGGAAATCCTGAACAAATGAGTAAGCCTGTCTTAGCTGCATATTTTTCAGAATGAAAACAGGGTGCTCTGTTCTGTATTCTTTTCAAGCAGTTTCAGGGTAAAATATTATCTATGAATACATTCGTAGATACTCTTGGGAAGAGGATTAGACAGAGAATAAGTGACCTGCCAAGGTTATATCATGACAATTCCCTAGAGAAATATTTTAGCCCTGAGTCTGACTCCCCTTAACAAAAGTCAAAGTACGCTCCATCTCATGGAAAACTCTGGTCGTCATAGGCTATGTATGGAGTAATGGAGCACCCAAGCAAGATAAGGTCAAATACCTATGTACTTTCTGTGAGGCATGCAAGTATGAGAGAAAAATATGTCAAATTTCAAGGTTAACATATTACAAATTTTCTTATTATGGAAAGAAAGAAAAAACACAATAGAATTGCAGATAGCATGGCTGATATCTCTCTATCTGTATGATTTTTGTGGAACAAGGGTCAGTTTTAGAACACAATTTTTCTCTTACTGAGATGAAGGAGAGCTTTTGTACTTCATTTTAGTGTAAAGTGGTAATGTAATGTAATTCATTTTACTGCAACTGTCAGGATCAACAGGATCAGAGAAACAGAAAGTCAAAACTCATCTGGAAATCAACGTGTGCAAATATTACACTGAACAAATTGAACATAAAAAAGTGAGAGTTCTCTGGAAAATCATTAGATATCAATCTGGCGTTTTTAAAGTGGAAAATATTACCCAGTTGTATTTGTATGGTAAATGGACAATTGCCCACTCCTAAACATTTTGAAAATTCAAACCCCAACATTGTTAAACATTGTGAAAATCTTATATGTTATTAAAGAGGAAATTCAAAAACTGAAATATTTAGGGTCAAATCTTCACCTAATAGGTAGCATTATGCTGACATATAGCAGCTCAGGATTTGGACACTGGCCTAGGTAGGGCACTGCTAGCACCAAATAAAATTGGTCTTTTTCTCTTGAAGTACTTACATGTTTAGATTCCCTCTGTTCCCTCTTCCCATGGATTGAGAATTGCCCAAGTTTTTATTTTTTTCTGTTATGAAAAAGAGAGTTTAACAATTTGTAAAATGTAGGGAGTGCAAAACTCTTACCACCATGGCTCTGGCAGATCATCCCATCATATAGCTGTCTTTCAAGATGGAGCTATGAGAAATGGGTGTTTTTCCACTTTCATGGAAGAATCAAACTAAAAAGAGTGGCAATTTTTAAAAACATGGTTTTGAATATGATACTTCAGCAGTTCTTTGATGAACAGAAATGGGTGAATAGATGCATTGATTTTTAATGCAAAAATACTAGTTTATCCTGGCTAGGTTAGTATCCTACAGAGGGCACCAGCCCTGTGTAATTAAATTGCATCTCATTAATCTCTTCCTTTCATTCAGAATACAAACAGGTTTTGTATTTTAATGTACAGCATTTGTCATATCTGTTTAATAAATTCTTTATAATTCTCTAAAGAATAAATATGCCATGACTTTTGCTTCTGAGATAGATATATTAGCTTTAGCATTTAACTTTATTTTTCCTTTTTTTTTTCATAGTTACACTGGAAGAGAAATACACTTGACGTAAATATAATTCTGCTATATTCCTAATACTAGTAAAGGATTTCATTGTTTCTAAACTCATTAAGTTAGTGCTTATTAAAATATGCAGATTGCTCATTATGTCATGAAAAATAACATTCTTATTTTATTACTAGTTTCATTTCTATGGTTAGCACATAGTAGACCTAATTACATTGAATACTGGGATACATTTTTTTGTCTCAGCCTGCATTTTCATCTGACTGTGCTTGCTACTTATTATTTTCAGCTTATTATAAACTATGTCACAAGTAAGAGGAGTCACAACAGTTTTAACTGATAGACTATTCTAAAATCAGACACCGTTAGTAGGTTTTGTATTCACCTAAATTTTTTATTGTCATAGCAGATTTTTTTTGCTTTGAATTACAAGATCCCATATTGTGAAAATATTTTTGGAGCATCTTAGCGTTATGTGAAAAACGTGTAAAACCCAACCAAACGAAGACTTTCAAAGATTTTGTGTTTTGCCTGAAAAGCTATAAAATCATTGACAATTTATGCAGCTCCATCTTCTAAAGTATTCAGAGATGGTTTTTCAGTTTTTATTCTGTAGCTTTTGTTATGTTCTTAAAAATGTGGTTTTATATCCTTATGTCAAGGCAAACATCAAATAAGGCAGGATCCTGCTTGAAATCAAGAAAAATCATGGCACTGTGTCCTGACCTATTTAATAGTCATTAAATATCTTCTCTGAATAATAGATCTTATTTTACTATCAGCTTATTGGTGCACCAAAGAGAAGATTGGATAAAAGTGAACACAGGAGTGATGAAGGATAAATAAAACACTTCATAGTGTTTATAGATAATGCTTTGGCATAATCTTTGGACTTTGTGCCTCCTTCACAGCTGTGAAATTCCAAGAAATTATCTTCTTTTCCTGTTACTTTTTCCTGACTGCCAGGCCCTTCCCCATGTCACTTAGTGCATTTTTAATTTTTTTTTTTTTATCATACCCACTCAAAGAGCAATCTGTATATTATTTCCTCATGGAGAATCCTCCAGAAAGCAGTAGACTTTACTGAGCTGTGCTGTCTACAATCATCTAGTAAGAGAAAAACTCTTGGGCAGTTCTTGCAATCTAAATAGGTAAGAGAGGTATGGGATGAGAAATTTAGGTAGAATGGTGAAGTAACTAGACCAGATACTAAAAAAGCTTGCGGTAGTGCAACTCTAAACAACAGGGTGAGGAAAACGTGAGTCTTTGTTGGCCTACAGTCAACTGCATTGTTTCTGGAAACACAAGTGTCATCCCTTTATCAAGATGCTGTTCGGATATTGTCCCAAAACTGCCAGTCTAGGTGAATCCTTTTGGAGCAAAACTAATCATCGTTGCATTTTCTTTTGGACCATTATACTGCACATCAATATATTAGCTTTCTGGGTCAATGTAAGCTTGTGGTCACTGAGGGTTTTCAGTGACTTCAACACACTTTTTATGTCAGCAGTGTTCCAATTTCTCCAGATTTATTTGCTACTTTGCTACTCATATACTGTATGTAGGACCTATGAATGTGAATAGCCCACAGCTATATGGGCAGCAACCAGGAAGGGCCGTCTGGACTGTATTCCAAATGCAGTATTTCTATATTGCCCAAGTTGGGGAAGTGTCGTCGTAACTAAATAGGTGGTCCAGGCTGGGATTACTTTTGTGAATTCCCTTCAACATTGCGGTTTGTATATTCATGTCGTGCACTAATGAGACAAAAACAGTTATTCTGATCTAATCTTTTTGGAAACGGAAAGGCTTTTCTCACATTACAGTTGTGCAATGAGCAATCTGAAGACACAGTTCAATTTACAAAACTAAACCAATAAATACCAATATAATTATCAGTGGCAATATTTTTTTGCTTTCAAAAGATGAAGGATGTCACTTCATGTAGCAAGTGTGCTACAACTTGCTTTATGTAGGCTTGTCATTGACTTCAGATGAATCTCTAAGTATGTAACAGAAGAAAGGGTTTCATCTGATGAATAGAAGTTATCAGTGCAGATGAAACTTACACATTTTAACATGCTTTTTCACACACATAGCCAGTGCAAGTGAATATTCATCAGCATCAGTTCATCTAACTCCAATCACAACTCATTTTAGACTCTGAGGAACTGGTAATTTTTGCTTTTGTTATGAAGAAAGGGCAATCATGTTAGACAGCTTTCTCATTCTCCTAGTAATGAGTTTAATATGACATTCAGGAAAGTGTTTTTGTGTCTCACGTAACAAGGTTGTTTGTACATTTTTTAATGGAAGCTGCACAAAGGTATACAGCACAAGTAGCTAGGTCTTTATTGTTTTCTATAATCTGAATGTGAGTTAAATGTTAAATTGCAGTAATTGTGAGCTGTTTTAGTATTGCCTATTATGTACTAAGCTTCATTTCAGAGATGGCTTTCCCTTAACTGAATGAGAATTCTGAAGCTGTTACACTACACTATTCTAGAAGGCCAGAGTATTTAGGGATTACTGAGTTTCACAGTCAAAATTTCAGTAGCCATTTACTGGAAATCAAATCAAGAATGCCTTTAGAAATATACGATTTTGTTCTTGGAGACTGGGTACTTACAGGCTTCATCTACTTACTATCTCAACTCTTCTATTTTAGTCCTATAGAGAGAGATGCAGTTTTCTGCTACATGTGGAAGATGTTTCTCTCAGTATAATTTTTCATCCGTGCATCTCATAACATTATGGAAAAAAAGGACTGTGTCATTATTTTCAGTTTACATTTGGGGAAAATAAGGCATGGGAGAAAAAGATGATTTGCCCACCTCATGGGCAAAGCAGAGCAAGAGACAGGACCAGCATGGGTTGGTTTCCCACCGTAGCCTGCCCACATGTGCTTCAGTCCTGCTGTGACTGGGGAAAGGAGGCAGTTTCCACCCTGATTGTTAAAGCTGAGAGAAAAATCTTTTAAAGGAAAGAAAATGAAGAAGTAATAAATCTTTTTTAAATGCTTTAAATACTCATGGGTTGAACTGAAATAGAAACACTTTAGCCAAAATCTCACTTATATCTTCAGGAGGATAAAAGTTGTGAGTAGCCAGTATGATTCTATTGGTGCATTTAGACATGGTAACACTGCATAAGACAAATTAAAATCTAGCTAATATTATTTTGTGTAATAATTTCTGAACTTTTAAAACATCTGTATATTTATGAAAAAGACATATGTGGTCACACAGCAATATAGAAAGCAGACGTACAGATTTGTTGGTAAAGTTGTGTTATACATTTAACTCATTTAAGTCATACCTTAAAAGAATGCAAGCTACTGTATCTATTGATTATATTTTAGAAAGGTAATGATTTACAATTTCATCAAGGACCCTGACATAAAGAGTAGTATTGCACTGATGAAATCTGTGGGTGACAAAATAAGAGGCATTGTCACTATAAGAAAGAACTGGATGAGCTCAAAAACTGGAATGAAGAGAAATTCAGTATGAAAAAATACCATGCTGCATAACAAGAATGTCTGCTATTAGTAAAAAATGAAAAATGGCTGAAAGAGGTGGGGGGAGAAAATCTCCTAAACCTCTACAGGTTGGCTAGAGACCTGAACAAAGTAAAAGCAGTCCTAGGAGTTTTCATGTGAAATATTTCTAGCAGAAGTACTTGTCCAAGGAAGTACTTGTCCCTCTGAGGTTTAGGCTGCCTCATGGATGATTAAGGAAATACAGAAGAGTCATGATTATGATGTTGGGAGCTAAAATTCCAAGAAAGTTACTATTGCTGTCTTTATTAGGTTTACATGGCAAGGTTTTGGTAGCAGGGGAGCTGCAGGGGTGGCTTCTGTGAGAAGACACCAGAAACTGCCCCTGTGTTGGACAGAGACAGTTCCAGCTGGCTCCAAGATGGACCCATCGCTGGCCAAAGCTGAGCCCATCAGTGACGCTGTGATAACTTATTTAAGAAAGAGTAAAAAATGCTGTGCAGCAGCTGTGAGAGAGGAGGGAGAAAATGTGAGAGAAACAGCCCTGCATACACCAAGGTCAGTGAAAAAGGACAGGGAGGAGGTGCTCCAGATGTTGGAGCAGAGATTCCCCTGCAGCCTGTGGTAAACACCATGGTGAAGCAAGTTGTCCTGCTGCAGCCCATGGAGGACCATGATGGAGCAGATGTCCACAGTGCAGCCTGTGGAGGGCCCCATGCCACAGCAGGTGGAGATGCCCTGAAGGAAGCTGCAGCCCATGGAGAGCCCATACAGGAGAAGTCTTCTGGCAGGACCTATGGCCCATGGGGGACCCACGTTGGAGTGGTTTGAAGGACTGCACCCTGTAGAAAGGACCGATACTGGAACAGTTTGTGAAGAACTGCAGCCGATGGAAAGGACCTATGTTGGAGAAGTTCATGAAGGACTGTCTCCCATGGGAGGGATCCCATGTGGGAGCAGGGGGAGAGTGTGAGGAGGAAGGAGCAGCAGAGACAGTGTGTTATGAACTGACTGCAACCCCCATTCCCTGTCCCCTTGCACTACTCGGGGTGAGGAGGTAGAAGAGTCAGGAGTGAAGTTGAGCCTGGGAAGAAGGGAGGGGTGGAGGGGAAGGTGGTTTTAGTTTTGTTTTATTTCTTACTATCCTACTCTGTTACAAGTAATTGGTAATAAATTAAATTATTTTCCCCAAGTAAAGACTGTTTTGCCAGTGATGGTAATTGTAAGTATCTCCCTGTTCCTATCTTGAGCCACAGGCTTTTGATTGTATTTTCTCCCCTGTCCTGTTGATGGAGGAGGAGTGATAGAGCAGCTTGGTGGGCACCTGGTGGCTAGCCAAGGTCAACCCACCACATTAAAAGGCGGGTAGATGAGGCGCTTAGGGACATGGTTTAGTGGGCATGGTGTTGTTGGGTTGATGGTTGGACTCGATGATCTTGGAGGTCTCTTCCAACCTTTAATGATTCTATGATTCTATGATTCTATGATTATTTCCAAGTGATAGATTCAAGAAGACCTCCATAGACACTTAAATGTACTCTTTATCTCTTAATAGCTCATTTATATCAAAGTCTGATTAGTTATATCAAAGCAGGTTAGTTTTAGAGGAAAAGCTCTAAAGATCTCTAACTGGGTCTTTGTTATTGGAATACATATAAATACATAGAAATTTAACACAGAAATGCATCAGAATGCATCTTCTGAATTTTCTAGCCTTTCTCTTACTTGAAAGTCTATAAAGAGCTCATTAACAAAATTCATCTAACTTTTCTTATGCATTTATTGATTCACATAATTATTGTTATAGAAGTTTAATTAGCATGACTGATGTTGACATCTGGTACAATGAAGTGCTTTTGATTCATTAAGACTGTGGAAAAATATGCTTTTACAATTTCTTTCTGACTCTAAATGTGCAGGTTTAATTTTTTTTGTAAGAGAAGGGCTAGTTATCACCTGTCCTTTTAAGTACCTTAAAGGTTTACTCCAGGGATGGAAGAATTCTTTGGGGTTATGAATTCAGGAAAAGCTACATCAGAAGTACACAGAAATGTTTACTGAGTTACTAAGGGCATTGCAAAGAGCTGAGGAATTGGAAGTAGGAGTGTCCAGAACAGTAAGCTCCAAATTCTTGTATCCCTTTTCTCCTAAAGACCGTAATGATTTCTGTGTTGCAACACTTTTTACATCAAAGAGCACTTTGGTCTCAGCAGGACTAGAGACTCAGTTCACTTAATAAAGTTAAATGTCATAAAAAGAGCTGGAAACTCTGATGTGAGGAGGAGACAGGAGCTCCCTCCCCCCAAAAAAAACCCCAACCCAAGTCCCACATGCTGTGTGCTGAACTTCTGAAACCAAAAAATTGCCTTCTGTGCACCAATTTTCTAACTTCTCCATGTAGCAGTGGTTATGTGATAGCTTTAACATGTTATTTCATTTTTATTGACACTGAGTTTGCCCATGAGTAATTCTAGCTCATATATTAAAAAATATAACAAAAAACCCCCAACAAAACAAGCAAGCAATGTTTATAGAGAGTGCACTGACTCATATTTCTCTACCCAATAAGCCTTCAAATTCATCTGTCTTACTTTGCTTCATCACAGAGAAGGTCCTTAGACTGTGGTGCTTTGTATTGCCTGACAACTTGAGTAGAATTTTCAAGGGAGAAACATCCTTCCTAAAAGTTCATGCTCTAACGTCACCCCAAACAAGCATGGTTGGTGGTACTACTAATCTTCTCCTTTCATTATTCCCCTTCTGATTTTTATTGGGAGGGTCTTGCCTTCATCACAGAAATCTTAGCTGCATAACATCTTTAGACCACCTGTAATTCTGGGTTAAAAATGAACTAAAAATAGAACTTTTCTCCTGGTAATTCTTTTTGTTCATAAGAAGAGTTAGTTTCATTTTGGTAGCCGAAAATTGAGCTCTTCATATCTCATCTGAGATACTACATTTTGGTATTCTCCAAATTATGTTCTTTATTCCCACAGGATTTCCCTCAATATAGGGAACTTGTTATTTTATTTTGTTTCTCTTAAAAAATAATTCTGAAAGCAGAGATTAATTAAAACACACATATTGTTTCATAGATTTCCTCAGATTTTTTTGGAAGATGCACAAATTTTAGAAACTAAATACTCTTTTTTACTCTGGATTAAATATATATTGGTTTTGGGGTTTTATTTTTTGATTTCTGTTTTTTAAATAAATATAAAATGACCCTTCTTTCACCTTACCACGTGTTAAACCATGGCCCTACACATCTGAGTGCATGGCCTTACAGAACTCTGCAGTCCTGCTGGAATTTCAGCCCCTCTGGTGTAACATATCATGCCATGTTAGAAAAAAATACTAATTCACACAAACCAGAACTAATTCAATGGTTTTACATCCATATCTGATGTAAAAATGATAGGGAACTTGAGTCAGCACTTCATGGGAATGCTATTATGTAAATGTACTACCATTGTTAGGCTGAAAAAGACATGAGACATGCATGATTATTTGGAAAGAAGATGGCAAGTGTGGGATGGATAAATGCTCTGTACATGAAGAACCCACTATAAGTGGTATATTTCTTATCTCTAGCCTAGTGACCCTACTGGCATGATAAAACATGGATTGGCTTTTGCTTTTAAATGAATATCACTGTGTCATGGTTTTGTCAGGGATAGTTAATTTCCTTCCTAGTAGCTGGTACAGTGCTGTGTTTTGGATTTAGCATGAGAACAATGTTCATAACACACTGATATTTCAGTTGTTGCTCAGTAGTGCTTACACTAGTCAAGGACTCTTCAGCTTCCCGTGCTCTACCGACTGAGAAGGCTGCAGGTGCACAAGAAGCTGGGAGGGGGCACAGCCAGGACAGCTGACCCAAACTGGCCTAAGGGACATTCCATACCATATGATGTCATGCTCAGTACATAAACTGGGGAAAGCTGGCCGGAGGGGCTGCTGCTTGGGGACTGGCTGGGCATCGGTTGGCAGGTGGTGAGCAATTGCATTGTGCATCATTTGCTTTGTATATTATTATTATTACTACATTATTATTATTATTATATTTCAATTATTAAACTGTTTTTATCTCAACCCATGAGTTTTTCTCACTTCTACTCTTCCAATTCTCTCCCCCATCCCACCGGGTGGGGGGAAATGAGCAAGTGGCTGTGTGGTGCTCAGTTGCCGACTGACTGAGGTTGAACCACGACACACTGGTTCCTTCACTGATGTTATAAATGTTCAACTGTTTAAAAATCCTGCATTCAAGACTGAAGAGAACTCAGTGAAGAGCATCATTATACAGGTATGAACTCCTTCATAACATGTACAAGATTCAACCTGGGTAGAGTAAATAGGAAGAAAAAATGATCCTACCATTCTGGGATGCCTTGGGGAATATATGTTTTTAAATATAATCTCTGAGCACAACAACAGAATAAAGCCTTTGGGGAGTTAGATAGTGTAAAGGATGGACCTATACATTGAACACAAAGAACCACAAGCTATAACTGGAAGCATCTGAAGATAACAGAAAATGTCACAAATATCATCCAGAGATTTAACTGCAAAATCTAAACCCTTGTCTTAGTGCTGCGGAGAGAGCAACCCAGGATGTTCCTAGGCTAGTAAGCCATATAATAAGTAGCCACTGTTTTGTTTCTTTATTATAACATCCCACAAGGCACACCTGATTATATCATCTTTTGCAGTGTGTAATTAAATGCTTCAACCTTTTTTGTTGTTGTTGTTTTAATCATATTTATTTCCTCCTGCCATTATAAGCTTCATTCATTTGCCACATCAGCTTTACTATTTATTCAACAGAAATTATAACTGCACCCTTAGAAAAAGAAGATGCATTTCTTGATCTCTCAAGTCAGAGGAGAATAAAACCCATCCTTCTTGGAGAAGTAGCCTGAGATAATCCTTTTACTTAGGCACTGACTGCCATGAAGAAATTCAGTTGTTCAAGATGAGTGGGAGGAATCCCATAAGAAGAGAATAGGAATGGGATTACAGTAATATTTGGCAACAGCCAATGGATTCTCCTAGTGAAACCAGAATGTAAAATGTAAAAACACCAAGGGAGAGACATCTTCCTGTAAGGTAGCATGTACAGAAAGGACAATCTCTACAGTCAAAGAAAAAAGTTGTTCATACAGATGGACAGAAAGGCATCTTAAGAATGAGATTACAATAAAATCTTATGGGATTTCAAGTATAACTGTCAGCTAGAGTTAAACAATCTGTCAGTTGGTCCAAAGGAGGAAGATATTTCAGGGACTGTTGAAGGAAAGCAGAAATTGAGAAGCCTAATTTATTTAGGTGTCAGTATGTTTACTACAATGCCCTAGCCTGTTTAAAATGCTACACGAGACATGGTGCACAAGGAAGGAGAACTTGTGGCCTGTGAGAGGACCAGAATATCATGTCCTATTGCATCCCAACATTTCTCTGGAGTCTGTCAAGATGTTTTGTGCTTTTGCTTTGCCTTTCTATTAAATCATCTTTAGCTTAATTGTGTCTTTACTTTTATTTTTCTCTTATGAATGTGATAAAAATAATTGCCATGGGACAGATTTGCCCTTATTTACAGGGGAGCAAACCTATATAAGCTTCTCATGCTCTTTCTGTTGTTCACTATTGTCTTGAAGTAGTAAGATATCTTCTTTTATATATGTAGTATGTATGTGTATATATATTAAAAACTTGAAAAACCATAAATATATATATTTATGTTTTCAACACTGACAGAGAGTGGTTTCTTCTTAAGCTACCTGAAGTTATGAAAAAGACTTACATTAAGACAGCAGACTTATTATTGGAATAGAGCTCTATCATTATCAGGTCACACTCCAGGTGTTCATTCCCACTCCAATTCTGTGACAAATTAGTAATTCTAATGAGTGCTCATATGTCAACTGCTATGATGGCAGATCCCTTACTCCTGTGGCTATGGCAATAGCATATCATGGGGTTAGCAATTGCCTTGATTTCCCATAAGTAATAATAAGAATAGACTGTTACACTTCTAGTAGAATTTTATTGAGCAAGGAGGACATTAGAAGATACGTCTACTTAGATTGGGATAGTTAAAATGTGCTTTCCACTTAGTTACAAATTTTTCCCCAAGGAACCTGAAATGGGCTTACCCAAATTATAGGCTACTCCCTTGCTGCTCTTGACCTTAAAATAGCTACAAAGAAAAAGAGAATAAATGCTCCCTTTATCTCTAGTGTAAAAAACCCAACATTTGAGTCTATAGAACATTGACCATATATATTTTTTTATTATATAATATATTTTTAAGGCTTTCACTATTGGTGTGAACTGGAAAACATATTACAAGGTCTATCTGCTCCAGCCAGACTGGTGGTCCATTTAAGGGCCTAACACTGAACCACTGAGTTCAGTCTGACTCCGATGGCATGTATCAAGACTAAGCCATGAGTACTTAATGTGTTCTTTAAGGTAAAGGTGAAACCTTACAAAGGAAAGTAAAAGAAACAAGTGTCATCAGAAATGAGAGCACTAATAGGGATATGTGGTGAAGTGTTTGGGAGACAAGACTGTGCAGAAAAAAAAGAAAAAAAAAAGATGACTGTTTATATCTTGAATTAATCAGTTCTGACTTCTAATATCCTGCCTGCTCAATAAACTTTAAGTAGGAACGTAGGATTACACTCTTCTTATTACATATGGGAAATCAATGTGATTGCTAACCCCACTAAATGTTATTAGCATAAACACAAGAGTAAGGGATCTGCCATTTTAACAGTTGCCATATTAGCACTCCTCAGAAATTAGTGCTTATCTGCCACAGATTTCAGGCACTGAAAATGAGCACCAGGGGTTGGGTAGGACAAGGATTGAATTTTATCCCATTAATGTGCTTGCATGAACTTCAGAGATAACACAGTTCTTTTTTTCTCTTTTCTTTTTTTCTTGTTTCTTTTTTCTTTTTTTCCTCTATTTAGATTTTGTTAAGCTGGAAACTCCAGTCTCAGCATTGAGATTTTGCTGACCAGTACGGTATTTTTGATATTTGGGAAGATAATCCCCCCCAAAACCCTTTCTGTTCTAATGGATCTAAATGTTTCTACCTCTCAGGTACCAAGTAATGAGCTTTCTTAGAGGCTGCTATAAGGTTGTCAGAATAAGAGAACTGATGGATATTAAGAGGCTAACTTCTTTCATTTTCTTTAACACTCAGCTAAACAGGTATAAAAAAGGGCGAAGAGCCCAAGCACATTTCATAATTTTAGCACACAAAGATGTGATGACAGCCTTCAAGTAGAGAGACATGGTGGTCTCCATTCAACACTTCTGCTATAAACACCCACGACATGCAGGAGCAGCAGTAATTATTTTAGAAACTAAGTCTTCCGCCTATATACCCACTTCAAACACATGAGTAACAGATGGCTTGGTTTAACTGGATCTTAAAAATAATGCCTCTATCTTGCTTGTACTTCACCTTTGAAATTTTTTCTTGCCTTTAAAACCTTCACCTGAAATAATTTAAACTGTTGATATTTAGCATTCATCACAAAGCCTTCTTTTCCTCCAGGTTCTCTGGAAGTGTAGGGGCATAGACAGGATGAAACAGATCTTGGAGGAAGCATAGTGCATGAACTGTTATTACACTGTTTTCATATGGCTGGATTTGTCAGGGGTCAGAGGGAGAGATTCACAAGCAGAAGGGCCAAGAATGATAGACAGGTCTTGTTTCATCTTCAGAAACTGAAATAGAAGTGAAACTACAGAAATTCTGCCAGGAATATCTATAAACAATGTGAGTAAATAGTCCCTTTTGATCGCCTCAGGACTTCTCTCTGCCACCTCATCG
>NW_008825316.1:1205179-1217500 GCF_000699105.1 Pygoscelis adeliae | reverse complement strand
TAGATCACCGTTACATTTATACACAAAAATTATAAGGTAGTACACTCCCAGTTACAATGATTGGTTAGTGATTTACATATAATTATAATATCGGTTATGTCATTCTCTTCTGTTACTACGCTTGCGCGGGGGAAGGGTCTTCACCTGGGCAAGGGCCTTCTTGACCTGTGGGTGCGTTTTTTAGTATTATACTGAAGGCAGTTCACTTCAGGACACCTTAAAAGTAGGTTCTGTTGCCAAGTTGGCCAACTAGATATCTACCTTGCCAGGTTGTCAAATAATTCATCCCATAAACAATAGAACCTAGAGGCTCTGGTTATGGTTTAGAGAGTCCAGAGAATAGAGAATAGGGACTTCAAGCAACACAGCCTCAAATAATAAGTAACACAGCAACCTATACATAACGCTACCATAGGGGCTAACTTATTAGAATCAAAATGTTCTTATAGTTGATTATTTCATAACCTAAAGATTCAGTAAAACTTAAGATCATCTTCAACAGTGGCTTCGCTGAAATGGCGGGTACACCGGGTTTTAAACTGTCGCTGCCCCTGTAACAGATATAATTGTAACAGTAATACTGTTACACTGAATTTTTTTACTTAGTACACATTATATTTTATAGATTGCTGAGGTCTTTGTCTGTAACCCAGCAAAACACAATGTGAATACACATCCTCTCCAACTGACAGGGTTATGTTATATTCAATTCCATTAGTACTGCCCATAGTTTGGATGGTGCTTATGGATGAAGTGAAGGTGTTTTGCTTTCTGAAGATCTGAATTTTAAGGATGCTCTTTAGAGCCTCATCAGCCCATGAAATTCTGTCTGCTTTCTGTGATGTGGTAAACGATGTCCAGGACACATTTCTCCCTGGGCAAGTTTGGTTCCTTAAAGTTGTTTTTCTTTTCTTTTTTTTTTTTTTGTTTACTCACAAAACTGGTATCATCACTTTGGCTGAAAAAAAATCCCAAATGTAGATAAAAGAATGCCTAAACTTAGCCCTTTTTAAGTGGAAAAAAGTACCTGCAGGATGACTTTTTTCCCCACCAAAAGGAAACTTATTTTATCCTTAAGCATATTTTATTCTTTATTTCTGACTGAACTTTATTCTTCCAGTTCAGATTCTACCAGTGTTTTCCCCACTTTTTGGTCTTGCTGCTGACCTTCAGAATACTGATTCAAAATATTTGCTCAGTCCTGGTTCTGGACATTCTCAACTCTCTTTGCCATGCACTAAAACTAGACTAGTATTATCCTTTATATTACTCTTGCCATGAAATTAATAAATAATGTATTATTCACTTAAAAAAAAAGTATGAAATGTAATGAATTTGTACATTTGAGGAGCTGAGTTGAAATGACTCATATATAAGAAGGTGGGTCTGAAGAAGTAGCTTTGGGTCATTGTTACAATTTAATTTATCAAACGTTTTAGAACTTAATGGCAAATGATTTGACCCCATCTTTCTTTCTTCCCTGACTCATATATATATGCGCACACTCATATATTATTGTTAACACAAAACAAAGCATTATCTCCATTATCTTATGGAACCTTTATTAATCTCCATACCTTATTGTCACAAAAATAAAAGTAATGATTTTGTACATCTGGACTACCCATAGGAACAACAGCTTTTATATTTGTATTATAACTCTTCATAGCATGTTCCTGGCACCAGTGATGGCTAAACAGATGCATTAACAATGTTCGTTTTGTAGGATTTTGCCTATCTCCTGTTTTGAGGATTATGTGACAATCTACTACTTTGATGAAGCCATGGAAAAGGCAAGTGATAAGATGTTTTGGGAAGAGTATTTTTGTTAATTACTGGGAAGTATTAATGTTATGCCAGGCACTGTTTAAACTTTGTATAGAGCATTGTATACAGTTGTGTTACTATGCTTTCAGGAAGGATTAATTACAGATGGAAGGGATGCAGAGGAGAGGTCACAGGAATATTAGGAAACTGAGTGCCTCCCTTGTGAAATGTGGATGACAGCTTGTTTTCTTTCTTTTCATCCAAGCAAACCAATGTCTGAGAGGAGATGCAATTGCTTTCCATATATGTAATAATTAGAAGATGGTCACTGGAGAAGAGGAGCAACCTCCTGTGAAATGATAACAATGGTACAAGGGCAAGAAGTTTAAGTTAGCCTTGAATATTTAT
Source organism: Pygoscelis adeliae (assembly GCF_000699105.1). NCBI lineage: Eukaryota > Metazoa > Chordata > Aves > Sphenisciformes > Spheniscidae > Pygoscelis > Pygoscelis adeliae. Next base: position 1,215,325 of record NW_008825316.1, on the reverse strand, counting down.
GAATTTATGTTAAACCCCAGAAGATTTCTAATAATAAGGGCAGTTAGAAAACTATGTGAGAATTTAAGAAAAGTGGGGGAACAAAAGGGCATGTTTCAACACCAAACTTAACTAGTCTATGAAAGGATTGAGTGATATGGCTAGATTGTATTTAATGGATCATATAGCCCTCCAGTGATATATGAAGTACTGGTGCATTTACTATCGATACATAGATGCCTCATGTGAAAGCTGATTTGCCTGCAGATGCCTTTACAGGACATAGATTTTTTTTTTTTTTCTCCTTACAGGGCTACTTGGTTTTACGTATGGAACATCCTTTCTCAGTGAGAGCAGCAACAGCTAGTCATTTTCTAGCTTTGCCATCTTTGTATATTGGTTTACAAATACAGGCTTTGAGTTTTGATTATTCTATAATACACTTCTAAGCACATAAAGAATTTCCTAGGATACAGAGTTAGTTTGTAGCACATGGAAGTGAAATGTTTAAATTAGTTTTGACATGCAACCTAATTCATAAGTCAATATGCCTCTCCTGTAGACACATGATCAAAGAGGTTAGCCCAACCTTTTTGTAAACATTGAATTACTCTATAGCTGTTTAGCAAAATAATGAAATAATTATATAAGAAATTAATTTCATTTTTAGAAGAATTTCCTTCTATTTCATCTTGTTTGTAGATCTGTATTGTCACATGCAATATTTATTTATTGCATCATATATATCACAGATTGCATCATATATATCACATATTGCATCATATATCTCACAGCTTTATTTATGGCATAAAATTTACAGATAAATAAGGAATAAACTCATAACTACAAGAGAAATCAAATATTACTTCATCAGCTTGTCTAGATTTCTTCTTTGCCAGGACTAAAATGACATTATCATAACAAGGCATCATTTTTCCCAGTCTCTGTAATGATATAAATGTCAAGGGATGATCCAGTATAGTATATTTATTTCACAAAGAAATGTGTCAGAAGTTTGTAATGAAAGTAAAATCCTTTCTGGTGTTGACTGAATGATTCATTAGATGTGCCAAATCTCTTCAGCTGCTATTGTGCTCAGTATTTTCAAGATTCAGACCCATGAATCCCATTGATTCCAGTGTACATTATATCAGCCTCAATATTAATCCCTAATCTTTGGGATAAAATATCTTATCTTAAATGAAGAGGAGAGATCTGCACAGGTGAAGCTACAGGTTATAGCTTCATTTTCAACTTTGACATCTAAACCCAGATTTTTTTAGTAACTTACTCTTTTGGTGTTCCTCTTATACCAGAAAGATTTTATTAAGAGTAAAAAATAAATAATAAAAATCTAAATAAACATCACCTTTTGGTATGACCATAAAACAACAGAAAGAATACTTATGTATTAGTAGATTTTTAGGTACCTGTTTTCCATACACGGAGTACATCCACATGATTAAAAATGTATTCCAGTTTCCTACTAGTACCACCACTGAATTTCTGTATTTCAAACTTGCTTGAGTTTTTTGCCTAATCAGAAGATATATATAAAGTGGTTTATTTCAGTGTTGTACTCAGGTCTATTTTTAGGTGGAAATAGGGATTTTACTTAGAGATCTTGCCAACATGATTGCACATTCCTACTATGGAGCATAACTTTATCAAAAACTTAAATAAAGCAATGAAATGGGAAAAACAGACTGTATAAAGTAAAGAACAAGCAGAGAAATATCACTAACCTGTATGTCACTGTGGGGGGAACCTTCTCACTTGGTTTTCAATGTCTGCAGTTCCTGTTATGCTCAACAGATTTCAGAAGACTAAAGTAATGACTGCTCTGAGATCACTCACTCCCTAGACCACAAGAGAATTTTCCTTTGGACTAGGTTATGCTTAGTCCTCAGGTCAAATGGTGTCATCACCACACATATGGCTCCGGGTTGTCTAATGGGGCAGTCACTGGTTGAGATGTTGGGTTTCTGATAGCACTTGGGACACCCTGGGGTCAACTCCTCCAGTTCAGTTTCATTTGAAAAGGAATACACACAGCAGAACCTGCTCTACAAACCAAATCAATGCTTTGTAAGCATTGGGTTAGGGTTAAATAGAGTTAATTAGTGTTTGATTAGGTTTTTCTGAAAAAAAAAACCAACAACAATACTGCTTTGAATTAAGGAATTAATGCAGGTGCAACCTTAAACAGTTAGTTCAGATGTTAAGGTCTATGCTGTAGACACATAAAGAAAGGCAAGATGAATTCCACCTTAAATTCCCTGGTAAAGAAAGAAATGAAAGGAAATCTAAATCTACAATCACCACGTTTCTTATTAGCAGTTTCAATGTATTTTAGAAAAGGAAATCAGAGTAATTTCTCATGTTCAGGAAGAAAATTCCAATTTATGATTGATTAGAAGAAGCATGTGAAAATGAGAAGAATGAAGCTACATTAATTGGAGACAAGAATCAATTTGTACTTCCAATAACAAATTTAGGATATGATTATGTGAACTGGTTTTCTGGTTCTACTGTTGACCTTCTCTGAATCTCTAGACCTGAAGTAGTGACAGTAGTCACCAGACCTAAAGTAACGACTTTCTCTGATGCCTTATAAGCCAATTATTTCAGTTTCCCAACTGAGAAGAAGATAAATCTTTTTTAATGTGTTTTCTGAGTGAATGGTTTGAGCTGTAAGAGATAGTGGCTAGAGCTATTTTTAAAAAAATGCTTGAAAAAAACAGCAAGTGTTAAGGGATCCACTTCTCTTTTGGTATTTCTATGTCCCAATCTTTTAATAACAGGAGAAATAATTTAAGCTAATAGTGAATAGAGCCATTTTGGCTTTTAGGGTTTTTGAGAATTCTTTTATAATATTGTTTTCTCTTGGCCTAAACTCTGAATTGTGTGGTAGCTAACAGGATCGATCAAAATATGCTATTTCAAATTTCTTGAATTCTTAGCTCCTCTCAAATATGAAAGAAAGCATTTGAATTCTGAATATGTTTTAGGTGAAAGTCAATTCCTTTAATGCAGGATTAGAATATAATAAAAATAAATTTTGTACCCCAAAATGTTTTCATCAATTAGCTTAGAAATCCATACCAGTTCAGTGGTACAACACTGATGATTTCAGTGGTACAACACTTCTGATGATTTTCAAAGTTATATTTTGAAAACTGAGTTTGTTGGCTAAAAGAATCTTTATATTGCTGTCTATTTTTATAAATAGTTCACTGGGATTTTACAAAAGGTCTTTAAGTTGTTGAAAACTTCTGAGTTTTGAAAATGTTTTCAAAAAACCTGTTCCACCATTTTTGTTGAAAGAATGAAAGAATACCATATATGTATTTTGCAGAATGAATGAAATATTTCATGGCTACTTTTCTTTCTAAAAAGTTTTTATTTGTAATGAAGCCACGTATTGTGCTCGAATATTTTTTACATGCTTAATTTAATGACTCAAAGGAAAATTCAACCTTTTTTTTTCTTTTCAAATTTTTCTTGTTACCTCTTTTTTTTTTTTTTGTCTCTATCCTTTTCTTCCCTTAGAATACTAACATTTCCCCTCTCCAGGTATGCAGTATCTCAGTTTCATTTATTTGCCCAGAACAAAGTCAAATGCAATCACATATTGGGGAGAAAGGAAGCAAAATTCTAAGGAAAGAACATCCCTTTTAAGCTAATCTGGATCATACACTTGGGAGTATATCATATTTCCTTGCCTTGCCTAATTTAGTTCTCTAGTGTAGCCTCACCAGTGAGTTTGCATAGAGTTTGTTATTAGAAACTTCTCAGTGTAAAACAAGTCATAAAAGAGATAAAAGGGAGAGGATCTTATTTTCAGAATGGAAGCACCTTTAGTTTCTACTGAAATTACTGGCAGCAAGTGTTGAAGACAGAATATCCTCAGTGACTGAACAAATAAGTTAGTTATTTCAAAACACTTTAAAACATACTTTATAGAAATTGTCTCTTTATCTCTTTACCTTCATTTAGAGCAGTTCAGTGAACATTAAAAGTAATTAGGGATTTTCTAGTTTATTCTATGCAGTATTCTTCTGTCATTAAAACTGTTAATATGAGTAATCAATATCCAGGGGCTGTTTTTTGCTTTGGTGAGCAATCCAGTGAGTTAAGTGAGTAACTGTCTTATATCTTGAAAGATACTCATACAGGGACATTATATCTGGTACAATTTGTTGCCTAAATATGGTTAAATGTGTAAAGCATCACTCAGAACTAAATAATGTATGTGTTACTCCAAAGAATATTGGTAACTTATGAATTTCTATTAAGCCTGTTTCACTCATTTTTTATTAAACTTGAGAGCTGTGACCTATCTAGAGATTTCTGGTTAAATTAAGCTAATTGAAGACTGGAAACAGCTAGAGTGAGAAAGGAGTGTATGTAAATTAGTTAATATAAATTTAAATTAATGAATAAAATTCATTTGGAAATGTGATTTTTTTGTTCCACAATGTCACTTTGCTTGCTATAAGTAATATCGCCTCATTATATAAGTAATTTAGGGTCCCACTCCCTCCAAAATCCATGAACCACCATTGTAATGATATTATTATGGTTTTTTGTTCATCAGTGGTTAGATTCAGTCTTCTAAATGGGTGTGATATTTTTCACAGGAAGGGATGCAAAGGGTAATTCATCTTTGCCCATGATACCTTTAGACACTAGAGGCTTTTCTCTATGAGTGAATCCATATGGGATACTGAGATGAGCCAAGTGACATGGTATCAAGGGCAACATATGCCATTCCCCCACAATTTAAAGGGGAGACTCAATGGCACTTGGTGTAGTGATGCTGCAATAAACTCTTGCTAAAACATCATCCATGATGCTGAATTTTCACCCTACTGATATCCAAATGAAGCTTTAGTTGTAACAATCACAAACTCCATTTCGTTGACAGTAACCTTGTAGCAAGACCAAAGTTCTGGATTAAAGGCAGCTAAATACATGGGAAACCAGAAACACACAGAGAATCAGTGCTGTGTCCACTGATTTTGTTGTTAAAGCACTTACCATGAACTCAGGAGACCTGGCTTCAATTGAATTAGTCACTTTATCTTTTGTCCCTGTCTGTGAACCCAACAGAAAACACCACAATAATTACAAAAAATACTGAAAATGCTGTAGTTTTACAAAGTGCACATCAATTCAGACTTCTTCATTCACTTTCCTCAACTCCCCATCTCTTAGAAAAGACCCTCCAACTAACACTTTGTTGTGTAAAACACATGTGAATGTGAAATACTTCTACATCATGCTGTTTACTTTCCTCGGACAGTAGGGATTAATGGGAAAGAATTAACTTTTGACTAAAATTAAACAAACAAACAAAAAAAATAAAAATAGTGAACTTGGGAACTCATAAAAAGTTAAAAAGTTCTACAGGAGTACAATTTTTTTTAATCTGAGAATTTGATAGAAATTATACTGTACGGTTTCTCTCTCTCCCTGCTTTTTGTTTTTAATCTTTTGAAATTATACTTTTCAGACCTTAACAAGAAAAGTGTAAAATAACAACAAAAGCAAAGTAAATAAACCATCAGTTACTGATATTTTTCACCTCTGCATCATTTAATTTGAGCTAAGAATGGTATGGAAAAGTATTAATTCTATTTGACTACACTCAGGTCAAAATGTTATGAATAGCAAGGAATATTTGCAACTAAGAAAAAAGAAAAATTCTTTCTCAAAATGCAATTATAAAGCCACTTAAATACAATGAATTTAATTAAATTTATAATTAAATTGTTGGTCTTTATTTTTATGGGATTGAAATTTTAACTTTTGTTTTCTATTTCAAAGTCAGACTATGCTCTGTTGCCACAGTATGTATGTGTGTGTTTACATATATATATATAATGGAATTAGAGATTGTTGGGATGGGAGACTATGTTGAAGATAGTAAGGTACCTTTCAATTGTCTTCAACAGATTCAGAATTTAGCATAGCACACACTTTGGTTTTCAGAAGTATCATCATACACACGCATAGAAAGCAAACACAAAGTTGGGTAGGATTTTACAGCATTTTTTCTTGTACAAATGTCTATATGAAGTACAGGAGAAGTACTGGATTCTAGGGTCAAATAAAGGCAACATCCTATCAACATGGGACAAAAGCCATTATAGACTCCTGCGCTTGCTTTTTCTAGCTCTGTGGCAATTCTGTGCATAAAATGCTATTACATATCTCTATACATTCTCTCTGTCTCTGAGCACACGTAAAACTCAATTATTCATAGTGAAAGCAAAAATCTCTCTTGTGGTCCCCCAGCATTTAGTGCCCTCCACAGGATATTTTAGATGGGATTTTTAAAACAGTTTATTGATGTAGTTGCATAGGTGCTAGCAAAATTTATGCAATAACCTTTTTAAAATTAACAGGAAAATATGCAGTCAGCTCACCATCATTTCTATAATAGCAAGAGGCTATGTATATCATACATAGCCTTGATTCAGTTTTAGGTTATATAAACTCAATTTATCTAAGAGGGAAAGAAAGTTACATCACCATTTTTTGATTAAAAATTCTGTATCACTATTAGTAAAACTTTGCTTTTATATTAATACATTCATTTAAACCTAGGCACTTGTGTATGAAGTAGAAATATATGGGATACATAATGATGAAATTTATAAATTAAGAAAAGGGATGGATGTAGACAGTTAATATTTCAAGTTATAAAGACAAATAACATAAGGAAAAAATACTGCAGATGCAAAAATACATGAATTAATTTGTAAATAATAGATGTTAATAGGCCATTATGTAGCAAACATTGAGTAGCTGGATTACTATATCTCGTTTCAACGTATGTGGATCAGACTATGATATCCTCCATACTCTAGACTTATAATAATAAAATATCAAAAAGAGAGACTATTAGACATTTAAAAAATAAATGCTTCCATTTTTACCTAAAAATTCCAACCATTAGTAATCCAGATAGTTACCACTTTGTGGTAACTTTGAACTTTGAAAAAGCATGTGAAGAATGCCACATACCAATCCATTTAATTACTGCTTTGTTCTGCCTAGTCTCTTTGTGCAATGAAATAAATGAAAAATTAATGTCTTCCATGCAACATGTTCTTATACATTAGTACCTTAAAATCTTCATCAATAAAGTTGCCAAATATTGTTGGGGGCAGTGGGGGTGTTTGTTTGGACAGACCTGCATGAAGCAATAAATAAAGCAAAACAGATGCCAAAAGGTATCCAGATTGTCACAGTTCCCAAAATCCTGTACCCTTACAGAGTCATAACTGACAAACCCCACGGCACCATACAGATGAAAAATATTGTTTCTGATTTTTCAAATGCCTGGTTATCACATTACATCTAATTGATGATCATAAATATTGATTTGGGGCATGAAGGACAGGCTTTGACTACTGAACGTTGGTATACTGCTTCTGCTTTCTTAACCTCAGCAGTTAACATTTTGCAGCAATTGTTGTACAAATGTTGAATAATTACAGGCTTTTTGGATCTGTGCCAGTGCAGCACAGTAAACTACATGAAACAATTTTGTACTTCCTTCCATTGTTTTATTTGGTTTTAATTAGCACAGACCAAAAGATCTTCCACAGGCTATTGCTAAACACAGTGGGAACTGAGTGGGTGCAAGCCTACAAGGTCAAATCTGTCCCTGCTATCTTGTGGTGAGGACCAATTATGGAGGAAGGTACCCATCTGACCTTCTCTCGAACTGCTTCCCCCATGTTTATTTTTTATCCCATAGCAATATAAGTATATAACCTGCAGGCAACATCCAAGATCTTAGCGTTGTGTTTATTGAGCTGTGTATTGTGAAATCACAAAGAGCACCTGAATGTTGTTTTGGCAGTTCACTTGGTTCAGTGAACTGAACCAAACTGTTCCAACAAACTGTTAGTCTTTCAGAAAAATGTATTGTGGATCTGGCCACATGTAGTTGTTAAAAATAATGTGGCACTTTTACGAGAGTGTTTTAGCCTGCTGTCCTAGCTAAATCCCCAGTGAGATAATTACACTGTCCTACTTTGGATAGCTTTTCCACCCCTAAAATTTCTTTAGTTCTTCTCATAAACTGTTGTGGAGAACTGCAGTGTGATGGTAAGGAGCCTGGCAGATGTCGTGCACAATGTATTACCCATAAAAATGCTATCAGCCTCTTTGGTTTGGGGTGAATTATGCACTCCTAAATTTACACCTTATGTGCTGAAATATTGAGTGTGTGCCTAAAATGTGTCTCAACCCAGACAAAAATATTACACCATCAAGAAGTTTCTCTAATATAAAGGGAGAAAACCCTGGAGAATGTCTCCTTGGAGGGGGGATCCTGAAGATTATTTTGCTAGACAAAAATCAGTAGAAATAAGGGAAATCTCAGGAAAACCTCTTCTACTCAAAAAACCTTTCCTAGACAAGTAAAATAAAAACAAGCAATCAAGCAAAAATATTTTATTTTGAACAATGAAAAATACTTCTTGACAAAGTTATTGTTAATAAAGCCTTGGTTAGCTTCCAAGGTGAATTTTTTATAGCTGTTAGAATTCATATAGCTAACAGGCAAAGAGGGAGTTCTTATTGCTCTATACAGTTATGCTCATTAACATACAAACTAGATCCAGATTGTTGTTAATTGTCAGGTAAATTTATTCTTATATGTTCCCAGGAAAAAAAAAAGGAAAAAAAAAAAAAAAAGGAAAGTATTTGGCAAGAAGAAATGTTTTGCTAATGTAATTAAGAAATCTTTTCCTCCTTCATATGTGAAAACTGCTGAACTCTACTTAGAAACTTTGAAAAAGGATTTCAAGGTGAATTCCTACTGCAAGATGATACAGTGTACTCTTGTGTGTAAAGCAAAAGAGGTAGGAATAAAAACGCAGCTATCCATGGAAATATTGCCTCTGGTTGCACATCTGAAGGGAAAAATCTTGTGGTGGAAAAAAACTTTCTTCTATGTAATAGGAAGTAACTGCAGACGAGAGTAGCATGACAGCTTCAAACATGGCAAAGAAGTTAGGCTGCATAGTACAGGCACTTTTAAGGTGCTTTTAAGAGCCTAGATACTTCTTATCTCCCACTGTTAACAATTCTCAGTGGAAATACGTACTTTTTAGAACTAAGAGTAAAGCTTTTATTAAGAAAGTTTTCTCATTTTTATACTAACTGTTTGTTCTGGAAAAATAACATCTTTGAAGCTAGTGGCAGCACTTCTTAAAAAAAAAAAAAGCCTAAAAATATTTAGAGACAAACAAGTATATGGGGCCGCATATCCACCCAAGGGTACTGAGGGAGCTGGCAGAAGTGCTCACCAAGTCACTTTCAATCCTTTATCTGCAGTCCTGGCTAACTGGGGAGGTCCCAGTTGACTGGAGGTTAGCAAATGTGACGCCCATCTACAGGAAGGGCCAGAAGGAAGATCTGGGGAACTACAGGCCTGTCAGTCTGACCTCGGTGCTGGGGAAGGTTATGGAGCAGATTGTCTTGACCACAATCACACGGCACATACAGGACAACCATGTGATCAGGCCCAGTCAGCATGAGGTTATGAAAGGCAGGTCCTGCTTCACTAACCTGATCTTCTGTGACGAGATGACCCACTTAGTGGATGAGGGAAAGGCTGTGGATGTTGTCTACCTAGACTTTAGTAAAGACTTTGACATCGTTTCCCACAGCATTGTCCTGGGGAAACTGGCTGCTCATGTCTTGGACGGGTATACTCTTCGCTGGGTAAAAAAATGGCTGCATAGCTGGGCCCAGAGAGTTGTGGTGAATGGAGCTAAATCCAGTTGGTGGACGGTCACAAGTGGTGTTCTGCAGGGCTCAGTATTAGGGCCAGTTCTGTTTAGTAACTTTATCAATGATCTGGATGAGGGGATTGAGTGCACCCTCAGTAAGTTTGCAGACGACACCAAGTTGAGTGGGAGTGTTGATGTGCCTGAGGGCAGGAAGGCTCTGCAGAGGGACCTGGACAGGCTGGATTGATGGGCCAAGGCCACTTGTATGAAGTTCAACAAGGCTAAGTGTCGGGTCCTGTATTTGGGTCACAACAACCCCATGCAATGTTACAGGCTTGGGGAGGAGTGGCTGGAAAGCTGCCTGGCGGAAAAGGACCTGGGGGTGTTGGTCGACAGCCGGCTGAATATA
>NW_008825316.1:1179113-1204737 GCF_000699105.1 Pygoscelis adeliae | reverse complement strand
GAGGCTGCCCAGGGAAGTGCTTGAGTCACCATCCCTGGAGGTATTTAAAAGACATGTAGGTGTGATGCTTAGGGACATGATTTAGTGGTGGACTTGGCAGTGTTAGGTTAACAGTTGGACTTGATCTTAAAAGTCTTTTTCCAACCTAAATGATTCTATGATTCTATGTATTTAAAATGTATGTATGTATGTATGCAAAATTGCATATAAGGAAATGTTTTACATGTAGTGGATGAAGAACACGACACTAAACTTTAATGACTTAATTGCATATGAAACATATACTAACCTGCTCTATGTGGCATTAACTTTGTTAAACATTTTATGTAGTATCTGGTGTTTTTCAGTAAAAGATGATCTCTTGGAGTGATGTTGTCCTCTCAAGACCTCAACATTATTAAAAAATAATATAACAGTCCTGTTAAGATTCTAGTCATTGAAGCTTTATAAAAAAAAATCTTGAAAGTAGAAAGTTTCAAACAGTGGAAATACAACAAAAAAATGGTCAATTATATTTTGTAGACAAATGTCATGATTTCTGGGCATTCATGATTCATTATTTTATGAGTACTTAGTATTAGAAATAACAACTAGCATGAAAAATGGGAAGTTTTTTGCTTTAATGTCCAAAGAAATGTTAATACGACATTAGCAGTAGAATATGTTACTATTTGCAAACAATTAAAATAGGATTTTTTTTTTAAATCTCACATCTTGCTGCTAACTTAAGTTATATGGGAAAAGGCTCTGACTTGGGCGGTTTTCAAGAATGAAAGACATGGAATTTAAGGTTTCCTTTCCCCGCCTTCTATTTTTTTCTGCTTTCACCTAAATTAGAACCATAAGATGGGGCAGATTCATTGAATCCAGCTCCATACCTGCATGGGCAACCACACTGTAGGTCATGAATAATACCAGGGCCCCACTCTCAAAATCTCCTCCCAGTAGTGTATAATATAACATGCATGCATAATAATTAAACATATATTATATAAAAATATATAACATTATTTTCACATATACAGATAGTACGATATATAATAACTATACATATAATATAATGCATACTAATCCCATTCTAATGAGCAATGAAAATGAGAAAATAAATGTTCAAACAACCTATGTTTGGGGTAAACACACACTGAAAAATGTCAAGCCATATGGTTATTTTGCATGCTTTTAGAACAATCTTACTGTCAAATGTGCTCAATTTACTTTGAAGATAAAAATTTCTCATAGGAGAGAAATAAAAAGGTGCTTTGCAAACAGGGTGGAAAGCAGACATTAAAGCTGGAGCTGATATCTACGTATGGCACCCATTGCTCTATTGTGCATCCAGCAGCTACGCTACCCCGCCAGAGGTAAAAAATGAGAAATTTTGAGGGTCATTGGATACAGCGATTCTTCACAGAGCCTGAGAATTTTGTTATTTAACAGATGGTGTGTCTCATAGCTGGGGCATAAAGAGGATTTTTTTTTAAAAGGAACAACTGAAACATCTTATCTGGGTGAATTAAACCTAGAAAACTGCTGCAACCCCCCCAAATGGGAGTCCCTCTGGCTCTCACTACAGGCTTATTTGCCGGTAAGGTAGAAGGCACAGCTGTAAGAAATTATTTGCATTGCAACAGACATGTCTAGATTTATGTTTTTTGTTTTGTTCTAGCTCTTTACACAAGTTTGGGCTTTTTTTTCTTTTTTTTTTTTTTTTTTTTAATTACCTGGAGGGACAGCTTGGAAGTCAGATATTGTATCTCTTCCTATTTAACTCGTATGTTTCTCTGTTTAGTTTTTTTACTAGTTTTGCTATTTGTTAGGCAGGAATTTAACAATTCGACAACTACAGATCTCACCAAACACTGGATATGATACTTCAGTAGCATACTTTGAAAAGTCTCAGTCATTCAATTATAAACATAGAATTAATAAAATAATAAAAAAAAATTACTCATGAAAATATCGGGTGTATTGGCATTCTCAGCTTTAACTGAAAACAGATGAAATCAGTTTGGGTTTCTTTGCCCATAGTAGCCGTCATACTTTTAGGGCTTTGAAGCCTAGTTTAACTGACCAGATTAGGAGTCATCTGACTCCACCTAATCCTACAGTGCATACCTTATGCACATGAGATTTTAGTCATAAGGCACATAGCTTTATACCTCAAAAGGAGTAAGAAAAGCAGAGCAGTTTGGTAATTGCTTGCTTCATCACCTGTAAAAAAAGCTAATGTATCACATCAAGGACATGGAAATGGACATATGGCTACATTCAACTATGGATAAACTGGGATATGTTTTTTTTCCTAGAGCTTGCAGAGGTTTCCATGTAGCTTTTCTCAAGAGAAGGAAGGCTGCCTGTAACAGCCTGGAATTATTTTCTGACATCAGACAGACATATAGATCTTAACATTTGTTTTACAAAGTTACAACAAATACCAAAATAATGAGGACAAAAAGTTCAAAAAGCTGTTTTTCAATAACAGATACCAGAGCAGTGCAATACAGAGTGCATTAAATAATGCAAAACATTCACTATAATAAATCTGGATTGGTTAACAATAGTCAAGAAATATCCTTGGAGCTAAAGGGAACAGAAAGATAGGAATAATGGGTGCCTGATTTAAAACATAAATCAAGTTTACAATTTACAGTGATTTTTATAGAGGTATTTCAGAAATTATGTACACTCAACTGATATTGAAAATATACAACATTAATGAAATTCAGTTATATATTGGTAAGCTGGTGTGAATAGGTACCTAACAATTATCTTTTATATACAAAAAAGTTATAAAAACTTTAAAGCTGAAGAACCAAATATCCAAAAGTATTTCCATACAAATCTTAATTAATCCCAACTTTTTTTTTTTTTTCCATCTGCATTCAATTCATTACCTTCTAGCTCTTCAGCATTCCTGGATGGTTATTTTCCCCATAAATTTAATATTTACTATTCACCTTAGCTCTTGTTATTAATTATGTGATAATGAAGATCTTATCTGTCATCTATGAAAATTATTTATGTACACACACAGAATATTTTTACCATAACTGAATAATTTAATTCCCAGTATATGGAAGGTATGATCATTCCAGTTGAAAACATGAATGACGAAGTAGGGCTTATCTGCTGGCAACACACTTCCCTAAGAAAGGAATTGTAACCCAGTACCCTGGGAGCAAGAAATCCATCCAGAATCTGCTAAACAGTGTGGGAACCTCTGAAAGGGAATGACTATAACTTCAGCTCTCCCTCACACAGGCTTCTGACTGGGAGGAATGGGTAAATATAGACTGGCCATAAGAATATTTCAGAGAAAAAAGTTTAAAAAAGCAAAAATTGTCAGTGATTTACCAGAAGTCTTTGAATTTACTGTAGCCAATGCAGGTGCTCATGACACCTGTGATTTATAAGTGTATTAATAATGGTGGACGGAATTAATATTAGTTTCCCTTGAACCCACATATAAGCATGTTAAAATAGCATAGGTATAGTGTAAGCAGTATAGAAATATTTTGTAATAGGCATTTTATGTAGGCTTGTGAGCGTTGCGACCACTAAAGGGGCAAAGATGTGTGTAGCTGTGTGTGGGAGGCATCCAGGAAGACAAGAAGTTGCAAGATAGATAGCAAGATAGATGCAAGGGACTGTAAGTCAGCAAAACCAAAAGCAAGATAAGAAGCACCAGGAACAGATGAAATCTTTACTCTGGAAGGGAGAAAATAGAATAAAAACATCAGGCATATCATGGAAAATTGGAGGTTAAGAAGACCACCTGGACCCACCTTCATAGCTAAACCATCCAGGACCACTGCCACCACTGCTAACTACTATCTACTACTAGTATTGCACTCACAGATAGTTCAGGATACAATTGCTAAAGATTAACAGTTCTGTAGATGCAGTGATGATTAATAATGTGTTAAGAACTGACCATTAGCAGGAAAAGCGTTGCTAATAAATGAATTTAGTGGATGCTTGTTTTAAAGTTTGAAGCTGGCCTGTATTATAGTCTTCTAAACTCTTCTATCACAATAATTCTTGAGTCTTTAACTGATATACATTCTATATACATATATATATATGTATATGTACACATACACACACATACTCACTTGCAATGAATGAGTATGCGCCACCTATGGTGCAAAGGAGCCCTGGGAAGGTTTTCTGAATGGAAAAGGCAATTTCACCATGGGGAGAAAGTTACAGAGCTACTTAGTGTAGCTGCTAAGCGTAGGACTCTCCACAACAGATATTTGCCTTCTAAATACAATTTGTTGATGAATCATATGCAGAGCATGACTATACTTTTTTAGGCCAGGCATTTTTTGATCACTTTCTTTCCTAAAACAATACAATCATTAAAGCTTGTTCATGAAAAAAAAAAGTGAAGGAACATTTCAGGTATATTAGCTGATGCTGTTAGCTTCAACCTAAAACCCACCAGTTCTGTTACTTGTTCTCTGGATATCAGAACTATTCATACACCCGAGGGAAAACACATGCCTGAAGCTCAATGGATTTTGAGGGTACCCATCCAGCAGGGCCTTCAGCAGCAAGGGAAAAGATAAGAAAAGCTGAGCAGTGGAGGTCTGGTGTTATTTCTTCTTTTTCTTTTCCTTCTTATGAAGATTTTCCAATAATAAATATGCTCTAATGCAATAAATATATGAAATTCTTACATGAAACTCTGAATGCTAATGAATCTGTGAGCATGTGAAATTTTGAGCATATGATTTATTAAAAAAAAAACTTTTTTTTGCGTTAACTCAAGAGCATTCCACCAATTTATTTTTAACTTCTGTCCCTAAATATTCTTTCCAGTATTATCTTTTAGCATGGTTTATTTACATCTTAGATAAGACAGAAAAAAATTCTAAAAATCAGTTAAACTTCTTAAATATCAATAGATAGAGTTTTAATTTAAAATTTGAAGCTACACAGTGAAAAAAATTATAAAGATTTTTTTTGTAGTTTGAGGGGACTTGGGAGGTGGGTTTTTTTTTAGATAAGAACAGAATCTGGAGTGCTATATCCAAAACAACCTTCAAGTCTGCCATCCTAAGTTTTTGTGGTATGAAGTCAGACCTAAATTTCACAGCTGGCCCTTCCCTATATAATTGGTGAATCCTGAGTCTGAGTACTAATAAATGTCGTTCTTTGTTTCTGTCTTGAGAGACAGGAAAAGGAAGGAAAGAGTTGAAGCCTGGAGCTGAGTTTTATAGCTTAAACTTACCTGTAAATTAGACCTATCTGGCTTTTTAATTAAGAGCTCACAAAAGATGAGCGTTCCCTGTAATCTAATATATAAAGAGTGGAGTCCTATTCTATAGACAACTGGAACAATAGTTAGACAAATCACACACTAATTGCTGTAGGAAGAATAAAGGCCTGCCTCACGCTCCCAAAAGCACAGGTTTTAATCGTTTGACTTACAATAAAATTCCTCTCGGTGGTAACAGTACAGTCCTCTTATTTTTTTTCTAAAGGCCAGATAGTGAATAACACAGGTTCACTGATAAAAATCCAGCACACTTAAAAGACAGTCTCCAACCTCAGGCACCAGAATTTCATGGGAGATCAGATCTGCTGCTTGGGAAGGAGTCTGTAACAAATTCATGTGTGGTGGTGCAGATACAACACCAACACACATTGCATATGCATAAATAAACAGGGAATTGAAAATGGTATCACTTTTATTCAGCTGTCCCTAGTATTTAACTGTAGCAGGTTAGATTTTCATCTCTGGCCTAACACAGCTGCAATTGAATTAATAATAAAACCTTCCTGCACATGGAAAATCTCCCTTTCTAGGTCAGCATTTCTGCATTTGTGCTCATCCAGAGTCAAGGCACTGTCCTTCTTTATATGTCTATATGCACCTTCATTATGTAATGTTTACCTTAGAAAAACTGATATTTGGAGGAATAAAAAAAAAGTCAATTTTTACTCCTACCCATACATAGCCATCAAGGGCCAGTCAGACCTTTCTCCCCAGTCCTGTCCCTGGGGCAATGCAGAAGTTGTACTTCAGGCAGCAGAAACAGCAACCTCACCGTAGGCCAAGTAGTATGTAACGTACGCCACGGAGACACACTATGCAAATTTTTCAGGATTCCCATTCAAATCTTTCTTTGGTTTCTGCAGTTTTCAATGACATTAAGAAGATAAGTTACCTAAAAGAAAGTAAATTATTTGCAGACAATGTTTGCATTGTTCTATATGGGTTTAGGGAGGTAAATATCAAGTGATGACCTTTATTTTTGTGCATCAAAATACTATGAAGAAAAAAACCAGCAACTGGAATATAGCATTTGAGAATACGCTACTGTCACCTACAGGTGTCTTATTTACTGAAAGTTATAAATGAGGTGAATAGTAATTTAGGTAGGGGTGTGGTGGTATGCTCCCCCTGACCTGCATAAGCAATGACCACCAGTGCTGGTCATTGTGGCTGCATCCAGCTTATGCTGGACTTTGGGGATGGATGGCAACATAGTAGCCAAGGGCTGCCTGGAACAGTGAGTCAAATGACTTGCTGATATGCAAATATGACTGTAAGTCAATCATCTTACTCTATAAATAGTGGACAGCCCAGGGCCCATTGAGCTCTCCTGCACGGCAGTGGGCTGCATGGTGGGATCTCCCCTTGAGTAGGGATGACTCTCAAGGTTACTCCTCGAGGTTGAGAGATTCCTTGCCACAACAGATCCTCGGTAAGTGACTAATAGCATGCTAAACTTTGAAATCTTAGCTAAGGGATATAAAGGATTGATTGTGCATATATAATCCTTTAGACATAAACCGTTGACCAAGTCTGGGACTAGGATTGGATCCAGCCACACCTAAACTCCTCTCTGAGAAGTTCAGAAAGCAAGGGGGTCCTTTCTGAACCTCGTGACTCAACGGGAGGGTCTCCCTGACACTTTTGTCTGACCCTGTCCTCTATACAGTAAATAATCAAGTGTACCTTGCCATCGGATCTTGTTGAATCACTGTCGCATTTACCATTGAACTTTGTTAATTCACACTTTAACTGACTGTGTTCTACCAATAAAGTAGTGTTACTTCTCTCTTACGAGTGAAGTGCAGTCTCACTCCATCCACGATAAGGGGTGTGGAGAGTGTGGGACAATAATCTGAATGCAAAGCATACCTTTATCTAAGTAATACACAATATTTTTAAAATCCTTAAAATACAGAGCATTTCTTACTCTATTGTTTGGATTTCATCCAGTGAGGTGTCGTAACTGCTTTCATCTTGGCAACAGAGAGGAAAACAGTCATATGCGGTTGGTTTTTCACTCAGGAATATAGAGATCAATTTCTGATTTTGATTACCTTTTTTCTCTTGAAAGACAAGATGATCAGGTTCAGAAGCCCATTTTTCTGTTTCTGGTTCTTTTCCACATGATGAAACATCTGATGTTGTTGCTTCACTCTTACATTTCCAAGACAAAAAGATAAATAAGTACCTTATAGGTATATTAATTAGTATAGCAAAATAGAACCATCATCAGATAGAGTAACCAACCAGTCTTTGGGATAATAGTTTACACATTTGGAACTCAATTCTGATCATGGCTTGTGTCTCAAATAAAATCAAAGGCCTCTTCTCTGTTTTGCAAATAGTGTTATGTCAATAAAAAGATAAAATATTCTCTTACAGGCTATTTCTCTCAAACTTACGATGATGGATTAAAATGTGGTCCTGTTTCTCTGACTCCTGTGTTTTTCCAGTCTCTTTGGCTACAGGCCTGGATACCACTCTAAAACCTAAAGGAAGAAGAGCCAGAAGCAGAAGTACTCATGCAATCTGCTTTGTTTCACCTGAGCATGGCGGGGGGAGTGAGTAATTCATTGCATGAGGCAAGTCCACATCCAGATTCTGAGACAGCCAAGTTAAAGGTTACCTGGTACCAAAGCAATTGATATTTTTTCCAGTTTCCATATTTTAGGGTCAAAAGAAGAGTTTGAAATGCATTGAAAAGTGGAGATGCTCTGAAAACACCCAGAAAGATGCATGAGGGGCTCTGAGCATTTGCACATGAAACCACAAACTTAAGCATAACTGTCCTGGTTTTGGCTGGGATAGAGTTAATTTTCTTCCTAGTAGTTGGTATAGTGTTGTGTTTTGGATTTAGATTGAGAACAATGTTGATAACACACCGATGTTATAGTTGTTGCTAAGTAGTGCTTACGCTAGTCAAGGACTTTTCAGCTTCCCGTGCTCTACCGACTGAGAAGGCTGCAGGTACACAAGAAGCTGGGAGGGGGCACAGCCAGGACAGCTGATCCAAACTGGCCAAAGGCATATTCCATACCATGTGACGTCATGCTCAGTATATAAACCAGGGGAAAGCTGGCCAGGGGGGGTGCTGCTCGGGGACTGGCTGTGCATTGGTCAGCAGGTAGTGAGCAATTGCATTTTGCATCATTGCTTTGTAGATTATTATTATTATTATTATTATTATTATTATTGTTATTATTGTTGTTGTTGTTGTTGTTATATTTCAATTATTAAACTGTTTTTATCTCAACCCATGAGTTTTCTCACTTTTACTCTTCCAATTCTCTCCCCATCCCACTGCGGGAGGGAGTGAGTGAGTGGCTATGTGGTGCTCAGTTGCTGGCTGAGGTTAAACCACAACAATAGCCTACGGAGTTATTAATGGATGGAGCTGAGAAATTTATTTCAACTAATTTAAATGCATTTCCAAGAAAGCAATTTGCAAAGCTGGGCAAAAAATCTAGTAAATTTGCATCTTAAATCCATCTGGGGAATATACTTCTATAAGTCTATCCTAGAAACATATTATTATAACATGATTTTAGAGCTCTGCTGAAGAACAGATTTGGACTTCAGAATTGGACCCACTCTAGACAAAGCACTTTTATGCAGTACTAAGCCCTAAACAGTTTTATTTCTATAGACAACAACTGGTTATAATATTGTGCTACAGATATTAATACACTCCTAAAGAGTAAATCTAATTTCCTTTTCAGAAAGAAAGGAAAAGTTCCATTGCAATAAATTGGCCCCTTCACTGTTTTTCACAAGGGTAATCCTTGATCCAGAGCTCTAATATGGCATTGGTATTGACCTTGATGCACATGCAACTGTGGCCTCAGTAAGCTTCAAAATTCACACATAGGATTTGCTGAGTGATTGCAGGGAAAAGCAGAGCTTGATCTTTGCTGCCTTTGAAGGAATTACAGTGATTATATCCTGCTTGGTGGTAATACACCAGAGAAAAGCAGGACTGAGAGGAGGCTTAACTTGCTACCACCTGTAAAGTTAAAAGTCTTCAGGGCTTACAACTTTAAACTAATATTTCAAAAGGGTTAAAACCAAGCTGTGAGAATTCAATCAAGACTAGGAAAGACTGTGAACATACCGTAGGAGCAAGATTCTCTTTTCTTTTAAGATAAATAAATATAAGGAATCATGAATGAACAACAAATCCACAATCTCTAAGTGAAGGTAAGGGCAATAATTAGCTTTAAAAAAATAATAATTTATTTTAATTACCAAATTAATTTACCCTGCAATTATGCTCAAGAAAGTACTGATTGTATTTTCTCCCCAGAATAGTGAGTTTCTGGAAAATTAATATTTCTAATATTTGATAATGTACTAGATAGACTTAACATAACAATGTTAATGGATTTTCTATGTTAAGAATAAAATTTCAGCTGCAGTTGTGTGCCTTTCTCAATCTTGTCTTCTCTTGTCTTCCATACATATACTATTTTGCCTGTCATACATACTGTTGCAGAATCACGTTCCTAAAAAATAAATATTCCTAAACATTCTACTTGGTTACTAGAGACAGTAGGTTGAAGAAAACCAGAGAAATATTGCTGGAATTGCTTAGTCCCTCAGACATATTTAGGAGCCAAAGATTGTCCCACTTTTTGCTCTGCAGTAACGGTTTCCAGTGGAAATTTTGAAAAACAGTTTCAACAGAAATGAGGCATTTGCAGAAGATTTTTCCAAAGTACCTTCAGGAACTTTGCTATCCTCCTATACTAAATATTACAGATCACATTTACATATGAGCTATTACAAACTCCCCAACAGGGGAATAGTGATATAAATGAAGATTAACTCTGTTCCAAATTTCACGCAGCACAGGCACAGAAGGAGCTGAATGTGTTTTACAACTCATAGTGAGAGATCTTGACACAGCAATATTTTGGGCAACTTTTTTTTTTAATACAGCTGGTAAGAATCTGGGTTAAGGGAGAAATCTAGAGCCTTTAAAAAAAAAAAATCACAATATTAAACTTGTTCAAAACTGAGGATATATTAAAAGGGAAACTGGCTGTCTGAATGCATTGTGACAGCCTTTTTGTACATTTCCAGTTAAGTGTCTTAATATTTTAGTATATATACTGATACTTTTAAAGAATGGTATTGTCATCTTACCCCCACAAAATTTAATTACAGACATTTGGGTTTTGACATATTGTTAATTAAATATTGATTTGTCAGAGGATGAACCAAGCCATCGGTATTTTCCTTCCTAATTAGAATAATGACTACTCCACATGCCAACAGTTATGAATCTAACTGAAATAACTATAGAAGTAGAAATGTAAAAGCCTTAAATAATGCAGCATATTGCACCTCAATTATGATTAATAAATTAGGCATAGTGTAGTAGCTGTACTATTTAAATAGACTATTAATAAATTAATAGTATAATAAAATACTATTTAAATATTTAAATATTTTCCCCTATTGGGAGTAAAGAGTTAGGGTTTGATAGTTTGCATTTATCCTAGAGCTTTGTGTTCTAGTTTGTCATGAGAAAGTGGTTTCAACATTGTGAAAAAAGTCCAGTTATACATTACTCAGTGCCATCAATATTGTTCTTAGTGGTTATACAAGCAAAGCAAATACTGAAATGATAAAGCAAGCCAATTTTTTTGCTCTGAGTGAGATGCTGCATACTGTTTATGGCATATTAAATAGTTCAGTAGTTGAACTTTTTTTAATAATTTATTTTTGTGGTGCGTATGCTCCATGGATGAAGAAGGGACTTCTATTTTCATTGCAATAAGTTTCTCACTTTTTAATCAACATTAATTTAATGTTACAATCTGATTTTCTATATCATGATGATGTAAGACATATCATGCTAATTTCTACTAACTGTTCTCTGATTAGTGAGTTTAATGTGCAACTATTCTCTGTCATCTAGAAGCTAAATTTCTACTTGGAAGATGTTTACTTTTTCTTCAGCTTTCATCTTAAATACCACAGGATCATTTTCCCCCAGCCAAAAAACATATTATCACATCTTCTTTATCTCTTTCAAAATATCTCTCTTTGTCTTTTTGTTAAGTTAACATTTCCTCACTGCACCAAAATGGAATCATAGAATCATAGAATTTTTTAGGCTGGAAAAGACTTTTAAGACCATCAAGTCCAACTGTAAACCTAACACTGCTAAGTCCACCACTAAACCATGTACCTAAGTGCCATGTCAACACATCTTTTGAATGCCTCCAGGGATGGTGACTCAACCACTTCCCTGGGAAGCTTATGCCAATGCTTGATAACCCTTCTGGTGAAGAAATTTTTCTTAATAGCTAATCCAAACCTCCCCTGGAACAACTTGAGGCTGTTTCCTCTCGCCCTTTCGCCAGTTACTTGGGAGAATAGACTGACACCCCCCTTGCTACAGCCTCCTTTCAGGTAGTTGTAGAGTGTGGTAAGGTCTCCCCTGAGCCTCCTTTTCTCCAGGCTAAACAACCCCAGCTCCCTCAGCCGCTCCTCATAAGACTTGTTCTCCAGACCCTTCACCACCTTCACTGCTCTTCTTTGGACACATTCCAGCACCTCAATATCTTTCTTGTAGTGATAAGCCCGAAACTTTCATCTTTTGAAGACTAGCCCTAAGGAGTCAGTGCACCTTATACATGATAAATACCATGAAAGTGAACAACAATATTTTTTACTATATTATTAGAGAAAAAGATAGACTGAAATGGACTATAATATATATACACATCATGATGAATACGGGCTGAGAAACTTGGTAACGGGGGTTTGTAAGATGGTAAGGAACATGCATTTTTTAGTTCACAAAAGCATCATCTACAGGGCATCTCTGAGCCTTCATTTATCCCTTCATTTTCTCTTTAAGAATGTTTCACATAGATTTCCATACAGCTATGCATTCTTCATGGAGCCTCTTCAAAGTTTTTAAAGGGGAAACAATTTGATCCAGTATATCAGTGCCACTGTTTAGTCAGATATTAATGGATGCAAAGAGTACTCAATATCCTTTTTCTTTGTAGATTGTCGATTTCTACTAAGTCAATTGAACTTCATATTCAGAGAGGTAGAATATTCTTTGCATACTATTTATTGGAAGGGATAACATTACATGAACTTCCAGGAAGGTGGAAGTGCAAACCGCATTTTTGTATTTTTGTATTAATAAAGAGATGCTAATTCCTTTGCTTTAAGGTGATTACCATCAGTCTTCCAAGTACCATGAATATATTAATTTTAAGGACATAGATAATATGATAAAGATTATTAAAAAGGCACACTTGTTTCCAATGAAATTATCATACATCTGTTTGGAGCAACATGAATTTTGGGAGGTCTTATTTGCCTATAG
This sequence comes from Pygoscelis adeliae, assembly GCF_000699105.1. Lineage (NCBI taxonomy): Eukaryota > Metazoa > Chordata > Aves > Sphenisciformes > Spheniscidae > Pygoscelis > Pygoscelis adeliae. The sequence goes on along the minus strand of NW_008825316.1, from coordinate 1,192,093 downwards.
TTTTTCTATCCAATTTGGGGACGGGTTGGGGTAGGTGTTGTGGTTTTTTAAATCCTTTTACACTTTCACAGATGAATTTCTGTATAGCTCCATAAATTCATATGAAGAAGCTGAAATGAGCAGGAAGCTAAACATCACAAACCAATCCCTTGGGACAGACAATGAAAATTTAAAACTGGGTTCATGCTGTTTGCTTATATTGTTACAGATTTAAGATGTATTGCCATCTGTAGATTTTTAAATGCTCTCTTTTACCTAATGTTCTGAAATATAGTGTTACCCATTTTATTTTAATGTGTTACAATCTCCTCTATTGGAATGGGATTTAATTTGGGTTTCTATCAAGTTTTCTTATTTGATCTAGGTTTTTGAATACTACATGAATATTTTTTTTTTCCCCCAATGAGTTACTAAAGCAGCTTGGAAAAATTAAACATAAGAAATCTGTGGAGGCTTTGGGCCATCTAATTTTTATGTCTCTCTGTGCTTCTTCCACTGGAAAGAGAAGTTCTGCTAGGTATAAATGTGAATCACAAAAGCCAAATATACAGGAATCACTTATCATAGAGCATGGATCTATACAAATGAATAAACAATTATATATAATAGAAAGCAGGCTCTAGAAAAAGGCTGTAAGACAAAGTGAATCTACTATGAAAGAGTTAATATGACACATCTAGGACACAAGTTGCTCATCCTGTAGGGAAGGCACTTTCAAACCTTAAAGTAAAAAATTAGGGTTAGTTTGGATGTACTGCAGCAAATTAAAAAAACTATGTGTCTCACTGGGAAGCAGTAGAACTATTCCAATTTCACCAGATAGTATTTTAACTTTCTATTTTTTTTGTACTTGTCCTGGTTTCGGCAGGGATAGAGTTAATTTCCTTCTTAGTAGCTGGTACAGTGCTGTGGTTTGGATTTAGGATGAGAATAAAGTTGATAATGCACTCATGTTTTAGTTGTTGCTAGGTAATGCTTACACTAGCCAAGGACTTTTCGGTTTCCCATGCTCTACCGACTGAGAAGGCTGGAGGTGCACAAGAAGCTGGGAGGGGGCACAGTCAAACTGGCCAAAGAAACATTCCATACCACGTGACGTCATGCTCAGTACATAAACTGGGGGAAGCTGGCCGGGGAGGGCCGCTGCTTGGGGACTGGCTGGGCATCAGTTGGCAGGTGGTGAGCAATTGTACTGTGCATCACTTGCTTTGTGTAGTATTATTATTATCATATTATTATTATTATTTTATTTCAATTATTAAACTGTTTTTATCTCAACCCACGAGTTTTTCTTACTTGTGTTCTTCCAATTCTCTCCCCCATCCCACTGGGTGGGGGGGAGTGAGCAAGCGGCTGCGTGGTGCTTAGTTGCCTACTGAGGTTAAACCACGACAGTACTAAACAGTCATTGGTTATGTTTTATCAGTATTTTACAACAGAAAACGTCAAGGTCTGGTAAAATCAGGGAGTTAAAAATCTACAAGGAACATTCAAACCAATACAAGTCTGATACAGTGTCAATGGATTCAGTGAGTTCTGCTGTTAGTAAGAGTCTAGTTTTAGAACAGAGATTTTTTCCTTTCTATATTTGCCCTGACAACACTTAAATTCAAAACAAATGTTTATTTGTAATTTGCTCATTTGATCATTTCAGTAATAGAAATTGAAATAAGTTGCTATTTTATCAATTTCATTATAGATCAAAATTATTACTCTTCAGAATATCTCTGGGCAAGTTTCTTCAAACACAGAGGCACAAAACTCATTACAGAAACATTGATTTTCTCAGTATTCTTATATTAAATATGCATGTCAATGTCTTAAGTTTAGCTACAGAGTACAACAAAAGAAGCTTGCTGAATCACTTTTCACTACTGTATGGTTTAGTGTCATTTTAGTGAAATAAATTTGAGGAGTACAATGCTGAACTAGGTTCAATTTGTAGTTTCTGTTAAAACAGCAAGTTGCTTACCCCTTAACCTCTCTTCTCCAGGGGTTTCTCTAAATAAACTTCTCTCTCCTACTGGTCAATACGCTCTTTGTTCATAAGAAAAATTGTTAATATGAGTTTAGTTAACCTAGAATGATACAATAGAGTGGGACTAATAAGATTAGTGCACGCTGATAATACCAAGTATGAAATGCCTTTGTAGGTCTAAGTAAAACTGGGGCTGTCACTCTCCTGAAAATGTTGTGCAATAAACTCGTGAAACTCAGTGTTTTATGAGAAGATATTCATTTAGTTTCATAATAGATCATTTCATAATTTCAGCCAGGCTCTTGAGGAACCACACAGATATTTCACTTCATCTGTTTATTGTTGAACAGCTTTTGGCTGATGAAGGAAAAACAAATCTTCCAAGGTAATAGCAATACAGAAAAAGTCCTACTAATTTCCAGTTTGGAATAAATTCAAATACCTTCCACTTACAACAATTTGCATAAAATAAGTTCACAGCAATCTTTCCAATGTAGTTCCCCTATTGTTTTAGGTATGTAGGGAAGCTTCTCAAGTAGTCTGTAAATCATAAGAATTATGATTTCTTACTGATTCTATAAGCAATTCATATCTACAGGAAAGATTTAACCTGATACTTAACAGGGAAAGTCCTCCTTACTTAATCTTTATAATCAACATCATTTTTACTATCTGACATCAGAATTAGGTTTTTTGATCAAAAAAGGTTTCTCCTGCACTTCATTTCAGAACATATATTTCTAACTAACCACAGTTAGGAAAGCCTTTACAGATGACCCCTGTAATCCAGGTCTTACTTCATTGAGTATACTCTGCTATGGAATATTATGAAATGCTATCAACACTATGAAAAACATGCACAATTTATTCTGTTTCTTGACATAATGTATTAGGTAAATGTTAGCCACTGAAAAGCAAATAAATTCCTATACAAAAGTAAAGAGAAAAAAAAAAGTATACTCTATCTAGACATCTTGTTATCTGCTGTATAGCAAACAGGGCAAATGTTAACATTTTGCCCTGCCGCCTGTGTTGCATGCAACAAAAACATGGGATTTGTTTTTCTTAGGATGGCTATTTCTACAATAGCACATTTCAAGTACATATAAAACAAGTTTAAAATATCAATAATGAAACAGGGACAAATCTTAACCATGCTCATGCCAAAGACATTGTTTCTCTTTTCTCTTTGTTGTGGTTTAACCTCAGCTGGCAACTAAGCACCACACAGCCACTTGCTCACTCCCCGCCAGTGGGATGGGGGAGAGAATTGGAAGGGTAAAAGTGAGAAAACTCGTGGGTTTAGATAAAGGCAGTTTAATAGGTAAAGCAAAAGCTGCACATGCAAGCAAAGCAAAACAAGGAATTCATTCACTATTTCCCATCGGCAGGCAGGTGTCCAGCCATCTCCAGGAAAGCAGGGCTCCATCACGCGTAACGGTTACTTGGGAAGACAAACGCCATCACTCCAAATGTCCCCCCCTTCCTTCTTCTTCCCCTAGCTTTATATGCTGAGCATGACGTCATATGGAATACCCCTTTGGCCAGTTTGGGTCAGCTGTCCTGGCTGTGCCCCCTCCCAGCTTCTTGTGCACCTTCAGCCTTCTCAGTCAGTAGAGCATGGGAAGCTGAAAAGTCCTTGACTAGTGTAAGCATTACCTAGCAACAACTAAAACATCAGTGTGTTATCAACATTGTTCTCAATCTAAATCCAAAACACAGCACTGTACCAGCTACTAGGAAGGAAATTAACTCTATCCCTGCCGAAACCAGGACACTTTTTTTTTTCTAAGCTGGTTATTGTCACAGGGTGTTATTTCTTAGGATATAACTTGCGGAAAATGCAGTATTCTGCATGTTTATGCAGATCATGGCTAAAAACACACATACCGTGAAGGCAATCACAAAGTTAGGAATAAAAAAATGCAAATAAATAATAATAAAAAAGACTAAGAGTATTTAAGAAGGTTGCTGCTAATGATTATGGCATAAATGGATTCTTTGTTTAACATTTCCCACAATAAGAAAGAGAAAACCAGTGGCTACTCCTGAAGCTTCTCACAGACAGGAATGCAGCAACATCTGCTAAGTGGCAAATCAAGTTGCTCTGATCAGTCCATGCTCTAAACAGTTTCTGCTATGCATCTAAACATTTCACATGAGGAATGAAGCCATAATTTTGATGTTTTTAACTTTATTGTACCAAATAATTTTATTGAAAGTACCCTCAACCAGTATCACAGGCTCAGAACTATGGCTTATAGATAAACTGCACTGATGTTTATCTTCTTGCTATCGTACCAACCTCACATTTACTATCTTTACCTTGCCAATTTTCCCTTTTTGCTTTCAGAAACCCATAAAAACCTGCCTAACTGGCACTGGAATTGTGTAGAAAAGACTTCATCATGCTCTAACAGGCCACCTTACAGGACCCCATTTGAAAACTCAACACAAAAAAGCAAAAAATACAGCTAAATCTCCAGGCTGTCCTGGATCCCATCAGGAAACTGTCAGGAAAAGGAGGATATGTGGGGGAAATGAGTTATATCTGGCAGAAGTTCAACATTTTCCAGTCTTCTACAAAAGGCTTTGTCAATCAACACAATCGTTTCTATATGGCCTAATATTAATATATGACTGATCAACTAGACACCAGTTATGAAGCCCCAGTTTTTGTTATATCATGACTATCAGGTTTACAGTGGAGTGAAGGAAAACTTTAGCTTAATATGCTTAAAAAAAAAAAAAATTGAACTGCCTAGTTTTCTTCCCAGAAATATTATTCATTTTATTGAATAATATTGAATATTTTTTGTCTGACATTCCTTACACAGCAAATGTCAAGACAATTTTATATGGGTAGACGCTTTTCTGAGTATTGAAAACAAGAATCAGGCTGAACACTTGGAAACCTGGCATTACTGGTGTGAAGAGTATTTTCTTAAACATGGCTGAAATTATATGCAAAACCAAACACTTTATAAGGAAAAAAATGCAACTCCGTTTGATTTTTATTTTTTAAGATTATAGCAAAGCCACAAGCAATAGAGTTAGAAAAATAATTAGGTGATAGAAAATGACCAAAATGTCAGGAAGTTGTCAATAAAATATACCAATAATCTTCTTGATTATAAATGATTAAGTGGTTAGATTACATAGAATCATAGAACAGTTTGGTTTGGAAGGGACCTTTAAAGGTCATCTAGTCCAACCCTCCTGAAATGATCAGGGACATCTTCAACTAGATCAAGTTGCTCAAAGGTCCATCCAACCTGTTCTTAAACACTTCCAGGAATGGGGCATCCACAACTTCTCTGGGCAACCTGTTCCACTGTCTCACCACCCTCATTGGAAACAATTTCTTCCTTATGTGCAATCTAAACCTACCCTCTTTCTGTTTAAAACCATTGCCCCTTGTCCTATAACTACAGGGCTTGCTAAAAAGTTTTTCTCTGTCTTTCTTATAAGCCCTCTTTATATATTGAAAGGTCTCAATAAGGTCTCTGTCGAGTCTTCTCTTCTGCAGGCTGAACAACCCCTAACTCTCTCAGCCTTTCCTCATAGGAGAGGTGTTCCAGCCTTCTCACCATCTTTGTGGCTCTCCTCTGGACCCGCTCCAACATGTCCATGTCTTCCTTGTACTGCGGACCCCAGAACTGGATGCAGTACTCCAGGTGGGGTCTCACCAGAGTGGAGTAGAAGGGCAGAATCACCTCCCTCGACCTGCTGGCCACGCTTCTTTTGATGCAGCCCAGGATACAGTTGGCTTTCTGGGCTATGAGCGCACATTGCTGGCTCATGTCCAGCTTTTCATCCACCAGTACCCCCAAGTCCTTCTCAGCAGGGCTGCTCTCAATCCCTTCATCCCCCAGCCTGTATTGATACTGGGGGTTTCCCCAATCCAGGTGCAGGACATTGCACTTGGCCTTGTTAAACCTCATGAGGTTCACATGGGCCCACTTACAAATATAAGTCAGGAACCTCAAGCAGCAGAAATCATGTATTTTATTGGGAGAATAAAAGAAAGAAATATTGGGGGGGGGGGAATAAATCTTACCTAGGTAGGAAAAAACCCCCTTAGTCTTCCTTTTAAAGGACTTACTTGTTGCACAAACAGAGAAGTCTGCTCATTTAAATGTTTCTCTTTTTCAGCTTTCAGTTAGGCTGATTTTAACAGAAATCCATAACAGGAAAATGAAATAATTACCTTTAATTTGTATTGCAGTCACAAGATTAAGGTGTTTCTTATATTCCAGACATTTCCTTGGAAATAGCACAGACACAAATATTTCTTTTTCTATCTGCATGTGGGATACTGAGCATGCACCATTACAAGACTGGAATTAACCCTGCTGAGGTGCCTAACACCGAACTTACAAGAGAAAGGAGAACTGGGCTGTAGGAGAAGGTGGCTGTAGTGTTCGGTTCCAATTTCAGAAAAAATAGAGATTTTGGTGAAAAAGACTGGACAGATCCTGTGTATGTCAGCATGCAACACAGGTGCCTCAGCCACCAGCATGAGAGGAGCTCTACAGAGGCTGGGGAGGCTGAAGCAGCAAGCCAAGAAAACAGGAAGGCACAAGGGCAGGACTTTCAAGGACATGGTAGGACAAACTCCAGTCTTTCTGCTTTCAAGGAGGAGGAAAATCTCATGGAAAGAAGCTATCAACCTTCAGAAGGGTAAAATATGTTCCTACATGCTTTTCATGCAATCAATAGGTGTGGATTTATGTTGGGATAGTAACTCAAGATAGCTTTGTCCCTAACAGGGAAATGGTGGGAGGTAATTATTTTCCAGATGGGGAATATTAGGCTGACCTCAAGTAGATGCAAAATGAAAATAATATGCAATAAGGTTTTATACCACCATAACCATGTTACAAAAAAATCACTCATCTTTTGCTCTGGAGACTGAATTAGAGTTCTTTATTACAAATCATTTGCACTATCTGTATGCAAGAGGTGCTTGCAGTTTAAACCATTATATCCAAAGCACACTTTCCATACAGAAAATGAAAAAAAAAGAGACTTAGTTTTATTTCTTCTCTCTTTTTTCTCTTCTGAACAGGTAATTAGCTCATGTTGTCCACGGATCAATGGTGCTGCATTTCACAAAGTGGTATTCCTTCTCTATTCTCACTATTCTGCTATAAGCAGTTAATTTGGCTGCTGAGTTGCAAAGGATACTGGCCATATTACTGTCAAAGCTTTCAAGAAATCTCTCTTTTTCAGTGCTGGGGTAGAAGAGAAATAGAACAGGCTGCAGCTCAAACAGGCAAAATCAGGCAGCTTTATGTGGTGTGGAGACTGCTGAAAAGGTAGAATTCTGTCCCAGGTTTACAGTTGTATTCTTCACTGTAACTTTAACCTTATATAATTCAAATTCAGAGCAACATCTCCTCTCCTTCTGAGAAGTTCAGGCATGTTTCAAATGTTTTCACTTTGTCCTGTTTGAACACCTGAAGTTCATTAATCATCACTGTCTTATCAAGGTAATTATTAATGGATGTCCAAGACAGAAGTGACCCACCTGAATTTTAGGAGGACATATTTTCTTCAATAAGTTGTTGTTGCTGTGTTAGCCGAGGGTAGCTCATTTTGAATTAAAAATGTAGTAAGAAACTCTTCTTCCTTAAACAAGGGCCGTATGGCAAGACATAATTACAAATTACTTTTTCTTTTACCTTATTTTTTCTAGTTACTGCTCTGAAGCCATCTATAAAACCATATATGGATGAATATAGTGTACAGTGCAGTTTTCTGTAAATAATGTCAAATATTGAGGCTATATTATTAAATGCTCATAATTAGAACAACATTTCTTTAGAACTTTACGTTGCTGCTTCCAAAATGAAGATGATGTACAAGCCAGCTTGGAAATAAAACTTGTAATTTACCTGTGCACTGGAATAGTCATGTAAAAGTCAGGTATCTGCACAACAACAGGTCAAGACACAATCTACTGACAGCATTGACATTAATTTTCCTTCATTTCATTTTCACTATAAAGTATTAGATTTTAAATGATATTTTTATTGTAATGTACCTGAGTTATTGTTGTTGTTATTATTATGCATTATGTTTTAATCAAAATTGCAAGAATAACATCTTTATTTCAGAGAAGGGTTGTTACATGTGCAGTGTTTGACAGTCACTAAATCTTCCCCTAGACCACCCTGCAAATTATTGTAGAAAATGACACTGGATGAAAAGCCATGAATTGTTGATACCACGTGTGTGTGTGTGTACATATGCCTATTTTGCAAAGGATATAAAAAATATAAAAGAGAAAAAAAAAATGACAGTGTATCAAGCACAACATCCAGATCTGAGAACGGAAAGAAACTATAAGCTGGATGATAAAGTTGGAAATCCTCCCTGTACCTTAAATAAGAAATGAGAGGTAGAAAACGATGGGAGGTGAAGGCATGGCTAAATACAGAGTAAGAAATGTTATGGTGACCCCCTGCAGTGGTTGCTACAACGAGGATACACTGTGTGGTCTGAGACCTTCTGTCTCTCAGCAAAACTTCAGTCTCAGCAGGGCCACATCAGTGGGCTTTTGGGCTCTGCAATGAGCCTGATGGAGAGAGACTGCCAGAACAAGCACCCTTACAAGCTAGCTCAAGATGTTATGCATATGGGAAACAGAGGCACCAAGAATTTTATAGCTGGGTATAGAATACTTGTTTGATTATTTGTCTACATACAGGTATGAGAAGTCTAGGTCAATAACACCCAATCTTCTGCCAAGGTGAGGTGCGTGACTGGTCACTGAAGAATTTGAGGGTCTCATGCTGCAAGCCTTTTATAGGCATAGACCAGGTTCATAGATACTGTTTCCATCATGCTTGTTGATTCCTTAAGCAGTGTGCTTGCCTGGTACACGTAGGGACATCTGCATCGTAAATATAACATGAATGCATGTATAATTTTATGTTCCAGGGAGCAATTGTGATACACCCAGTAAAGAGAGTCAACAGGTACAAAGCAGATTACATTTTCTAAACATGCTATGTAGACCCTGGACTGTTTTTTAAAGCCCATTTCTGCACTAAAAAGCAAACAAACTAACAACCAAAACAAACAAACAAAAAAATCCTTTAGATATGGCTGCTATTACTGAAATATAGTCAGATGAGTCACAGTGCTACAAAGTTAAAATCAATTAGTTCTGTGAAGACAGAGTAATGATTGTACTAATTTACAGTTTATAATCACTTTAATGTTTGCACTTCCTGAAGCATTCTTCATCTCTTAAAAAATTCATCCTTCTCAAAGAGTATGTTGACTCGGAATACCTCACTTTTACTCCTTGTCATTGTGTGTGTATTAATGTGATATTTGATCCCCAGAAGGATGAAGCTAAATTCAATAAGGTTTTATGAAATTCAATTAATGACTTTCTTATGTTATATCTTACATTTTTAGACTGTAGCTGAATAATGTCTATACCTATTGTAGTAATAGAGCTACATGTCTGTTGATTGTAACTTCAGAAAGTCCACCTACGCTTTGGGCCATGCTGAGAGAAACATTGTAATCCTCAGAGAGATACAGGGTTCTAGTTGCAGTTACAGATTGTTCCTCAGATTATTCTCATTTCTGTTGTTGTCTGTGTGATGCCGTATGATGATACGTGACATCATTTCACACTAGTACAAAAGTCAGTATGATGAATATGACTTCTAATAAAACTATCAGGAAGTGTGGTGATCAGTGTGGTTGTAACTTGCAAGAATGTCCCATTCCACCTAGTTGTGTGCTCAGTGAATGAGAAAACTGAAATGGTCCTGCTGATAAATGACAGATACAAGAATGTGAATCTTAACTGCTGCTGCAATGGAAGCTTTGGTAAAGCACATTATAATGAATGAGAAAGTAATGCTTACAAGTGTTATCACCTGTGGAGGAGAAATGAGTCCTGTTTAAGCCTTAGTACGCAAATGCAGTGAGTGTACCCAAAATACACACATTGCAGCCATAAACCTTAACCAACCTACAACATTAAGGAAGCTGAATCACCATGGCCCTGTGCTTAACTAAATGTATTAACATGAAAATAGGTTCAAGTTCAATAGTAATGAGCTGAAGTAATGCAGCTATTTGTGGCAATAAATCTTATGACACAGTGTAGGCAGCATTTGGCGGAAGGTTTAAATGGAGTGAAGAAAGCTGAAGTAGTCTGATTAATTGGGATAAAGTCCTCTGTGGTGGGAGGAAGACCACACTGATAGACTTAATTGCAGGAAGGAAGGGTGAACTGATTAGGTTATTAGAACACTAACTCATTGACTTGAATACAATTAAATTGCATGATTACTCTACTAGATTTTTACTTGAACTACATTAGGTTGCAGAAATCCTGAAATAAGCTCTCTGTCTCACTAACAGAACAGTTGCTGCCCTAAAAAGTGAGTAAAAGATTAGTGTTTAACAATTTATGTAAAAAATTATGTGAATCAAATGAAAGGGATGAACCAAGCTTCTTAAAGTTAGGGAAGGCTAACTTAGGCCTCTTAAAGAAAGGGAAGTGATCATGCCCCTGTACTTGGCACTGGTGAGGTCGCACCTCAAATACTGTGTTCAGTTTTGGGCCCCTCACTACAAGAAGGACGTCGAGGTGCTGGAGCATGTCCAGAGAAGGGCAACGAGGATGGTGAGGGGTCTGGAGAACAAGTCTTATGAGGAGCGGCTGAGGGAGCTGGGGTTGTTTAGCCTGGAGAAAAAGAGGCTGAGGGGAGACCTCATCGCTCTCTACAACTACCTGAAAGGAGGTTGTAGCGAGGTGGGTGTTGGTCTCTTCTCCCAAGTAACTAGCGACAGGATGAGAGGAAATGGCCTCAAGTTGCTCCAGGGGAGGTTTAGATTGGATGTGAGGAAAAATTTCTTTACTGAAAGAGTGGTTAAACATTGGAACAGGCTGCCCAGGGAAGTGGCTGAGTCACCATCCCTGGAGGTATTTAAAAGACGTGTAGATGAGGGTCTTAGGGACATGGTTTAGTGGACATGGTGGTGTTGGGTTGACAGTTGGACTCGATGATCTTAGAGGTCTTTTCCAACCTTAATGATTCTATGAGTCTGTGATTCTATGATTTATTTTTTTACTTAATGTAAGTAGTGTTTGTAATGGTGGGGTTACTAAAGACTGAATGTGAAGTCATTGGGTGGTTCAAGTATGAAATCTTTGGCTGCAACCTTGGAACTCTGTAGGATGATATTTGAACATGTTGAAATTTGGGACTTAAGTGGTGTAATTCTGATGTATCAATAAATAGTTTTGGTCCAAAGAAAAAGTAGAAAGACCTACAAAATCTCTAAATTAATATGTGTTTTCAACAACTAAAAAAAATTTCTAAAGAAATGGTATTCTATTTTGATAAAATCAAAATATTCAATTCCTGGGATTATTGCCTTTATTTAACAGGGAATGAATTATATAAACAAAGTTATAATTTTGAAAGTAAAATTTCACATATTTTTATTTGATGAGAATAAAACTAGAATACTGTGTATTTTCATCAAAATTACTACCTTTATTTGCAAAATGTATTCTGTCAAAACTGTCATATTTCCTCAGTAGGTTCTGCTGTTTAGAGAATAGTATCTTACAACAGGAAAAAATGACTTGCTGTAATAATTTAATGTACTATTAAATACAGTGCATATTTAAAATTAATGTTTCCTTCTGTCTGATTTTTATGTTTAGTTTCACATCTCATAATTTTGAGGCATTAATATTTTATAGTGTAAGTATTTTTAAATGACAGTTGTAGTCATTATGAGAATGTTAATTATTCTGTATTTTCGTTACCAGGGTATTTATTGTTGATATAGTGTACTATATTTACATCAGTGAAAACAATAAGACTGTTTATTTTCATGTTTTCAATCATTTCTGTTTTGTCTAGTTAATGTACTTAATTTCTAACCTGGACAAATTATTTTTCCAGTGCCAGTGTTTTAAACTTTGTGGTCAAATAAGTTTTGGATACTTGTTTTCAGGCAACTGAAGTCTCTGAAATCAAGTGGGGTGGAGTGCAGCATTCATCCCTGAGGAATGAGGCTTGCAAGAGCACAGCTTTGCATCTTTTCTAGATCAGCAGCAAGGAGAACTGTGCTTGTTGACTCCCTTCCTAGTGGGTGAATGTTAGACTACAAGTAGCAAGAAGCTTTCCTTGGTTCTGATCTGAGAAAGATGCAGAACGATGGTCTGACATTTAAAGAGTTACTTTACTAATAGCAGTGGCATAAATGATTAAGCCCTCTACAACAGGGAGAACTTAAAAATTCAGGTTTTTTTCCCCCACAAAATTATACTTTACTGTTCCTTTCCATGCATGACTGATCTTAACCTGTGTAACTTCAAAAACTAAAGCTGAAGCTAAACAGCAAGCAGATGCTTAGCATTGCCAGTAGTGTGTAACCTGCAGAAGTTCAATACCATTTCAGAAATTGTTATGCTGCAAAACTTGCCTATCAGCTCAGCTGACCTTTAAGCTTCACTTCATGTTCACTTTAGGATTAATTATTCCATTTCTTGAACCATGTTCTACACTGAGGATGTGTAAGAGAGAGTACCTGTTTTACTTACCATGTCCTGTCAAACTACCTACATTGGTATGGAGAACAGAAAACATAGCACTTCCTTATGCTTGTTGCAGTCAGGAAAATAAAACTATAGGCTTTTATTAAATGTCACTAGTGAAGCACAGTTAAAAGTTTACTTATTAGTTTTCACAGAGAATTATGAAATTATTCCTTAAAAATCTCTCTGTAGTAATACCTGTATTCAAATGTAAAACAAATTACAAGCAAAGACATTGCAATGTCAATGATATCACAGAACTTGACACTTTTCATAAAGCTTTAGAAAATAAGGATCTGTTAAAATAAATTATATAATCAAACAAAGTTTTCAAACTTCAAACAATAATGGTATGTTGTGGTTTAACCTCAGTTGGCAACTAAGCACCACGCAGCCGCTCGCTCACTCCCC